>NC_142782.1:11712794-12312794 GCF_988280905.1 Pimephales promelas | reverse complement strand
GCACTTTCTACCAAGGTTGAAAAGAAAGATACCAAAGTTAGAGTAGATATCAACGGATATTTTAGACGGGAGGGAGAGAGCAAAAATGGTTGCAGATGAGGATGCAAAATGGTGTCCAAATGTTGCTCCAAGTCATTGGCACTTTACAGTTACAAGATGTAGGGAGAGGTATGAAGCAAAGGCCTACACTAAATGCAAAAACCATGTCAGACCAAGCTTCTAGGTACAACAGCACCCTCTAGAGTTTTTAAAGGGAAGGCCTACACTAATGAACATTCATTAAAACAAATTAACATGAACACAGCGCAATCAGTCAGCAAATATTTACCCCAACTTGATAGCACTTTCTACTTTGGTTGAAAAGAAAGATGCACAAGTTAGAGTAGATATCAAAAGACATTCCGTCGATAGAGCAAGGAAACGAAAAATGGCTGCAGAAAAGGATGCAAAAAAAGTTTCCAAAGGTTTCTTTAAGATGTTTGCACTTAAACCTTCATGGGAGACGTATAATTGTTGACAATATTAGTTACATTGAAAAATGAAATTCCATAGAAAAGAGTCTTGACTGTAGTTCACTTCCTCATTAAAACTACCCCAAAGAGAAGCACTTATGAACGCAGGACCAATCAATGCTCCCATTTGAAGTAATCTTAATGTGTTGAACTCTGTGATTAAGTGACCATTGCATGGAGAACGCAGTCTGGAGTTCTAGAAGGCAGTTGTCTCTTGAAGCACTGGTCACTTGAAACTACCCCAACAAATAGCACTTACCAAATACAACAGACGAGTTAGTGCCATTGTGAGGGTACCGAGGGTGACAGTAGCAGCAGTTGAAAATCTTGTCCAATTTCTAGCCTGAAACTCGGTAGGACCGGACGAGATCCTTTGCAGTCAGAGACTCGAGGAGCATGTGGCCTGCTTTTGGGAAGAGCTGGACTGAGCCATGTGGTTAACCAGCAGCTCCCAATATATGTGTGTCCATGCCTCATTGGCTTTGCCTTGGTCGTTGACACTCTGCTTTTATGTAAAGCCCATCAAGTTTTGATTGCCCAGTTAACATCTTCGGAAATACTCAGCACTTTTCAGCATGGGTTGACTTTTCACACATTTAAAGCACTTCATGCAAATACAACAATTATGAACTTTATTTCCCCTGAATTTAGAATAGAGGTTGAGATATTTGTAAAGTAAAGGCCTACACTAAATACATAAACAGGAAGCGGCAGAACAAACTTTAAGGTAAACCAGCACCATCTAGTGTTTACACTGTGTAAGCTGCAACACGATTGCGCTAAACAGAAGCACTTATTCTTAAATAGAATCAGGAATGCTTCCCTTTGTAGTCATCTAAAGGGGCTTTGTAAATGTAAGGGACCTGAATAAAAAAAAGAAAAATATGGACACAGGGGAATCAGTCAGAAAATATTTACCCCAACTTGATAGCACTTTCTACACTGGTTGAAAAGAAAGATGCCAAAGTTAGAGTAGATATCAACGGATATTGTAGACGAGAGTGAGAGAGCAAAAATGGCTGCAGATGAGGATGCAAAATGGTGTCCAAATGTTGTTCCAAGTCATTGGCACTTACAGT
Organism: Pimephales promelas; assembly: GCF_988280905.1. Lineage (NCBI taxonomy): Eukaryota > Metazoa > Chordata > Actinopteri > Cypriniformes > Leuciscidae > Pimephales > Pimephales promelas. The sequence continues at coordinate 12,311,203 of NC_142782.1, read as the reverse complement.
TACAAGATGTAGGGAGAGGTATGAAGCAAAGGCCTACACTAAATGTAGTGTCAGACCAAGCTTCTGGGTAAAACAGCACCCTCTAGAGATTTTAAAGGAAAGGCCTACACTAATGAACATTAATTAAAACAAATTAACATGGACACTGGCGACTCAGTCAGGAAATATTTACCCCAACTTGATAGCACTTTCTACACAGGTTGAAAAGAAAGATACCAAAGTTAGAGTAGATATCAACGGATATTTTAGACGAGAGGGAGAGAGCAAAAATGGTTGCAGATGAGGATGCAAAATGGTGTCCAAATGTTGCTCCAAGTCATTGGCACTTAAAAGTTACAAGATGTAGGGAGAGGTATGAAGCAAAGGCCAACACTAAATGCAAAAACCGTGTCAGACCAAGCTTCTAGGTACAACAGCACCCTCTAGAGTTTTTAAAGGGAAGGCCTACACTAATGAACATTCATTAAAACAAATTAACATGAACACAGCGCAATCAGTCAGCAAATATTTACCAAAACTTGATAGCACTTTCTACTTTGGTTGAAAAGAAAGATGCACAAGTTAGAGTAGATATCAAATGACATTCCGTCGATAGGGCAAGGAAACGAGAAATGGCTGCAGAAAAGGATGCAAAAAAAGTTTCCAAAGGTTTCTTTAAGATGTTTGCACTTAAACCTTCATGGGAGACGTATAATTGTTGACAATATTAGTTACATTGAAAAATGAAATTCCATAGAAAAGAGTCTTGACTGTAGTTCACTTCCTCATTAAAACTACCCCAAAGAGAAGCACTTATGAACGCAGGACCAATCAATGCTCCCATTTGAAGTAATCTTAACGTGTTGAACTCTGTGATTAAGTGACCATTGCATGGAGAACGCAGTCTGGAGTTCTAGAAGGCAGTTGTCTCTTGAAGCACTGGTCACTTGAAACTACCCCAACAAATAGCACTTACCAAATACAACAGACGAGTTAGTGCCATTGTGAGGGTACCGAGGGTGACAGTAGCAGCAGTTGAAAATCTTGTCCAATTTCTAGCCTGAAACTCGGTAGGACCGGACGAGATCCTTTACAGTCAGAGACTCGAGGAGCATGTGGCCTGCTTTTGGGAAGAGCTGGACTGAGCCATGTGGTTAACCAGCAGCTCCCAATATATGTGTGTCCATGCCCCATTGGCTTTGCCTTGGTCGTTGACACTCTGCTTTTCTGTAAAGCCCATCAAGTTTTGATTGCCCAGTTAACATCTTCGGAAATACTCAGCACTTTTCAGCATGGGTTGACTTTTCACACATTTAAAGCACTTCATGCAAATACAACAATTATGAACTTTATTCCCCCTGAATTTAGAATAGAGGTTGAGATATTTGTAAAGTAAAGGCCTACACTAAATACATAAACAGGAAGCGGCAGAACAAACTTTAAGGTAAACCAGCACCATCTAGTGTTTACACTGTGTAAGCTGCAACACGATTGCGCTAAACAGAAGCACTTATTCTTAAATAGAATCAGGAATGCTTCCCTTTGTAGTCATCTAAAGGGGCTTTGTAAAGGTAAGGGACCCGAATAAAAAAAAAGAAAAATATGGACACAGGGGAATCAGTCAGAAAATATTTACCCCAACTTGATAGCACTTTCTACACTGGTTGAAAAGAAAGATGCCAAAGTTAGAGTAGATATCAACGGATATTGTAGACGAGAGGGAGAGAGCCAAAATGGCTGCAGATGAGGATGCAAAATGGTGTCCAAATGTTGCTCCAAGTCATTGGCACTTACAGTTACAAGATGTAGGGAGAGGTATGAAGCAAAGGCCTACACTAAATGCAGTGTCAGACCAAGCTTCTGGGTAAAACAGCACCCTCTAGAGATTTTAAAGGAAAGGCCTACACTAATGAAAATTAATTAAAACAAATTAACATGGACACTGGCGACTCAGTCAGGAAATATTTACCCCAACTTGATAGCACTTTCTACCAAGGTTGAAAAGAAAGATACCAAAGTTAGAGTAGATATCAACGGATATTTTAGACGAGAGGGAGAGAGCAAAAATGGTTGCAGATGAGGATGCAAAATGGTGTCCAAATGTTGCTCCAAGTCATTGGCACTTTACAGTTACAAGATGTAGGGAGAGGTATGAAGCAAAGGCCTACACTAAATGCAAAAACCGTGTCAGACCAAGCTTCTAGGTACAACAGCACCCTCTAGAGTTTTTAAAGGGAAGGCCTACACTAATGAACATTCATTAAAACAAATTAACATGAACACAGCGCAATCAGTCAGCAAATATTCACCCCAACTTGATAGCACTTTCTACTTTGGTTGAAAAGAAAGATGCACAAGTTAGAGTAGATATCAAAAGACATTCCGTCGATAGAGCAAGGAAACGAAAAATGGCTGCAGAAAAGGATGCAAAAAAAGTTTCCAAAGGTTTCTTTAAGATGTTTGCACTTAAACCTTCATGGGAGACGTATAATTGTTGACAATATTAGTTACATTGAAAAATGAAATTCCATAGAAAAGAGTCTTGACTGTAGTTCACTTCCTCATTAAAACTACCCCAAAGAGAAGCACTTATGAACGCAGGACCAATCAATGCTCCCATTTGAAGTAATCTTAATGTGTTGAACTCTGTGATTAAGTGACCATTGCATGGAGAACGCAGTCTGGAGTTCTAGAAGGCAGTTGTCTCTTGAAGCACTGGTCACTTGAAACTACCCCAACAAATAGCACTTACCAAATACAACAGACGAGTTAGTGCCATTGTGAGGGTACCGAGGGTGACAGTAGCAGCAGTTGAAAATCTTGTCCAATTTCTAGCCTGAAACTCGGTAGGACCGGACGAGATCCTTTGCAGTCAGAGACTCGAGGAGCATGTGGCCTGCTTTTGGGAAGAGCTGGACTGAGCCATGTGGTTAACCAGCAGCTCCCAATATATGTGTGTCCATGCCCCATTGGCTTTGCCTTGGTCGTTGACACTCTGCTTTTATGTAAAGCCCATCAAGTTTTGATTGCCCAGTTAACATCTTCGGAAATACTCAGCACTTTTCAGCATGGGTTGACTTTTCACACATTTAAAGCACTTCATGCAAATACAACAATTATGAACTTTATTCCCCCTGAATTTAGAATAGAGGTTGAGATATTTGTAAAGTAAAGGCCTACACTAAATACATAAACAGGAAGCGGCAGAACAAACTTTAAGGTAAACCAGCACCATCTAGTGTTTACACTGTGTAAGCTGCAACACGATTGCGCTAAACAGAAGCACTTATTCTTAAATAGAATCAGGAATGCTTCCCTTTGTAGTCATCTAAAGGGGCTTTGTAAATGTAAGGGACCTGAATAAAAAAAAGAAAAATATGGACACAGGGGAATCAGTCAGAAAATATTTACCCCAACTTGATAGCACTTTCTACACTGGTTGAAAAGAAAGATGCCAAAGTTAGAGTAGATATCAACGGATATTGTAGACGAGAGTGAGAGAGCAAAAATGGCTGCAGATGAGGATGCAAAATGGTGTCCAAATGTTGTTCCAAGTCATTGGCACTTACAGTTACAAGATGTAGGGAGAGGTATGAAGCAAAGGCCTACACTAAATGTAGTGTCAGACCAAGCTTCTGGGTAAAACAGCACCCTCTAGAGATTTTAAAGGAAAGGCCTACACTAATGAACATTAATTAAAACAAATTAACATGGACACTGGCGACTCAGTCAGGAAATATTTACCCCAACTTGATAGCACTTTCTACACAGGTTGAAAAGAAAGATACCAAAGTTAGAGTAGATATCAACGGATATTTTAGACGAGAGGGAGAGAGCAAAAATGGTTGCAGATGAGGATGCAAAATGGTGTCCAAATGTTGCTCCAAGTCATTGGCACTTAAAAGTTACAAGATGTAGGGAGAGGTATGAAGCAAAGGCCAACACTAAATGCAAAAACCGTGTCAGACCAAGCTTCTAGGTACAACAGCACCCTCTAGAGTTTTTAAAGGGAAGGCCTACACTAATGAACATTCATTAAAACAAATTAACATGAACACAGCGCAATCAGTCAGCAAATATTTACCAAAACTTGATAGCACTTTCTACTTTGGTTGAAAAGAAAGATGCACAAGTTAGAGTAGATATCAAATGACATTCCGTCGATAGGGCAAGGAAACGAGAAATGGCTGCAGAAAAGGATGCAAAAAAAGTTTCCAAAGGTTTCTTTAAGATGTTTGCACTTAAACCTTCATGGGAGACGTATAATTGTTGACAATATTAGTTACATTGAAAAATGAAATTCCATAGAAAAGAGTCTTGACTGTAGTTCACTTCCTCATTAAAACTACCCCAAAGAGAAGCACTTATGAACGCAGGACCAATCAATGCTCCCATTTGAAGTAATCTTAACGTGTTGAACTCTGTGATTAAGTGACCATTGCATGGAGAACGCAGTCTGGAGTTCTAGAAGGCAGTTGTCTCTTGAAGCACTGGTCACTTGAAACTACCCCAACAAATAGCACTTACCAAATACAACAGACGAGTTAGTGCCATTGTGAGGGTACCGAGGGTGACAGTAGCAGCAGTTGAAAATCTTGTCCAATTTCTAGCCTGAAACTCGGTAGGACCGGACGAGATCCTTTGCAGTCAGAGACTCGAGGAGCATGTGGCCTGCTTTTGGGAAGAGCTGGACTGAGCCATGTGGTTAACCAGCAGCTCCCAATATATGTGTGTCCATGCCCCATTGGCTTTGCCTTGGTCGTTGACACTCTGCTTTTCTGTAAAGCCCATCAAGTTTTGATTGCCCAGTTAACATCTTCGGAAATACTCAGCACTTTTCAGCATGGGTTGACTTTTCACACATTTAAAGCACTTCATGCAAATACAACAATTATGAACTTTATTCCCCCTGAATTTAGAATAGAGGTTGAGATATTTGTAAAGTAAAGGCCTACACTAAATACATAAACAGGAAGCGGCAGAACAAACTTTAAGGTAAACCAGCACCATCTAGTGTTTACACTGTGTAAGCTGCAACACGATTGCGCTAAACAGAAGCACTTATTCTTAAATAGAATCAGGAATGCTTCCCTTTGTAGTCATCTAAAGGGGCTTTGTAAAGGTAAGGGACCCGAATAAAAAAAAAGAAAAATATGGACACAGGGGAATCAGTCAGAAAATATTTACCCCAACTTGATAGCACTTTCTACACTGGTTGAAAAGAAAGATGCCAAAGTTAGAGTAGATATCAACGGATATTGTAGACGAGAGGGAGAGAGCCAAAATGGCTGCAGATGAGGATGCAAAATGGTGTCCAAATGTTGCTCCAAGTCATTGGCACTTACAGTTACAAGATGTAGGGAGAGGTATGAAGCAAAGGCCTACACTAAATGCAGTGTCAGACCAAGCTTCTGGGTAAAACAGCACCCTCTAGAGATTTTAAAGGAAAGGCCTACACTAATGAAAATTAATTAAAACAAATTAACATGGACACTGGCGACTCAGTCAGGAAATATTTACCCCAACTTGATAGCACTTTCTACCAAGGTTGAAAAGAAAGATACCAAAGTTAGAGTAGATATCAACGGATATTTTAGACGAGAGGGAGAGAGCAAAAATGGTTGCAGATGAGGATGCAAAATGGTGTCCAAATGTTGCTCCAAGTCATTGGCACTTTACAGTTACAAGATGTAGGGAGAGGTATGAAGCAAAGGCCTACACTAAATGCAAAAACCGTGTCAGACCAAGCTTCTAGGTACAACAGCACCCTCTAGAGTTTTTAAAGGGAAGGCCTACACTAATGAACATTCATTAAAACAAATTAACATGAACACAGCGCAATCAGTCAGCAAATATTCACCCCAACTTGATAGCACTTTCTACTTTGGTTGAAAAGAAAGATGCACAAGTTAGAGTAGATATCAAAAGACATTCCGTCGATAGAGCAAGGAAACGAAAAATGGCTGCAGAAAAGGATGCAAAAAAAGTTTCCAAAGGTTTCTTTAATATGTTTGCACTTAAACCTTCATGGGAGACGTATAATTGTTGACAATATTAGTTACATTGAAAAATGAAATTCCATAGAAAAGAGTCTTGACTGTAGTTCACTTCCTCATTAAAACTACCCCAAAGAGAAGCACTTATGAACGCAGGACCAATCAATGCTCCCATTTGAAGTAATCTTAATGTGTTGAACTCTGTGATTAAGTGACCATTGCATGGAGAACGCAGTCTGGAGTTCTAGAAGGCAGTTGTCTCTTGAAGCACTGGTCACTTGAAACTACCCCAACAAATAGCACTTACCAAATACAACAGACGAGTTAGTGCCATTGTGAGGGTACCGAGGGTGACAGTAGCAGCAGTTGAAAATCTTGTCCAATTTCTAGCCTGAAACTCGGTAGGACCGGACGAGATCCTTTGCAGTCAGAGACTCGAGGAGCATGTGGCCTGCTTTTGGGAAGAGCTGGACTGAGCCATGTGGTTAACCAGCAGCTCCCAATATATGTGTGTCCATGCCCCATTGGCTTTGCCTTGGTCGTTGACACTCTGCTTTTATGTAAAGCCCATCAAGTTTTGATTGCCCAGTTAACATCTTCGGAAATACTCAGCACTTTTCAGCATGGGTTGACTTTTCACACATTTAAAGCACTTCATGCAAATACAACAATTATGAACTTTATTCCCCCTGAATTTAGAATAGAGGTTGAGATATTTGTAAAGTAAAGGCCTACACTAAATACATAAACAGGAAGCGGCAGAACAAACTTTAAGGTAAACCAGCACCATCTAGTGTTTACACTGTGTAAGCTGCAACACGATTGCGCTAAACAGAAGCACTTATTCTTAAATAGAATCAGGAATGCTTCCCTTTGTAGTCATCTAAAGGGGCTTTGTAAAGGTAAGGGACCCGAATAAAAAAAAAGAAAAATATGGACACAGGGGAATCAGTCAGAAAATATTTACCCCAACTTGATAGCACTTTCTACACTGGTTGAAAAGAAAGATGCCAAAGTTAGAGTAGATATCAACGGATATTGTAGACGAGAGGGAGAGAGCCAAAATGGCTGCAGATGAGGATGCAAAATGGTGTCCAAATGTTGCTCCAAGTCATTGGCACTTACAGTTACAAGATGTAGGGAGAGGTATGAAGCAAAGGCCTACACTAAATGCAGTGTCAGACCAAGCTTCTGGGTAAAACAGCACCCTCTAGAGATTTTAAAGGAAAGGCCTACACTAATGAAAATTAATTAAAACAAATTAACATGGACACTGGCGACTCAGTCAGGAAATATTTACCCCAACTTGATAGCACTTTCTACCAAGGTTGAAAAGAAAGATACCAAAGTTAGAGTAGATATCAACGGATATTTTAGACGAGAGGGAGAGAGCAAAAATGGTTGCAGATGAGGATGCAAAATGGTGTCCAAATGTTGCTCCAAGTCATTGGCACTTTACAGTTACAAGATGTAGGGAGAGGTATGAAGCAAAGGCCTACACTAAATGCAAAAACCGTGTCAGACCAAGCTTCTAGGTACAACAGCACCCTCTAGAGTTTTTAAAGGGAAGGCCTACACTAATGAACATTCATTAAAACAAATTAACATGAACACAGCGCAATCAGTCAGCAAATATTCACCCCAACTTGATAGCACTTTCTACTTTGGTTGAAAAGAAAGATGCACAAGTTAGAGTAGATATCAAAAGACATTCCGTCGATAGAGCAAGGAAACGAAAAATGGCTGCAGAAAAGGATGCAAAAAAAGTTTCCAAAGGTTTCTTTAATATGTTTGCACTTAAACCTTCATGGGAGACGTATAATTGTTGACAATATTAGTTACATTGAAAAATGAAATTCCATAGAAAAGAGTCTTGACTGTAGTTCACTTCCTCATTAAAACTACCCCAAAGAGAAGCACTTATGAACGCAGGACCAATCAATGCTCCCATTTGAAGTAATCTTAATGTGTTGAACTCTGTGATTAAGTGACCATTGCATGGAGAACGCAGTCTGGAGTTCTAGAAGGCAGTTGTCTCTTGAAGCACTGGTCACTTGAAACTACCCCAACAAATAGCACTTACCAAATACAACAGACGAGTTAGTGCCATTGTGAGGGTACCGAGGGTGACAGTAGCAGCAGTTGAAAATCTTGTCCAATTTCTAGCCTGAAACTCGGTAGGACCGGACGAGATCCTTTGCAGTCAGAGACTCGAGGAGCATGTGGCCTGCTTTTGGGAAGAGCTGGACTGAGCCATGTGGTTAACCAGCAGCTCCCAATATATGTGTGTCCATGCCCCATTGGCTTTGCCTTGGTCGTTGACACTCTGCTTTTATGTAAAGCCCATCAAGTTTTGATTGCCCAGTTAACATCTTCGGAAATACTCAGCACTTTTCAGCATGGGTTGACTTTTCACACATTTAAAGCACTTCATGCAAATACAACAATTATGAACTTTATTCCCCCTGAATTTAGAATAGAGGTTGAGATATTTGTAAAGTAAAGGCCTACACTAAATACATAAACAGGAAGCGGCAGAACAAACTTTAAGGTAAACCAGCACCATCTAGTGTTTACACTGTGTAAGCTGCAACACGATTGCGCTAAACAGAAGCACTTATTCTTAAATAGAATCAGGAATGCTTCCCTTTGTAGTCATCTAAAGGGGCTTTGTAAATGTAAGGGACCTGAATAAAAAAAAGAAAAATATGGACACAGGGGAATCAGTCAGAAAATATTTACCCCAACTTGATAGCACTTTCTACACTGGTTGAAAAGAAAGATGCCAAAGTTAGAGTAGATATCAACGGATATTGTAGACGAGAGTGAGAGAGCAAAAATGGCTGCAGATGAGGATGCAAAATGGTGTCCAAATGTTGTTCCAAGTCATTGGCACTTACAGTTACAAGATGTAGGGAGAGGTATGAAGCAAAGGCCTACACTAAATGTAGTGTCAGACCAAGCTTCTGGGTAAAACAGCACCCTCTAGAGATTTTAAAGGAAAGGCCTACACTAATGAACATTAATTAAAACAAATTAACATGGACACTGGCGACTCAGTCAGGAAATATTTACCCCAACTTGATAGCACTTTCTACACAGGTTGAAAAGAAAGATACCAAAGTTAGAGTAGATATCAACGGATATTTTAGACGAGAGGGAGAGAGCAAAAATGGTTGCAGATGAGGATGCAAAATGGTGTCCAAATGTTGCTCCAAGTCATTGGCACTTAAAAGTTACAAGATGTAGGGAGAGGTATGAAGCAAAGGCCAACACTAAATGCAAAAACCGTGTCAGACCAAGCTTCTAGGTACAACAGCACCCTCTAGAGTTTTTAAAGGGAAGGCCTACACTAATGAACATTCATTAAAACAAATTAACATGAACACAGCGCAATCAGTCAGCAAATATTTACCAAAACTTGATAGCACTTTCTACTTTGGTTGAAAAGAAAGATGCACAAGTTAGAGTAGATATCAAATGACATTCCGTCGATAGGGCAAGGAAACGAGAAATGGCTGCAGAAAAGGATGCAAAAAAAGTTTCCAAAGGTTTCTTTAAGATGTTTGCACTTAAACCTTCATGGGAGACGTATAATTGTTGACAATATTAGTTACATTGAAAAATGAAATTCCATAGAAAAGAGTCTTGACTGTAGTTCACTTCCTCATTAAAACTACCCCAAAGAGAAGCACTTATGAACGCAGGACCAATCAATGCTCCCATTTGAAGTAATCTTAACGTGTTGAACTCTGTGATTAAGTGACCATTGCATGGAGAACGCAGTCTGGAGTTCTAGAAGGCAGTTGTCTCTTGAAGCACTGGTCACTTGAAACTACCCCAACAAATAGCACTTACCAAATACAACAGACGAGTTAGTGCCATTGTGAGGGTACCGAGGGTGACAGTAGCAGCAGTTGAAAATCTTGTCCAATTTCTAGCCTGAAACTCGGTAGGACCGGACGAGATCCTTTGCAGTCAGAGACTCGAGGAGCATGTGGCCTGCTTTTGGGAAGAGCTGGACTGAGCCATGTGGTTAACCAGCAGCTCCCAATATATGTGTGTCCATGCCCCATTGGCTTTGCCTTGGTCGTTGACACTCTGCTTTTCTGTAAAGCCCATCAAGTTTTGATTGCCCAGTTAACATCTTCGGAAATACTCAGCACTTTTCAGCATGGGTTGACTTTTCACACATTTAAAGCACTTCATGCAAATACAACAATTATGAACTTTATTCCCCCTGAATTTAGAATAGAGGTTGAGATATTTGTAAAGTAAAGGCCTACACTAAATACATAAACAGGAAGCGGCAGAACAAACTTTAAGGTAAACCAGCACCATCTAGTGTTTACACTGTGTAAGCTGCAACACGATTGCGCTAAACAGAAGCACTTATTCTTAAATAGAATCAGGAATGCTTCCCTTTGTAGTCATCTAAAGGGGCTTTGTAAAGGTAAGGGACCCGAATAAAAAAAAAGAAAAATATGGACACAGGGGAATCAGTCAGAAAATATTTACCCCAACTTGATAGCACTTTCTACACTGGTTGAAAAGAAAGATGCCAAAGTTAGAGTAGATATCAACGGATATTGTAGACGAGAGGGAGAGAGCCAAAATGGCTGCAGATGAGGATGCAAAATGGTGTCCAAATGTTGCTCCAAGTCATTGGCACTTACAGTTACAAGATGTAGGGAGAGGTATGAAGCAAAGGCCTACACTAAATGCAGTGTCAGACCAAGCTTCTGGGTAAAACAGCACCCTCTAGAGATTTTAAAGGAAAGGCCTACACTAATGAAAATTAATTAAAACAAATTAACATGGACACTGGCGACTCAGTCAGGAAATATTTACCCCAACTTGATAGCACTTTCTACCAAGGTTGAAAAGAAAGATACCAAAGTTAGAGTAGATATCAACGGATATTTTAGACGAGAGGGAGAGAGCAAAAATGGTTGCAGATGAGGATGCAAAATGGTGTCCAAATGTTGCTCCAAGTCATTGGCACTTTACAGTTACAAGATGTAGGGAGAGGTATGAAGCAAAGGCCTACACTAAATGCAAAAACCGTGTCAGACCAAGCTTCTAGGTACAACAGCACCCTCTAGAGTTTTTAAAGGGAAGGCCTACACTAATGAACATTCATTAAAACAAATTAACATGAACACAGCGCAATCAGTCAGCAAATATTCACCCCAACTTGATAGCACTTTCTACTTTGGTTGAAAAGAAAGATGCACAAGTTAGAGTAGATATCAAAAGACATTCCGTCGATAGAGCAAGGAAACGAAAAATGGCTGCAGAAAAGGATGCAAAAAAAGTTTCCAAAGGTTTCTTTAAGATGTTTGCACTTAAACCTTCATGGGAGACGTATAATTGTTGACAATATTAGTTACATTGAAAAATGAAATTCCATAGAAAAGAGTCTTGACTGTAGTTCACTTCCTCATTAAAACTACCCCAAAGAGAAGCACTTATGAACGCAGGACCAATCAATGCTCCCATTTGAAGTAATCTTAATGTGTTGAACTCTGTGATTAAGTGACCATTGCATGGAGAACGCAGTCTGGAGTTCTAGAAGGCAGTTGTCTCTTGAAGCACTGGTCACTTGAAACTACCCCAACAAATAGCACTTACCAAATACAACAGACGAGTTAGTGCCATTGTGAGGGTACCGAGGGTGACAGTAGCAGCAGTTGAAAATCTTGTCCAATTTCTAGCCTGAAACTCGGTAGGACCGGACGAGATCCTTTGCAGTCAGAGACTCGAGGAGCATGTGGCCTGCTTTTGGGAAGAGCTGGACTGAGCCATGTGGTTAACCAGCAGCTCCCAATATATGTGTGTCCATGCCCCATTGGCTTTGCCTTGGTCGTTGACACTCTGCTTTTATGTAAAGCCCATCAAGTTTTGATTGCCCAGTTAACATCTTCGGAAATACTCAGCACTTTTCAGCATGGGTTGACTTTTCACACATTTAAAGCACTTCATGCAAATACAACAATTATGAACTTTATTCCCCCTGAATTTAGAATAGAGGTTGAGATATTTGTAAAGTAAAGGCCTACACTAAATACATAAACAGGAAGCGGCAGAACAAACTTTAAGGTAAACCAGCACCATCTAGTGTTTACACTGTGTAAGCTGCAACACGATTGCGCTAAACAGAAGCACTTATTCTTAAATAGAATCAGGAATGCTTCCCTTTGTAGTCATCTAAAGGGGCTTTGTAAATGTAAGGGACCTGAATAAAAAAAAGAAAAATATGGACACAGGGGAATCAGTCAGAAAATATTTACCCCAACTTGATAGCACTTTCTACACTGGTTGAAAAGAAAGATGCCAAAGTTAGAGTAGATATCAACGGATATTGTAGACGAGAGTGAGAGAGCAAAAATGGCTGCAGATGAGGATGCAAAATGGTGTCCAAATGTTGTTCCAAGTCATTGGCACTTACAGTTACAAGATGTAGGGAGAGGTATGAAGCAAAGGCCTACACTAAATGTAGTGTCAGACCAAGCTTCTGGGTAAAACAGCACCCTCTAGAGATTTTAAAGGAAAGGCCTACACTAATGAACATTAATTAAAACAAATTAACATGGACACTGGCGACTCAGTCAGGAAATATTTACCCCAACTTGATAGCACTTTCTACACAGGTTGAAAAGAAAGATACCAAAGTTAGAGTAGATATCAACGGATATTTTAGACGAGAGGGAGAGAGCAAAAATGGTTGCAGATGAGGATGCAAAATGGTGTCCAAATGTTGCTCCAAGTCATTGGCACTTAAAAGTTACAAGATGTAGGGAGAGGTATGAAGCAAAGGCCAACACTAAATGCAAAAACCGTGTCAGACCAAGCTTCTAGGTACAACAGCACCCTCTAGAGTTTTTAAAGGGAAGGCCTACACTAATGAACATTCATTAAAACAAATTAACATGAACACAGCGCAATCAGTCAGCAAATATTTACCAAAACTTGATAGCACTTTCTACTTTGGTTGAAAAGAAAGATGCACAAGTTAGAGTAGATATCAAAAGACATTCCGTCGATAGAGCAAGGAAACGAAAAATGGCTGCAGAAAAGGATGCAAAAAAAGTTTCCAAAGGTTTCTTTAAGATGTTTGCACTTAAACCTTCATGGGAGACGTATAATTGTTGACAATATTAGTTACATTGAAAAATGAAATTCCATAGAAAAGAGTCTTGACTGTAGTTCACTTCCTCATTAAAACTACCCCAAAGAGAAGCACTTATGAACGCAGGACCAATCAATGCTCCCATTTGAAGTAATCTTAATGTGTTGAACTCTGTGATTAAGTGACCATTGCATGGAGAACGCAGTCTGGAGTTCTAGAAGGCAGTTGTCTCTTGAAGCACTGGTCACTTGAAACTACCCCAACAAATGGCACTTACCAAATACAACAGACGAGTTAGTGCCATTGTGAGGGTACCGAGGGTGACAGTAGCAGCAGTTGAAAATCTTGTCCAATTTCTAGCCTGAAACTCGGTAGGACCGGACGAGATCCTTTGCAGTCAGAGACTCGAGGAGCATGTGGCCTGCTTTTGGGAAGAGCTGGACTGAGCCATGTGGTTAACCAGCAGCTCCCAATATATGTGTGTCCATGCCCCATTGGCTTTGCCTTGGTCGTTGACACTCTGCTTTTATGTAAAGCCCATCAAGTTTTGATTGCCCAGTTAACATCTTCGGAAATACTCAGCACTTTTCAGCATGGGTTGACTTTTCACACATTTAAAGCACTTCATGCAAATACAACAATTATGAACTTTATTCCCCCTGAATTTAGAATAGAGGTTGAGATATTTGTAAAGTAAAGGCCTACACTAAATACATAAACAGGAAGCGGCAGAACAAACTTTAAGGTAAACCAGCACCATCTAGTGTTTACACTGTGTAAGCTGCAACACGATTGCGCTAAGCAGAAGCACTTATTCTTAAATAGAATCAGGAATGCTTCCCTTTGTAGTCATCTAAAGGGGCTTTGTAAATGTAAGGGACCTGAATAAAAAAAAGAAAAATATGGACACAGGGGAATCAGTCAGAAAATATTTACCCCAACTTGATAGCACTTTCTACACTGGTTGAAAAGAAAGATGCCAAAGTTAGAGTAGATATCAACGGATATTGTAGACGAGAGTGAGAGAGCAAAAATGGCTGCAGATGAGGATGCAAAATGGTGTCCAAATGTTGTTCCAAGTCATTGGCACTTACAGTTACAAGATGTAGGGAGAGGTATGAAGCAAAGGCCTACACTAAATGTAGTGTCAGACCAAGCTTCTGGGTAAAACAGCACCCTCTAGAGATTTTAAAGGAAAGGCCTACACTAATGAACATTAATTAAAACAAATTAACATGGACACTGGCGACTCAGTCAGGAAATATTTACCCCAACTTGATAGCACTTTCTACACAGGTTGAAAAGAAAGATACCAAAGTTAGAGTAGATATCAACGGATATTTTATACGAGAGGGAGAGAGCAAAAATGGTTGCAGATGAGGATGCAAAATGGTGTCCAAATGTTGCTCCAAGTCATTGGCACTTAAAAGTTACAAGATGTAGGGAGAGGTATGAAGCAAAGGCCAACACTAAATGCAAAAACCGTGTCAGACCAAGCTTCTAGGTACAACAGCACCCTCTAGAGTTTTTAAAGGGAAGGCCTACACTAATGAACATTCATTAAAACAAATTAACATGAACACAGCGCAATCAGTCAGCAAATATTTACCAAAACTTGATAGCACTTTCTACTTTGGTTGAAAAGAAAGATGCACAAGTTAGAGTAGATATCAAATGACATTCCGTCGATAGGGCAAGGAAACGAGAAATGGCTGCAGAAAAGGATGCAAAAAAAGTTTCCAAAGGTTTCTTTAAGATGTTTGCACTTAAACCTTCATGGGAGACGTATAATTGTTGACAATATTAGTTACATTGAAAAATGAAATTCCATAGAAAAGAGTCTTGACTGTAGTTCACTTCCTCATTAAAACTACCCCAAAGAGAAGCACTTATGAACGCAGGACCAATCAATGCTCCCATTTGAAGTAATCTTAACGTGTTGAACTCTGTGATTAGGTGACCATTGCATGGAGAACGCAGTCTGGAGTTCTAGAAGGCAGTTGTCTCTTGAAGCACTGGTCACTTGAAACTACCCCAACAAATAGCACTTACCAAATACAACAGACGAGTTAGTGCCATTGTGAGGGTACCGAGGGTGACAGTAGCAGCAGTTGAAAATCTTGTCCAATTTCTAGCCTGAAACTCGGTAGGACCGGACGAGATCCTTTGCAGTCAGAGACTCGAGGAGCATGTGGCCTGCTTTTGGGAAGAGCTGGACTGAGCCATGTGGTTAACCAGCAGCTCCCAATATATGTGTGTCCATGCCCCATTGGCTTTGCCTTGGTCGTTGACACTCTGCTTTTCTGTAAAGCCCATCAAGTTTTGATTGCCCAGTTAACATCTTCGGAAATACTCAGCACTTTTCAGCATGGGTTGACTTTTCACACATTTAAAGCACTTCATGCAAATACAACAATTATGAACTTTATTCCCCCTGAATTTAGAATAGAGGTTGAGATATTTGTAAAGTAAAGGCCTACACTAAATACATAAACAGGAAGCGGCAGAACAAACTTTAAGGTAAACCAGCACCATCTAGTGTTTACACTGTGTAAGCTGCAACACGATTGCGCTAAACAGAAGCACTTATTCTTAAATAGAATCAGGAATGCTTCCCTTTGTAGTCATCTAAAGGGGCTTTGTAAAGGTAAGGGACCCGAATAAAAAAAAGAAAAATATGGACACAGGGGAATCAGTCAGAAAATATTTACCCCAACTTGATAGCACTTTCTACACTGGTTGAAAAGAAAGATGCCAAAGTTAGAGTAGATATCAACGGATATTGTAGACGAGAGGGAGAGAGCCAAAATGGCTGCAGATGAGGATGCAAAATGGTGTCCAAATGTTGCTCCAAGTCATTGGCACTTACAGTTACAAGATGTAGGGAGAGGTATGAAGCAAAGGCCTACACTAAATGCAGTGTCAGACCAAGCTTCTGGGTAAAACAGCACCCTCTAGAGATTTTAAAGGAAAGGCCTACACTAATGAAAATTAATTAAAACAAATTAACATGGACACTGGCGACTCAGTCAGGAAATATTTACCCCAACTTGATAGCACTTTCTACCAAGGTTGAAAAGAAAGATACCAAAGTTAGAGTAGATATCAACGGATATTTTAGACGAGAGGGAGAGAGCAAAAATGGTTGCAGATGAGGATGCAAAATGGTGTCCAAATGTTGCTCCAAGTCATTGGCACTTTACAGTTACAAGATGTAGGGAGAGGTATGAAGCAAAGGCCTACACTAAATGCAAAAACCGTGTCAGACCAAGCTTCTAGGTACAACAGCACCCTCTAGAGTTTTTAAAGGGAAGGCCTACACTAATGAACATTCATTAAAACAAATTAACATGAACACAGCGCAATCAGTCAGCAAATATTCACCCCAACTTGATAGCACTTTCTACTTTGGTTGAAAAGAAAGATGCACAAGTTAGAGTAGATATCAAAAGACATTCCGTCGATAGAGCAAGGAAACGAAAAATGGCTGCAGAAAAGGATGCAAAAAAAGTTTCCAAAGGTTTCTTTAAGATGTTTGCACTTAAACCTTCATGGGAGACGTATAATTGTTGACAATATTAGTTACATTGAAAAATGAAATTGCATAGAAAAGAGTCTTGACTGTAGTTCACTTCCTCATTAAAACTACCCCAAAGAGAAGCACTTATGAACGCAGGACCAATCAATGCTCCCATTTGAAGTAATCTTAATGTGTTGAACTCTGTGATTAAGTGACCATTGCATGGAGAACACAGTCTGGAGTTCTAGAAGGCAGTTGTCTCTTGAAGCACTGGTCACTTGAAACTACCCCAACAAATAGCACTTACCAAATACAACAGACGAGTTAGTGCCATTGTGAGGGTACCGAGGGTGACAGTAGCAGCAGTTGAAAATCTTGTCCAATTTCTAGCCTGAAACTCGGTAGGACCGGACGAGATCCTTTGCAGTCAGAGACTCGAGGAGCATGTGGCCTGCTTTTGGGAAGAGCTGGACTGAGCCATGTGGTTAACCAGCAGCTCCCAATATATGTGTGTCCATGCCCCATTGGCTTTGCCTTGGTCGTTGACACTCTGCTTTTCTGTAAAGCCCATCAAGTTTTGATTGCCCAGTTAACATCTTCGGAAATACTCAGCACTTTTCAGCATGGGTTGACTTTTCACACATTAAAAGCACTTCATGCAAATACAACAATTATGAACTTTATTCCCCCTGAATTTAGAATAGAGGTTGAGATATTTGTAAAGTAAAGGCCTACACTAAATACATAAACAGGAAGCGGCAGAACAAACTTTAAGGTAAACCAGCACCATCTAGTGTTTACACTGTGTAAGCTGCAACACGATTGCGCTAAACAGAAGCACTTATTCTTAAATAGAATCAGGAATGCTTCCCTTTGTAGTCATCTAAAGGGGCTTTGTAAATGTAAGGGACCTGAATAAAAAAAAAGAAAAATATGGACACAGGGGAATCAGTCAGAAAATATTTACCCCAACTTGATAGCACTTTCTACACTGGTTGAAAAGAAAGATGCCAAAGTTAGAGTAGATATCAACGGATATTGTAGACGAGAGTGAGAGAGCAAAAATGGCTGCAGATGAGGATGCAAAATGGTGTCCAAATGTTGCTCCAAGTCATTGGCACTTACAGTTACAAGATGTAGGAAGAGGTATGAAGCAAAGGCCTACACTAAATGCAGTGTCAGACCAAGCTTCTGGGTAAAACAGCACCCTCTAGAGATTTTAAAGGAAAGGCCTACACTAATGAACATTAATTAAAACAAATTAACATGGACACTGGCGACTCAGTCAGGAAATATTTACCCCAACTTGATAGCACTTTCTACACAGGTTGAAAAGAAAGATACCAAAGTTAGAGTAGATATCAACGGATATTTTAGACGAGAGGGAGAGAGCAAAAATGGTTGCAGATGAGGATGCAAAATGGTGTCCAAATGTTGCTCCAAGTCATTGGCACTTAAAAGTTACAAGATGTAGGGAGAGGTATGAAGCAAAGGCCAACACTAAATGCAAAAACCGTGTCAGACCAAGCTTCTAGGTACAACAGCACTCTCTAGAGTTTTTAAAGGGAAGGCCTACACTAATGAACATTCATTAAAACAAATTAACATGAACACAGCGCAATCAGTCAGCAAATATTTACCCCAACTTGATAGCACTTTCTACTTTGGTTGAAAAGAAAGATGCACAAGTTAGAGTAGATATCAAATGACATTCCGTCGATAGGGCAAGGAAACGAAAAATGGCTGCAGAAAAGGATGCAAAAAAAGTTTCCAAAGGTTTCTTTAAGATGTTTGCACTTAAACCTTCATGGGAGACGTATAACTGTTGACAATATTAGTTACATTGAAAAATGAAATTCCATAGAAAAGAGTCTTGACTGTAGTTCACTTCCTCATTAAAACTACCCCAAAGAGAAGCACTTATGAACGCAGGACCAATCAATGCTCCCATTTGAAGTAATCTTAATGTGTTGAACTCTGTGATTAAGTGACCATTGCATGGAGAACGCAGTCTGGAGTTCTAGAAGGCAGTTGTCTCTTGAAGCACTGGTCACTTGAAACTACCCCAACAAATAGCACTTACCAAATACAACAGACGAGTTAGTGCCATTGTGAGGGTACCGAGGGTGACAGTAGCAGCAGTTGAAAATCTTGTCCAATTTCTAGCCTGAAACTCGGTAGGACCGGACGAGATCCTTTGCAGTCAGAGACTCGAGGAGCATGTGGCCTGCTTTTGGGAAGAGCTGGACTGAGCCATGTGGTTAACCAGCAGCTCCCAATATATGTGTGTCCATGCCCCATTGGCTTTGACTTGGTCGTTGACACTCTGCTTTTCTGTAAAGCCCATCAAGTTTTGATTGCCCAGTTAACATCTTCGGAAATACTCAGCACTTTTCAGCATGGGTTGACTTTTCACACATTTAAAGCACTTCATGCAAATACAACAATTATGAACTTTATTCCCCCTGAATTTAGAATAGAGGTTGAGATATTTGTAAAGTAAAGGCCTACACTAAATACATAAACAGGAAGCGGCAGAACAAACTTTAAGGTAAACCAGCACCATCTAGTGTTTACACTGTGTAAGCTGCAACACGATTGCGCTAAACAGAAGCACTTATTCTTAAATAGAATCAGGAATGCTTCCCTTTGTAGTCATCTAAAGGGGCTTTGTAAATGTAAGGGACCTGAATAAAAAAAAGAAAAATATGGACACAGGGGAATCAGTCAGAAAATATTTACCCCAACTTGATAGCACTTTCTACACTGGTTGAAAAGAAAGATGCCAAAGTTAGAGTAGATATCAACGGATATTGTAGACGAGAGGGAGAGAGCCAAAATGGCTGCAGATGAGGATGCAAAATGGTGTCCAAATGTTGCTCCAAGTCATTGGCACTTAAAGTTACAAGATGTAGGGAGAGGTATGAAGCAAAGGCCTACACTAAATGCAGTGTCAGAACAAGCTTCTGGGTAAAACAGCACCCTCTAGAGATTTTAAAGGAAAGGCCTACACTAATGAAAATTAATTAAAACAAATTAACATGGACACTGGCGACTCAGTCAGGAAATATTTACCCCAACTTGATAGCACTTTCTACACAGGTTGAAAAGAAAGATACCAAAGTTAGAGTAGATATCAACGGATATTTTCGACGAGAGGGAGAGAGCAAAAATGGTTGCAGATGAGGATGCAAAATGGTGTCCAAATGTTGCTCCAAGTCATTGGCACTTAAAAGTTACAAGATGTAGGGAGAGGTATGAAGCAAAGGCCTACACTAAATGCAAAAACCGTGTCAGACCAAGCTTCTAGGTACAACAGCACCCTCTAGAGTTTTTAAAGGGAAGGCCTACACTAATGAACATTCATTAAAACAAATTAACATGAACACAGCGCAATCAGTCAGCAAATATTTACCCCAACTTGATAGCACTTTCTACTTTGGTTGAAAAGAAAGATGCACAAGTTAGAGTAGATATCAAAAGACATTCCGTCGATAGGGCAAGGAAACGAAAAATGGCTGCAGAAAAGGATGCAAAAAAAGTTTCCAAAGGTTTCTTTAAGATGTTTGCACTTAAACCTTCATGGGAGACGTATAACTGTTGACAATATTAGTTACATTGAAAAATGAAATTCCATAGAAAAGAGTCTTGACTGTAGTTCACTTCCTCATTAAAACTACCCCAAAGAGAAGCACTTATGAACGCAGGACCAATCAATGCTCCCATTTGAAGTAATCTTAATGTGTTGAACTCTGTGATTAAGTGACCATTGCATGGAGAACGCAGTCTGGAGTTCTAGAAGGCAGTTGTCTCTTGAAGCACTGGTCACTTGAAACTACCCCAACAAATAGCACTTACCAAATACAACAGACGAGTTAGTGCCATTGTGAGGGTACCGAGGGTGACCGTAGCAGCAGTTGAAAATCTTGTCCAATTTCTAGCCTGAAACTCGGTAGGACCGGACGAGATCCTTTGCAGTCAGAGACTCGAGGAGCATGTGGCCTGCTTTTGGGAAGAGCTGGACTGAGCCATGTGGTTAACCAGCAGCTCCCAATATATGTGTGTCCATGCCCCATTGGCTTTGCCTTGGTCGTTGACACTCTGCTTTTCTGTATAGCCCATCAAGTTTTGATTGCCCAGTTAACATCTTCGGAAATACTCAGCACTTTTCAGCATGGGTTGACTTTTCACACATTTAAAGCACTTCATGCAAATACAACAATTATGAACTTTATTCCCCCTGAATTTAGAATAGAGGTTGAGATATTTGTAAAGTAAAGGCCTACACTAAATACATAAACAGGAAGCGGCAGAACAAACTTTAAGGTAAACCAGCACCATCTAGTGTTTACACTGTGTAAGCTGCAACACGATTGCGCTAAACAGAAGCACTTATTCTTAAATAGAATCAGGAATGCTTCCCTTTGTAGTCATCTAAAGGGGCTTTGTAAATGTAAGGGACCTGAATAAAAAAAAGAAAAATATGGACACAGGGGAATCAGTCAGAAAATATTTACCCCAACTTGATAGCACTTTCTACACTGGTTGAAAAGAAAGATGCCAAAGTTAGAGTAGATATCAACGGATATTGTAGACGAGAGTGAGAGAGCAAAAATGGCTGCAGATGAGGATGCAAAATGGTGTCCAAATGTTGTTCCAAGTCATTGGCACTTACAGTTACAAGATGTAGGGAGAGGTATGAAGCAAAGGCCTACACTAAATGTAGTGTCAGACCAAGCTTCTGGGTAAAACAGCACCCTCTAGAGATTTTAAAGGAAAGGCCTACACTAATGAACATTAATTAAAACAAATTAACATGGACACTGGCGACTCAGTCAGGAAATATTTACCCCAACTTGATAGCACTTTCTACACAGGTTGAAAAGAAAGATACCAAAGTTAGAGTAGATATCAACGGATATTTTAGACGAGAGGGAGAGAGCAAAAATGGTTGCAGATGAGGATGCAAAATGGTGTCCAAATGTTGCTCCAAGTCATTGGCACTTAAAAGTTACAAGATGTAGGGAGAGGTATGAAGCAAAGGCCAACACTAAATGCAAAAACCGTGTCAGACCAAGCTTCTAGGTACAACAGCACCCTCTAGAGTTTTTAAAGGGAAGGCCTACACTAATGAACATTCATTAAAACAAATTAACATGAACACAGCGCAATCAGTCAGCAAATATTTACCAAAACTTGATAGCACTTTCTACTTTGGTTGAAAAGAAAGATGCACAAGTTAGAGTAGATATCAAATGACATTCCGTCGATAGGGCAAGGAAACGAGAAATGGCTGCAGAAAAGGATGCAAAAAAAGTTTCCAAAGGTTTCTTTAAGATGTTTGCACTTAAACCTTCATGGGAGACGTATAATTGTTGACAATATTAGTTACATTGAAAAATGAAATTCCATAGAAAAGAGTCTTGACTGTAGTTCACTTCCTCATTAAAACTACCCCAAAGAGAAGCACTTATGAACGCAGGACCAATCAATGCTCCCATTTGAAGTAATCTTAACGTGTTGAACTCTGTGATTAAGTGACCATTGCATGGAGAACGCAGTCTGGAGTTCTAGAAGGCAGTTGTCTCTTGAAGCACTGGTCACTTGAAACTACCCCAACAAATAGCACTTACCAAATACAACAGACGAGTTAGTGCCATTGTGAGGGTACCGAGGGTGACAGTAGCAGCAGTTGAAAATCTTGTCCAATTTCTAGCCTGAAACTCGGTAGGACCGGACGAGATCCTTTGCAGTCAGAGACTCGAGGAGCATGTGGCCTGCTTTTGGGAAGAGCTGGACTGAGCCATGTGGTTAACCAGCAGCTCCCAATATATGTGTGTCCATGCCCCATTGGCTTTGCCTTGGTCGTTGACACTCTGCTTTTCTGTAAAGCCCATCAAGTTTTGATTGCCCAGTTAACATCTTCGGAAATACTCAGCACTTTTCAGCATGGGTTGACTTTTCACACATTAAAAGCACTTCATGCAAATACAACAATTATGAACTTTATTCCCCCTGAATTTAGAATAGAGGTTGAGATATTTGTAAAGTAAAGGCCTACACTAAATACATAAACAGGAAGCGGCAGAACAAACTTTAAGGTAAACCAGCACCATCTAGTGTTTACACTGTGTAAGCTGCAACACGATTGCGCTAAACAGAAGCACTTATTCTTAAATAGAATCAGGAATGCTTCCCTTTGTAGTCATCTAAAGGGGCTTTGTAAATGTAAGGGACCTGAATAAAAAAAAAGAAAAATATGGACACAGGGGAATCAGTCAGAAAATATTTACCCCAACTTGATAGCACTTTCTACACTGGTTGAAAAGAAAGATGCCAAAGTTAGAGTAGATATCAACGGATATTGTAGACGAGAGTGAGAGAGCAAAAATGGCTGCAGATGAGGATGCAAAATGGTGTCCAAATGTTGCTCCAAGTCATTGGCACTTACAGTTACAAGATGTAGGAAGAGGTATGAAGCAAAGGCCTACACTAAATGCAGTGTCAGACCAAGCTTCTGGGTAAAACAGCACCCTCTAGAGATTTTAAAGGAAAGGCCTACACTAATGAACATTAATTAAAACAAATTAACATGGACACTGGCGACTCAGTCAGGAAATATTTACCCCAACTTGATAGCACTTTCTACACAGGTTGAAAAGAAAGATACCAAAGTTAGAGTAGATATCAACGGATATTTTAGACGAGAGGGAGAGAGCAAAAATGGTTGCAGATGAGGATGCAAAATGGTGTCCAAATGTTGCTCCAAGTCATTGGCACTTAAAAGTTACAAGATGTAGGGAGAGGTATGAAGCAAAGGCCAACACTAAATGCAAAAACCGTGTCAGACCAAGCTTCTAGGTACAACAGCACTCTCTAGAGTTTTTAAAGGGAAGGCCTACACTAATGAACATTCATTAAAACAAATTAACATGAACACAGCGCAATCAGTCAGCAAATATTTACCCCAACTTGATAGCACTTTCTACTTTGGTTGAAAAGAAAGATGCACAAGTTAGAGTAGATATCAAATGACATTCCGTCGATAGGGCAAGGAAACGAAAAATGGCTGCAGAAAAGGATGCAAAAAAAGTTTCCAAAGGTTTCTTTAAGATGTTTGCACTTAAACCTTCATGGGAGACGTATAACTGTTGACAATATTAGTTACATTGAAAAATGAAATTCCATAGAAAAGAGTCTTGACTGTAGTTCACTTCCTCATTAAAACTACCCCAAAGAGAAGCACTTATGAACGCAGGACCAATCAATGCTCCCATTTGAAGTAATCTTAATGTGTTGAACTCTGTGATTAAGTGACCATTGCATGGAGAACGCAGTCTGGAGTTCTAGAAGGCAGTTGTCTCTTGAAGCACTGGTCACTTGAAACTACCCCAACAAATAGCACTTACCAAATACAACAGACGAGTTAGTGCCATTGTGAGGGTACCGAGGGTGACAGTAGCAGCAGTTGAAAATCTTGTCCAATTTCTAGCCTGAAACTCGGTAGGACCGGACGAGATCCTTTGCAGTCAGAGACTCGAGGAGCATGTGGCCTGCTTTTGGGAAGAGCTGGACTGAGCCATGTGGTTAACCAGCAGCTCCCAATATATGTGTGTCCATGCCCCATTGGCTTTGACTTGGTCGTTGACACTCTGCTTTTCTGTAAAGCCCATCAAGTTTTGATTGCCCAGTTAACATCTTCGGAAATACTCAGCACTTTTCAGCATGGGTTGACTTTTCACACATTTAAAGCACTTCATGCAAATACAACAATTATGAACTTTATTCCCCCTGAATTTAGAATAGAGGTTGAGATATTTGTAAAGTAAAGGCCTACACTAAATACATAAACAGGAAGCGGCAGAACAAACTTTAAGGTAAACCAGCACCATCTAGTGTTTACACTGTGTAAGCTGCAACACGATTGCGCTAAACAGAAGCACTTATTCTTAAATAGAATCAGGAATGCTTCCCTTTGTAGTCATCTAAAGGGGCTTTGTAAATGTAAGGGACCTGAATAAAAAAAAGAAAAATATGGACACAGGGGAATCAGTCAGAAAATATTTACCCCAACTTGATAGCACTTTCTACACTGGTTGAAAAGAAAGATGCCAAAGTTAGAGTAGATATCAACGGATATTGTAGACGAGAGGGAGAGAGCCAAAATGGCTGCAGATGAGGATGCAAAATGGTGTCCAAATGTTGCTCCAAGTCATTGGCACTTAAAGTTACAAGATGTAGGGAGAGGTATGAAGCAAAGGCCTACACTAAATGCAGTGTCAGAACAAGCTTCTGGGTAAAACAGCACCCTCTAGAGATTTTAAAGGAAAGGCCTACACTAATGAAAATTAATTAAAACAAATTAACATGGACACTGGCGACTCAGTCAGGAAATATTTACCCCAACTTGATAGCACTTTCTACACAGGTTGAAAAGAAAGATACCAAAGTTAGAGTAGATATCAACGGATATTTTCGACGAGAGGGAGAGAGCAAAAATGGTTGCAGATGAGGATGCAAAATGGTGTCCAAATGTTGCTCCAAGTCATTGGCACTTAAAAGTTACAAGATGTAGGGAGAGGTATGAAGCAAAGGCCTACACTAAATGCAAAAACCGTGTCAGACCAAGCTTCTAGGTACAACAGCACCCTCTAGAGTTTTTAAAGGGAAGGCCTACACTAATGAACATTCATTAAAACAAATTAACATGAACACAGCGCAATCAGTCAGCAAATATTTACCCCAACTTGATAGCACTTTCTACTTTGGTTGAAAAGAAAGATGCACAAGTTAGAGTAGATATCAAAAGACATTCCGTCGATAGGGCAAGGAAACGAAAAATGGCTGCAGAAAAGGATGCAAAAAAAGTTTCCAAAGGTTTCTTTAAGATGTTTGCACTTAAACCTTCATGGGAGACGTATAACTGTTGACAATATTAGTTACATTGAAAAATGAAATTCCATAGAAAAGAGTCTTGACTGTAGTTCACTTCCTCATTAAAACTACCCCAAAGAGAAGCACTTATGAACGCAGGACCAATCAATGCTCCCATTTGAAGTAATCTTAATGTGTTGAACTCTGTGATTAAGTGACCATTGCATGGAGAACGCAGTCTGGAGTTCTAGAAGGCAGTTGTCTCTTGAAGCACTGGTCACTTGAAACTACCCCAACAAATAGCACTTACCAAATACAACAGACGAGTTAGTGCCATTGTGAGGGTACCGAGGGTGACCGTAGCAGCAGTTGAAAATCTTGTCCAATTTCTAGCCTGAAACTCGGTAGGACCGGACGAGATCCTTTGCAGTCAGAGACTCGAGGAGCATGTGGCCTGCTTTTGGGAAGAGCTGGACTGAGCCATGTGGTTAACCAGCAGCTCCCAATATATGTGTGTCCATGCCCCATTGGCTTTGCCTTGGTCGTTGACACTCTGCTTTTCTGTATAGCCCATCAAGTTTTGATTGCCCAGTTAACATCTTCGGAAATACTCAGCACTTTTCAGCATGGGTTGACTTTTCACACATTTAAAGCACTTCATGCAAATACAACAATTATGAACTTTATTCCCCCTGAATTTAGAATAGAGGTTGAGATATTTGTAAAGTAAAGGCCTACACTAAATACATAAACAGGAAGCGGCAGAACAAACTTTAAGGTAAACCAGCACCATCTAGTGTTTACACTGTGTAAGCTGCAACACGATTGCGCTAAACAGAAGCACTTATTCTTAAATAGAATCAGGAATGCTTCCCTTTGTAGTCATCTAAAGGGGCTTTGTAAATGTAAGGGACCTGAATAAAAAAAAGAAAAATATGGACACAGGGGAATCAGTCAGAAAATATTTACCCCAACTTGATAGCACTTTCTACACTGGTTGAAAAGAAAGATGCCAAAGTTAGAGTAGATATCAACGGATATTGTAGACGAGAGTGAGAGAGCAAAAATGGCTGCAGATGAGGATGCAAAATGGTGTCCAAATGTTGTTCCAAGTCATTGGCACTTACAGTTACAAGATGTAGGGAGAGGTATGAAGCAAAGGCCTACACTAAATGTAGTGTCAGACCAAGCTTCTGGGTAAAACAGCACCCTCTAGAGATTTTAAAGGAAAGGCCTACACTAATGAACATTAATTAAAACAAATTAACATGGACACTGGCGACTCAGTCAGGAAATATTTACCCCAACTTGATAGCACTTTCTACACAGGTTGAAAAGAAAGATACCAAAGTTAGAGTAGATATCAACGGATATTTTAGACGAGAGGGAGAGAGCAAAAATGGTTGCAGATGAGGATGCAAAATGGTGTCCAAATGTTGCTCCAAGTCATTGGCACTTAAAAGTTACAAGATGTAGGGAGAGGTATGAAGCAAAGGCCAACACTAAATGCAAAAACCGTGTCAGACCAAGCTTCTAGGTACAACAGCACCCTCTAGAGTTTTTAAAGGGAAGGCCTACACTAATGAACATTCATTAAAACAAATTAACATGAACACAGCGCAATCAGTCAGCAAATATTTACCAAAACTTGATAGCACTTTCTACTTTGGTTGAAAAGAAAGATGCACAAGTTAGAGTAGATATCAAATGACATTCCGTCGATAGGGCAAGGAAACGAGAAATGGCTGCAGAAAAGGATGCAAAAAAAGTTTCCAAAGGTTTCTTTAAGATGTTTGCACTTAAACCTTCATGGGAGACGTATAATTGTTGACAATATTAGTTACATTGAAAAATGAAATTCCATAGAAAAGAGTCTTGACTGTAGTTCACTTCCTCATTAAAACTACCCCAAAGAGAAGCACTTATGAACGCAGGACCAATCAATGCTCCCATTTGAAGTAATCTTAACGTGTTGAACTCTGTGATTAAGTGACCATTGCATGGAGAACGCAGTCTGGAGTTCTAGAAGGCAGTTGTCTCTTGAAGCACTGGTCACTTGAAACTACCCCAACAAATAGCACTTACCAAATACAACAGACGAGTTAGTGCCATTGTGAGGGTACCGAGGGTGACAGTAGCAGCAGTTGAAAATCTTGTCCAATTTCTAGCCTGAAACTCGGTAGGACCGGACGAGATCCTTTGCAGTCAGAGACTCGAGGAGCATGTGGCCTGCTTTTGGGAAGAGCTGGACTGAGCCATGTGGTTAACCAGCAGCTCCCAATATATGTGTGTCCATGCCCCATTGGCTTTGCCTTGGTCGTTGACACTCTGCTTTTCTGTAAAGCCCATCAAGTTTTGATTGCCCAGTTAACATCTTCGGAAATACTCAGCACTTTTCAGCATGGGTTGACTTTTCACACATTTAAAGCACTTCATGCAAATACAACAATTATGAACTTTATTCCCCCTGAATTTAGAATAGAGGTTGAGATATTTGTAAAGTAAAGGCCTACACTAAATACATAAACAGGAAGCGGCAGAACAAACTTTAAGGTAAACCAGCACCATCTAGTGTTTACACTGTGTAAGCTGCAACACGATTGCGCTAAACAGAAGCACTTATTCTTAAATAGAATCAGGAATGCT
This sequence comes from Pimephales promelas, assembly GCF_988280905.1. NCBI lineage: Eukaryota > Metazoa > Chordata > Actinopteri > Cypriniformes > Leuciscidae > Pimephales > Pimephales promelas. The sequence goes on along the minus strand of NC_142782.1, from coordinate 12,283,056 downwards.
TCCCTTTGTAGTCATCTAAAGGGGCTTTGTAAAGGTAAGGGACCCGAATAAAAAAAAGAAAAATATGGACACAGGGGAATCAGTCAGAAAATATTTACCCCAACTTGATAGCACTTTCTACACTGGTTGAAAAGAAAGATGCCAAAGTTAGAGTAGATATCAACGGATATTGTAGACGAGAGGGAGAGAGCCAAAATGGCTGCAGATGAGGATGCAAAATGGTGTCCAAATGTTGCTCCAAGTCATTGGCACTTACAGTTACAAGATGTAGGGAGAGGTATGAAGCAAAGGCCTACACTAAATGCAGTGTCAGACCAAGCTTCTGGGTAAAACAGCACCCTCTAGAGATTTTAAAGGAAAGGCCTACACTAATGAAAATTAATTAAAACAAATTAACATGGACACTGGCGACTCAGTCAGGAAATATTTACCCCAACTTGATAGCACTTTCTACCAAGGTTGAAAAGAAAGATACCAAAGTTAGAGTAGATATCAACGGATATTTTAGACGAGAGGGAGAGAGCAAAAATGGTTGCAGATGAGGATGCAAAATGGTGTCCAAATGTTGCTCCAAGTCATTGGCACTTTACAGTTACAAGATGTAGGGAGAGGTATGAAGCAAAGGCCTACACTAAATGCAAAAACCGTGTCAGACCAAGCTTCTAGGTACAACAGCACCCTCTAGAGTTTTTAAAGGGAAGGCCTACACTAATGAACATTCATTAAAACAAATTAACATGAACACAGCGCAATCAGTCAGCAAATATTCACCCCAACTTGATAGCACTTTCTACTTTGGTTGAAAAGAAAGATGCACAAGTTAGAGTAGATATCAAAAGACATTCCGTCGATAGAGCAAGGAAACGAAAAATGGCTGCAGAAAAGGATGCAAAAAAAGTTTCCAAAGGTTTCTTTAAGATGTTTGCACTTAAACCTTCATGGGAGACGTATAATTGTTGACAATATTAGTTACATTGAAAAATGAAATTGCATAGAAAAGAGTCTTGACTGTAGTTCACTTCCTCATTAAAACTACCCCAAAGAGAAGCACTTATGAACGCAGGACCAATCAATGCTCCCATTTGAAGTAATCTTAATGTGTTGAACTCTGTGATTAAGTGACCATTGCATGGAGAACACAGTCTGGAGTTCTAGAAGGCAGTTGTCTCTTGAAGCACTGGTCACTTGAAACTACCCCAACAAATAGCACTTACCAAATACAACAGACGAGTTAGTGCCATTGTGAGGGTACCGAGGGTGACAGTAGCAGCAGTTGAAAATCTTGTCCAATTTCTAGCCTGAAACTCGGTAGGACCGGACGAGATCCTTTGCAGTCAGAGACTCGAGGAGCATGTGGCCTGCTTTTGGGAAGAGCTGGACTGAGCCATGTGGTTAACCAGCAGCTCCCAATATATGTGTGTCCATGCCCCATTGGCTTTGACTTGGTCGTTGACACTCTGCTTTTCTGTAAAGCCCATCAAGTTTTGATTGCCCAGTTAACATCTTCGGAAATACTCAGCACTTTTCAGCATGGGTTGACTTTTCACACATTTAAAGCACTTCATGCAAATACAACAATTATGAACTTTATTCCCCCTGAATTTAGAATAGAGGTTGAGATATTTGTAAAGTAAAGGCCTACACTAAATACATAAACAGGAAGCGGCAGAACAAACTTTAAGGTAAACCAGCACCATCTAGTGTTTACACTGTGTAAGCTGCAACACGATTGCGCTAAACAGAAGCACTTATTCTTAAATAGAATCAGGAATGCTTCCCTTTGTAGTCATCTAAAGGGGCTTTGTAAATGTAAGGGACCTGAATTAAAAAAAGAAAAATATGGACACAGGGGAATCAGTCAGAAAATATTTACCCCAACTTGATAGCACTTTCTACACTGGTTGAAAAGAAAGATGCCAAAGTTAGAGTAGATATCAACGGATATTGTAGACGAGAGGGAGAGAGCCAAAATGGCTGCAGATGAGGATGCAAAATGGTGTCCAAATGTTGCTCCAAGTCATTGGCACTTAAAGTTACAAGATGTAGGGAGAGGTATGAAGCAAAGGCCTACACTAAATGCAGTGTCAGACCAAGCTTCTGGGTAAAACAGCACCCTCTAGAGATTTTAAAGGAAAGGCCTACACTAATGAAAATTAATTAAAACAAATTAACATGGACACTGGCGACTCAGTCAGGAAATATTTACCCCAACTTGATAGCACTTTCTACACAGGTTGAAAAGAAAGATACCAAAGTTAGAGTAGATATCAACGGATATTTTCGACGAGAGGGAGAGAGCAAAAATGGTTGCAGATGAGGATGCAAAATGGTGTCCAAATGTTGCTCCAAGTCATTGGCACTTAAAAGTTACAAGATGTAGGGAGAGGTATGAAGCAAAGGCCTACACTAAATGCAAAAACCGTGTCAGACCAAGCTTCTAGGTACAACAGCACCCTCTAGAGTTTTTAAAGGGAAGGCCTACACTAATGAACATTCATTAAAACAAATTAACATGAACACAGCGCAATCAGTCAGCAAATATTTACCCCAACTTGATAGCACTTTCTACTTTGGTTGAAAAGAAAGATGCACAAGTTAGAGTAGATATCAAAAGACATTCCGTCGATAGGGCAAGGAAACGAAAAATGGCTGCAGAAAAGGATGCAAAAAAAGTTTCCAAAGGTTTCTTTAAGATGTTTGCACTTAAACCTTCATGGGAGACGTATAACTGTTGACAATATTAGTTACATTGAAAAATGAAATTCCATAGAAAAGAGTCTTGACTGTAGTTCACTTCCTCATTAAAACTACCCCAAAGAGAAGCACTTATGAACGCAGGACCAATCAATGCTCCCATTTGAAGTAATCTTAATGTGTTGAACTCTGTGATTAAGTGACCATTGCATGGAGAACGCAGTCTGGAGTTCTAGAAGGCAGTTGTCTCTTGAAGCACTGGTCACTTGAAACTACCCCAACAAATAGCACTTACCAAATACAACAGACGAGTTATTGCCATTGTGAGGGTACCGAGGGTGACAGTAGCAGCAGTTGAAAATCTTGTCCAATTTCTAGCCTGAAACTCGGTAGGACCGGACGAGATCCTTTGCAGTCAGAGACTCGAGGAGCATGTGGCCTGCTTTTGGGAAGAGCTGGACTGAGCCATGTGGTTAACCAGCAGCTCCCAATATATGTGTGTCCATGCCCCATTGGCTTTGCCTTGGTCGTTGACACTCTGCTTTTCTGTAAAGCCCATCAAGTTTTGATTGCCCAGTTAACATCTTCGGAAATACTCAGCACTTTTCAGCATGGGTTGACTTTTCACACATTTAAAGCACTTCATGCAAATACAACAATTATGAACTTTATTCCCCCTGAATTTAGAATAGAGGTTGAGATATTTGTAAAGTAAAGACCTACACTAAATACATAAACAGGAAGCGGCAGAACAAACTTTAAGGTAAACCAGCACCATCTAGTGTTTACACTGTGTAAGCTGCAACACGATTGCGCTAAACAGAAGCACTTATTCTTAAATAGAATCAGGAATGCTTCCCTTTGTAGTCATCTAAAGGGGCTTTGTAAAGGTAAGGGACCCGAATAAAAAAAAAAGAAAAATATGGACACAGGGGAATCAGTCAGAAAATATTTACCCCAACTTGATAGCACTTTCTATACTGGTTGAAAAGAAAGATGCCAAAGTTAGAGTAGATATCAACGGATATTGTAGACGAGAGGGAGAGAGCAAAAATGGCTGCAGATGAGGATGCAAAATGGTGTCCAAATGTTGTTCCAAGTCATTGGCACTTACAGTTACAAGATGTAGGGAGAGGTATGAAGCAAAGGCCTACACTAAATGCAGTGTCAGACCAAGCTTCTGGGTAAAACAGCACCCTCTAGAGATTTTAAAGGTAAGGCCTACACTAATGAACATTAATTAAAACAAATTAACATGGACACTGGCGACTCAGTCAGAAAATATTTACCCCAACTTGATAGCACTTTCTAAACAGGTTGAAAAGAAAGATACCAAAGTTAGAGTAGATATCAACGGATATTGTAGACGAGAGGGAGAGAGCAAAAATGGCTGCAAATGAGGATGCAAAATTGTGTCCAAATGTTGTTCCAAGTCATTGGCACTTACAGTTACAAGATGTAGGGAGAGGTATGAAGCAAAGGCCTACACTAAATGCAAAAACCGTGTCAGACCAAGCTTCTAGGTACAACAGCACCCTCTAGAGTTTTTAAAGGGAAGGCCTACACTAATGAACATTCATTAAAACAAATTAACATGAACACAGCGCAATCAGTCAGCAAATATTTACCCCAACTTGATAGCACTTTCTACTTTGGTTGAAAAGAAAGATGCACAAGTTAGAGTAGATATCAAAAGACATTCCGTCGATAGGGCAAGGAAACGAAAAATGGCTGCAGAAAAGGATGCAAAAAAAGTTTCCAAAGGTTTCTTTAAGATGTTTGCACTTAAACCTTCATGGGAGACGTATAACTGTTGACAATATTAGTTACATTGAAAAATGAAATTCCATAGAAAAGAGTCTTGACTGTAGTTCACTTCCTCATTAAAACTACCCCAAAGAGAAGCACTTATGAACGCAGGACCAATCAATGCTCCCATTTGAAGTAATCTTAATGTGTTGAACTCTGTGATTAAGTGACCATTGCATGGAGAACGCAGTCTGGAGTTCTAGAAGGCAGTTGTCTCTTGAAGCACTGGTCACTTGAAACTACCCCAACAAATAGCACTTACCAAATACAACAGACGAGTTATTGCCATTGTGAGGGTACCGAGGGTGACAGTAGCAGCAGTTGAAAATCTTGTCCAATTTCTAGCCTGAAACTCGGTAGGACCGGACGAGATCCTTTGCAGTCAGAGACTCGAGGAGCATGTGGCCTGCTTTTGGGAAGAGCTGGACTGAGCCATGTGGTTAACCAGCAGCTCCCAATATATGTGTGTCCATGCCCCATTGGCTTTGCCTTGGTCGTTGACACTCTGCTTTTCTGTAAAGCCCATCAAGTTTTGATTGCCCAGTTAACATCTTCGGAAATACTCAGCACTTTTCAGCATGGGTTGACTTTTCACACATTTAAAGCACTTCATGCAAATACAACAATTATGAACTTTATTCCCCCTGAATTTAGAATAGAGGTTGAGATATTTGTAAAGTAAAGACCTACACTAAATACATAAACAGGAAGCGGCAGAACAAACTTTAAGGTAAACCAGCACCATCTAGTGTTTACACTGTGTAAGCTGCAACACGATTGCGCTAAACAGAAGCACTTATTCTTAAATAGAATCAGGAATGCTTCCCTTTGTAGTCATCTAAAGGGGCTTTGTAAAGGTAAGGGACCCGAATAAAAAAAAAAGAAAAATATGGACACAGGGGAATCAGTCAGAAAATATTTACCCCAACTTGATAGCACTTTCTATACTGGTTGAAAAGAAAGATGCCAAAGTTAGAGTAGATATCAACGGATATTGTAGACGAGAGGGAGAGAGCAAAAATGGCTGCAGATGAGGATGCAAAATGGTGTCCAAATGTTGTTCCAAGTCATTGGCACTTACAGTTACAAGATGTAGGGAGAGGTATGAAGCAAAGGCCTACACTAAATGCAGTGTCAGACCAAGCTTCTGGGTAAAACAGCACCCTCTAGAGATTTTAAAGGTAAGGCCTACACTAATGAACATTAATTAAAACAAATTAACATGGACACTGGCGACTCAGTCAGAAAATATTTACCCCAACTTGATAGCACTTTCTAAACAGGTTGAAAAGAAAGATACCAAAGTTAGAGTAGATATCAACGGATATTGTAGACGAGAGGGAGAGAGCAAAAATGGCTGCAAATGAGGATGCAAAATTGTGTCCAAATGTTGTTCCAAGTCATTGGCACTTTACAGTTACAAGATGTAGGGAGAGGTATGAAGCAAAGGCCTACACTAAATGCAAAAACCGTGTCAGACCAAGCTTCTAGGTACAACAGCACCCTCTAGAGTTTTTAAAGGGAAGGCCTACACTAATGAACATTCATTAAAACAAATTAACATGAACACAGCGCAATCAGTCAGCAAATATTTACCCCAACTTGATAGCACTTTCTACTTTGGTTGAAAAGAAAGATGCACAAGTTAGAGTAGATATCAAAAGACATTCCGTCGATAGAGCAAGGAAACGAAAAATGGCTGCAGAAAAGGATGCAAAAAAAGTTTCCAAAGGTTTCTTTAAGATGTTTGCACTTAAACCTTCATGGGAGACGTATAATTGTTGACAATATTAGTTACATTGAAAAATGAAATTCCATAGAAAAGAGTCTTGACTGTAGTTCACTTCCTCATTAAAACTACCCCAAAGAGAAGCACTTATGAACGCAGGACCAATCAATGCTCCCATTTGAAGTAATCTTAATGTGTTGAACTCTGTGATTAAGTGACCATTGCATGGAGAACGCAGTCTGGAGTTCTAGAAGGCAGTTGTCTCTTGAAGCACTGGTCACTTGAAACTACCCCAACAAATAGCACTTACCAAATACAACAGACGAGTTAGTGCCATTGTGAGGGTACCGAGGGTGACAGTAGCAGCAGTTGAAAATCTTGTCCAATTTCTAGCCTGAAACTCGGTAGGACCGGACGAGATCCTTTGCAGTCAGAGACTCGAGGAGCATGTGGCCTGCTTTTGGGAAGAGCTGGACTGAGCCATGTGGTTAACCAGCAGCTCCCAATATATGTGTGTCCATGCCTCATTGGCTTTGCCTTGGTCGTTGACACTCTGCTTTTATGTAAAGCCCATCAAGTTTTGATTGCCCAGTTAACATCTTCGGAAATACTCAGCACTTTTCAGCATGGGTTGACTTTTCACACATTTAAAGCACTTCATGCAAATACAACAATTATGAACTTTATTTCCCCTGAATTTAGAATAGAGGTTGAGATATTTGTAAAGTAAAGGCCTACACTAAATACATAAACAGGAAGCGGCAGAACAAACTTTAAGGTAAACCAGCACCATCTAGTGTTTACACTGTGTAAGCTGCAACACGATTGCGCTAAACAGAAGCACTTATTCTTAAATAGAATCAGGAATGCTTCCCTTTGTAGTCATCTAAAGGGGCTTTGTAAATGTAAGGGACCTGAATAAAAAAAAGAAAAATATGGACACAGGGGAATCAGTCAGAAAATATTTACCCCAACTTGATAGCACTTTCTACACTGGTTGAAAAGAAAGATGCCAAAGTTAGAGTAGATATCAACGGATATTGTAGACGAGAGTGAGAGAGCAAAAATGGCTGCAGATGAGGATGCAAAATGGTGTCCAAATGTTGTTCCAAGTCATTGGCACTTACAGTTACAAGATGTAGGGAGAGGTATGAAGCAAAGGCCTACACTAAATGTAGTGTCAGACCAAGCTTCTGGGTAAAACAGCACCCTCTAGAGATTTTAAAGGAAAGGCCTACACTAATGAACATTAATTAAAACAAATTAACATGGACACTGGCGACTCAGTCAGGAAATATTTACCCCAACTTGATAGCACTTTCTACACAGGTTGAAAAGAAAGATACCAAAGTTAGAGTAGATATCAACGGATATTTTAGACGAGAGGGAGAGAGCAAAAATGGTTGCAGATGAGGATGCAAAATGGTGTCCAAATGTTGCTCCAAGTCATTGGCACTTAAAAGTTACAAGATGTAGGGAGAGGTATGAAGCAAAGGCCAACACTAAATGCAAAAACCGTGTCAGACCAAGCTTCTAGGTACAACAGCACCCTCTAGAGTTTTTAAAGGGAAGGCCTACACTAATGAACATTCATTAAAACAAATTAACATGAACACAGCGCAATCAGTCAGCAAATATTTACCAAAACTTGATAGCACTTTCTACTTTGGTTGAAAAGAAAGATGCACAAGTTAGAGTAGATATCAAATGACATTCCGTCGATAGGGCAAGGAAACGAGAAATGGCTGCAGAAAAGGATGCAAAAAAAGTTTCCAAAGGTTTCTTTAAGATGTTTGCACTTAAACCTTCATGGGAGACGTATAATTGTTGACAATATTAGTTACATTGAAAAATGAAATTCCATAGAAAAGAGTCTTGACTGTAGTTCACTTCCTCATTAAAACTACCCCAAAGAGAAGCACTTATGAACGCAGGACCAATCAATGCTCCCATTTGAAGTAATCTTAACGTGTTGAACTCTGTGATTAAGTGACCATTGCATGGAGAACGCAGTCTGGAGTTCTAGAAGGCAGTTGTCTCTTGAAGCACTGGTCACTTGAAACTACCCCAACAAATAGCACTTACCAAATACAACAGACGAGTTAGTGCCATTGTGAGGGTACCGAGGGTGACAGTAGCAGCAGTTGAAAATCTTGTCCAATTTCTAGCCTGAAACTCGGTAGGACCGGACGAGATCCTTTACAGTCAGAGACTCGAGGAGCATGTGGCCTGCTTTTGGGAAGAGCTGGACTGAGCCATGTGGTTAACCAGCAGCTCCCAATATATGTGTGTCCATGCCCCATTGGCTTTGCCTTGGTCGTTGACACTCTGCTTTTCTGTAAAGCCCATCAAGTTTTGATTGCCCAGTTAACATCTTCGGAAATACTCAGCACTTTTCAGCATGGGTTGACTTTTCACACATTTAAAGCACTTCATGCAAATACAACAATTATGAACTTTATTCCCCCTGAATTTAGAATAGAGGTTGAGATATTTGTAAAGTAAAGGCCTACACTAAATACATAAACAGGAAGCGGCAGAACAAACTTTAAGGTAAACCAGCACCATCTAGTGTTTACACTGTGTAAGCTGCAACACGATTGCGCTAAACAGAAGCACTTATTCTTAAATAGAATCAGGAATGCTTCCCTTTGTAGTCATCTAAAGGGGCTTTGTAAAGGTAAGGGACCCGAATAAAAAAAAAGAAAAATATGGACACAGGGGAATCAGTCAGAAAATATTTACCCCAACTTGATAGCACTTTCTACACTGGTTGAAAAGAAAGATGCCAAAGTTAGAGTAGATATCAACGGATATTGTAGACGAGAGGGAGAGAGCCAAAATGGCTGCAGATGAGGATGCAAAATGGTGTCCAAATGTTGCTCCAAGTCATTGGCACTTACAGTTACAAGATGTAGGGAGAGGTATGAAGCAAAGGCCTACACTAAATGCAGTGTCAGACCAAGCTTCTGGGTAAAACAGCACCCTCTAGAGATTTTAAAGGAAAGGCCTACACTAATGAAAATTAATTAAAACAAATTAACATGGACACTGGCGACTCAGTCAGGAAATATTTACCCCAACTTGATAGCACTTTCTACCAAGGTTGAAAAGAAAGATACCAAAGTTAGAGTAGATATCAACGGATATTTTAGACGAGAGGGAGAGAGCAAAAATGGTTGCAGATGAGGATGCAAAATGGTGTCCAAATGTTGCTCCAAGTCATTGGCACTTTACAGTTACAAGATGTAGGGAGAGGTATGAAGCAAAGGCCTACACTAAATGCAAAAACCGTGTCAGACCAAGCTTCTAGGTACAACAGCACCCTCTAGAGTTTTTAAAGGGAAGGCCTACACTAATGAACATTCATTAAAACAAATTAACATGAACACAGCGCAATCAGTCAGCAAATATTCACCCCAACTTGATAGCACTTTCTACTTTGGTTGAAAAGAAAGATGCACAAGTTAGAGTAGATATCAAAAGACATTCCGTCGATAGAGCAAGGAAACGAAAAATGGCTGCAGAAAAGGATGCAAAAAAAGTTTCCAAAGGTTTCTTTAAGATGTTTGCACTTAAACCTTCATGGGAGACGTATAATTGTTGACAATATTAGTTACATTGAAAAATGAAATTCCATAGAAAAGAGTCTTGACTGTAGTTCACTTCCTCATTAAAACTACCCCAAAGAGAAGCACTTATGAACGCAGGACCAATCAATGCTCCCATTTGAAGTAATCTTAATGTGTTGAACTCTGTGATTAAGTGACCATTGCATGGAGAACGCAGTCTGGAGTTCTAGAAGGCAGTTGTCTCTTGAAGCACTGGTCACTTGAAACTACCCCAACAAATAGCACTTACCAAATACAACAGACGAGTTAGTGCCATTGTGAGGGTACCGAGGGTGACAGTAGCAGCAGTTGAAAATCTTGTCCAATTTCTAGCCTGAAACTCGGTAGGACCGGACGAGATCCTTTGCAGTCAGAGACTCGAGGAGCATGTGGCCTGCTTTTGGGAAGAGCTGGACTGAGCCATGTGGTTAACCAGCAGCTCCCAATATATGTGTGTCCATGCCCCATTGGCTTTGCCTTGGTCGTTGACACTCTGCTTTTATGTAAAGCCCATCAAGTTTTGATTGCCCAGTTAACATCTTCGGAAATACTCAGCACTTTTCAGCATGGGTTGACTTTTCACACATTTAAAGCACTTCATGCAAATACAACAATTATGAACTTTATTCCCCCTGAATTTAGAATAGAGGTTGAGATATTTGTAAAGTAAAGGCCTACACTAAATACATAAACAGGAAGCGGCAGAACAAACTTTAAGGTAAACCAGCACCATCTAGTGTTTACACTGTGTAAGCTGCAACACGATTGCGCTAAACAGAAGCACTTATTCTTAAATAGAATCAGGAATGCTTCCCTTTGTAGTCATCTAAAGGGGCTTTGTAAATGTAAGGGACCTGAATAAAAAAAAGAAAAATATGGACACAGGGGAATCAGTCAGAAAATATTTACCCCAACTTGATAGCACTTTCTACACTGGTTGAAAAGAAAGATGCCAAAGTTAGAGTAGATATCAACGGATATTGTAGACGAGAGTGAGAGAGCAAAAATGGCTGCAGATGAGGATGCAAAATGGTGTCCAAATGTTGTTCCAAGTCATTGGCACTTACAGTTACAAGATGTAGGGAGAGGTATGAAGCAAAGGCCTACACTAAATGTAGTGTCAGACCAAGCTTCTGGGTAAAACAGCACCCTCTAGAGATTTTAAAGGAAAGGCCTACACTAATGAACATTAATTAAAACAAATTAACATGGACACTGGCGACTCAGTCAGGAAATATTTACCCCAACTTGATAGCACTTTCTACACAGGTTGAAAAGAAAGATACCAAAGTTAGAGTAGATATCAACGGATATTTTAGACGAGAGGGAGAGAGCAAAAATGGTTGCAGATGAGGATGCAAAATGGTGTCCAAATGTTGCTCCAAGTCATTGGCACTTAAAAGTTACAAGATGTAGGGAGAGGTATGAAGCAAAGGCCAACACTAAATGCAAAAACCGTGTCAGACCAAGCTTCTAGGTACAACAGCACCCTCTAGAGTTTTTAAAGGGAAGGCCTACACTAATGAACATTCATTAAAACAAATTAACATGAACACAGCGCAATCAGTCAGCAAATATTTACCAAAACTTGATAGCACTTTCTACTTTGGTTGAAAAGAAAGATGCACAAGTTAGAGTAGATATCAAATGACATTCCGTCGATAGGGCAAGGAAACGAGAAATGGCTGCAGAAAAGGATGCAAAAAAAGTTTCCAAAGGTTTCTTTAAGATGTTTGCACTTAAACCTTCATGGGAGACGTATAATTGTTGACAATATTAGTTACATTGAAAAATGAAATTCCATAGAAAAGAGTCTTGACTGTAGTTCACTTCCTCATTAAAACTACCCCAAAGAGAAGCACTTATGAACGCAGGACCAATCAATGCTCCCATTTGAAGTAATCTTAACGTGTTGAACTCTGTGATTAAGTGACCATTGCATGGAGAACGCAGTCTGGAGTTCTAGAAGGCAGTTGTCTCTTGAAGCACTGGTCACTTGAAACTACCCCAACAAATAGCACTTACCAAATACAACAGACGAGTTAGTGCCATTGTGAGGGTACCGAGGGTGACAGTAGCAGCAGTTGAAAATCTTGTCCAATTTCTAGCCTGAAACTCGGTAGGACCGGACGAGATCCTTTGCAGTCAGAGACTCGAGGAGCATGTGGCCTGCTTTTGGGAAGAGCTGGACTGAGCCATGTGGTTAACCAGCAGCTCCCAATATATGTGTGTCCATGCCCCATTGGCTTTGCCTTGGTCGTTGACACTCTGCTTTTCTGTAAAGCCCATCAAGTTTTGATTGCCCAGTTAACATCTTCGGAAATACTCAGCACTTTTCAGCATGGGTTGACTTTTCACACATTTAAAGCACTTCATGCAAATACAACAATTATGAACTTTATTCCCCCTGAATTTAGAATAGAGGTTGAGATATTTGTAAAGTAAAGGCCTACACTAAATACATAAACAGGAAGCGGCAGAACAAACTTTAAGGTAAACCAGCACCATCTAGTGTTTACACTGTGTAAGCTGCAACACGATTGCGCTAAACAGAAGCACTTATTCTTAAATAGAATCAGGAATGCTTCCCTTTGTAGTCATCTAAAGGGGCTTTGTAAAGGTAAGGGACCCGAATAAAAAAAAAGAAAAATATGGACACAGGGGAATCAGTCAGAAAATATTTACCCCAACTTGATAGCACTTTCTACACTGGTTGAAAAGAAAGATGCCAAAGTTAGAGTAGATATCAACGGATATTGTAGACGAGAGGGAGAGAGCCAAAATGGCTGCAGATGAGGATGCAAAATGGTGTCCAAATGTTGCTCCAAGTCATTGGCACTTACAGTTACAAGATGTAGGGAGAGGTATGAAGCAAAGGCCTACACTAAATGCAGTGTCAGACCAAGCTTCTGGGTAAAACAGCACCCTCTAGAGATTTTAAAGGAAAGGCCTACACTAATGAAAATTAATTAAAACAAATTAACATGGACACTGGCGACTCAGTCAGGAAATATTTACCCCAACTTGATAGCACTTTCTACCAAGGTTGAAAAGAAAGATACCAAAGTTAGAGTAGATATCAACGGATATTTTAGACGAGAGGGAGAGAGCAAAAATGGTTGCAGATGAGGATGCAAAATGGTGTCCAAATGTTGCTCCAAGTCATTGGCACTTTACAGTTACAAGATGTAGGGAGAGGTATGAAGCAAAGGCCTACACTAAATGCAAAAACCGTGTCAGACCAAGCTTCTAGGTACAACAGCACCCTCTAGAGTTTTTAAAGGGAAGGCCTACACTAATGAACATTCATTAAAACAAATTAACATGAACACAGCGCAATCAGTCAGCAAATATTCACCCCAACTTGATAGCACTTTCTACTTTGGTTGAAAAGAAAGATGCACAAGTTAGAGTAGATATCAAAAGACATTCCGTCGATAGAGCAAGGAAACGAAAAATGGCTGCAGAAAAGGATGCAAAAAAAGTTTCCAAAGGTTTCTTTAATATGTTTGCACTTAAACCTTCATGGGAGACGTATAATTGTTGACAATATTAGTTACATTGAAAAATGAAATTCCATAGAAAAGAGTCTTGACTGTAGTTCACTTCCTCATTAAAACTACCCCAAAGAGAAGCACTTATGAACGCAGGACCAATCAATGCTCCCATTTGAAGTAATCTTAATGTGTTGAACTCTGTGATTAAGTGACCATTGCATGGAGAACGCAGTCTGGAGTTCTAGAAGGCAGTTGTCTCTTGAAGCACTGGTCACTTGAAACTACCCCAACAAATAGCACTTACCAAATACAACAGACGAGTTAGTGCCATTGTGAGGGTACCGAGGGTGACAGTAGCAGCAGTTGAAAATCTTGTCCAATTTCTAGCCTGAAACTCGGTAGGACCGGACGAGATCCTTTGCAGTCAGAGACTCGAGGAGCATGTGGCCTGCTTTTGGGAAGAGCTGGACTGAGCCATGTGGTTAACCAGCAGCTCCCAATATATGTGTGTCCATGCCCCATTGGCTTTGCCTTGGTCGTTGACACTCTGCTTTTATGTAAAGCCCATCAAGTTTTGATTGCCCAGTTAACATCTTCGGAAATACTCAGCACTTTTCAGCATGGGTTGACTTTTCACACATTTAAAGCACTTCATGCAAATACAACAATTATGAACTTTATTCCCCCTGAATTTAGAATAGAGGTTGAGATATTTGTAAAGTAAAGGCCTACACTAAATACATAAACAGGAAGCGGCAGAACAAACTTTAAGGTAAACCAGCACCATCTAGTGTTTACACTGTGTAAGCTGCAACACGATTGCGCTAAACAGAAGCACTTATTCTTAAATAGAATCAGGAATGCTTCCCTTTGTAGTCATCTAAAGGGGCTTTGTAAAGGTAAGGGACCCGAATAAAAAAAAAGAAAAATATGGACACAGGGGAATCAGTCAGAAAATATTTACCCCAACTTGATAGCACTTTCTACACTGGTTGAAAAGAAAGATGCCAAAGTTAGAGTAGATATCAACGGATATTGTAGACGAGAGGGAGAGAGCCAAAATGGCTGCAGATGAGGATGCAAAATGGTGTCCAAATGTTGCTCCAAGTCATTGGCACTTACAGTTACAAGATGTAGGGAGAGGTATGAAGCAAAGGCCTACACTAAATGCAGTGTCAGACCAAGCTTCTGGGTAAAACAGCACCCTCTAGAGATTTTAAAGGAAAGGCCTACACTAATGAAAATTAATTAAAACAAATTAACATGGACACTGGCGACTCAGTCAGGAAATATTTACCCCAACTTGATAGCACTTTCTACCAAGGTTGAAAAGAAAGATACCAAAGTTAGAGTAGATATCAACGGATATTTTAGACGAGAGGGAGAGAGCAAAAATGGTTGCAGATGAGGATGCAAAATGGTGTCCAAATGTTGCTCCAAGTCATTGGCACTTTACAGTTACAAGATGTAGGGAGAGGTATGAAGCAAAGGCCTACACTAAATGCAAAAACCGTGTCAGACCAAGCTTCTAGGTACAACAGCACCCTCTAGAGTTTTTAAAGGGAAGGCCTACACTAATGAACATTCATTAAAACAAATTAACATGAACACAGCGCAATCAGTCAGCAAATATTCACCCCAACTTGATAGCACTTTCTACTTTGGTTGAAAAGAAAGATGCACAAGTTAGAGTAGATATCAAAAGACATTCCGTCGATAGAGCAAGGAAACGAAAAATGGCTGCAGAAAAGGATGCAAAAAAAGTTTCCAAAGGTTTCTTTAATATGTTTGCACTTAAACCTTCATGGGAGACGTATAATTGTTGACAATATTAGTTACATTGAAAAATGAAATTCCATAGAAAAGAGTCTTGACTGTAGTTCACTTCCTCATTAAAACTACCCCAAAGAGAAGCACTTATGAACGCAGGACCAATCAATGCTCCCATTTGAAGTAATCTTAATGTGTTGAACTCTGTGATTAAGTGACCATTGCATGGAGAACGCAGTCTGGAGTTCTAGAAGGCAGTTGTCTCTTGAAGCACTGGTCACTTGAAACTACCCCAACAAATAGCACTTACCAAATACAACAGACGAGTTAGTGCCATTGTGAGGGTACCGAGGGTGACAGTAGCAGCAGTTGAAAATCTTGTCCAATTTCTAGCCTGAAACTCGGTAGGACCGGACGAGATCCTTTGCAGTCAGAGACTCGAGGAGCATGTGGCCTGCTTTTGGGAAGAGCTGGACTGAGCCATGTGGTTAACCAGCAGCTCCCAATATATGTGTGTCCATGCCCCATTGGCTTTGCCTTGGTCGTTGACACTCTGCTTTTATGTAAAGCCCATCAAGTTTTGATTGCCCAGTTAACATCTTCGGAAATACTCAGCACTTTTCAGCATGGGTTGACTTTTCACACATTTAAAGCACTTCATGCAAATACAACAATTATGAACTTTATTCCCCCTGAATTTAGAATAGAGGTTGAGATATTTGTAAAGTAAAGGCCTACACTAAATACATAAACAGGAAGCGGCAGAACAAACTTTAAGGTAAACCAGCACCATCTAGTGTTTACACTGTGTAAGCTGCAACACGATTGCGCTAAACAGAAGCACTTATTCTTAAATAGAATCAGGAATGCTTCCCTTTGTAGTCATCTAAAGGGGCTTTGTAAATGTAAGGGACCTGAATAAAAAAAAGAAAAATATGGACACAGGGGAATCAGTCAGAAAATATTTACCCCAACTTGATAGCACTTTCTACACTGGTTGAAAAGAAAGATGCCAAAGTTAGAGTAGATATCAACGGATATTGTAGACGAGAGTGAGAGAGCAAAAATGGCTGCAGATGAGGATGCAAAATGGTGTCCAAATGTTGTTCCAAGTCATTGGCACTTACAGTTACAAGATGTAGGGAGAGGTATGAAGCAAAGGCCTACACTAAATGTAGTGTCAGACCAAGCTTCTGGGTAAAACAGCACCCTCTAGAGATTTTAAAGGAAAGGCCTACACTAATGAACATTAATTAAAACAAATTAACATGGACACTGGCGACTCAGTCAGGAAATATTTACCCCAACTTGATAGCACTTTCTACACAGGTTGAAAAGAAAGATACCAAAGTTAGAGTAGATATCAACGGATATTTTAGACGAGAGGGAGAGAGCAAAAATGGTTGCAGATGAGGATGCAAAATGGTGTCCAAATGTTGCTCCAAGTCATTGGCACTTAAAAGTTACAAGATGTAGGGAGAGGTATGAAGCAAAGGCCAACACTAAATGCAAAAACCGTGTCAGACCAAGCTTCTAGGTACAACAGCACCCTCTAGAGTTTTTAAAGGGAAGGCCTACACTAATGAACATTCATTAAAACAAATTAACATGAACACAGCGCAATCAGTCAGCAAATATTTACCAAAACTTGATAGCACTTTCTACTTTGGTTGAAAAGAAAGATGCACAAGTTAGAGTAGATATCAAATGACATTCCGTCGATAGGGCAAGGAAACGAGAAATGGCTGCAGAAAAGGATGCAAAAAAAGTTTCCAAAGGTTTCTTTAAGATGTTTGCACTTAAACCTTCATGGGAGACGTATAATTGTTGACAATATTAGTTACATTGAAAAATGAAATTCCATAGAAAAGAGTCTTGACTGTAGTTCACTTCCTCATTAAAACTACCCCAAAGAGAAGCACTTATGAACGCAGGACCAATCAATGCTCCCATTTGAAGTAATCTTAACGTGTTGAACTCTGTGATTAAGTGACCATTGCATGGAGAACGCAGTCTGGAGTTCTAGAAGGCAGTTGTCTCTTGAAGCACTGGTCACTTGAAACTACCCCAACAAATAGCACTTACCAAATACAACAGACGAGTTAGTGCCATTGTGAGGGTACCGAGGGTGACAGTAGCAGCAGTTGAAAATCTTGTCCAATTTCTAGCCTGAAACTCGGTAGGACCGGACGAGATCCTTTGCAGTCAGAGACTCGAGGAGCATGTGGCCTGCTTTTGGGAAGAGCTGGACTGAGCCATGTGGTTAACCAGCAGCTCCCAATATATGTGTGTCCATGCCCCATTGGCTTTGCCTTGGTCGTTGACACTCTGCTTTTCTGTAAAGCCCATCAAGTTTTGATTGCCCAGTTAACATCTTCGGAAATACTCAGCACTTTTCAGCATGGGTTGACTTTTCACACATTTAAAGCACTTCATGCAAATACAACAATTATGAACTTTATTCCCCCTGAATTTAGAATAGAGGTTGAGATATTTGTAAAGTAAAGGCCTACACTAAATACATAAACAGGAAGCGGCAGAACAAACTTTAAGGTAAACCAGCACCATCTAGTGTTTACACTGTGTAAGCTGCAACACGATTGCGCTAAACAGAAGCACTTATTCTTAAATAGAATCAGGAATGCTTCCCTTTGTAGTCATCTAAAGGGGCTTTGTAAAGGTAAGGGACCCGAATAAAAAAAAAGAAAAATATGGACACAGGGGAATCAGTCAGAAAATATTTACCCCAACTTGATAGCACTTTCTACACTGGTTGAAAAGAAAGATGCCAAAGTTAGAGTAGATATCAACGGATATTGTAGACGAGAGGGAGAGAGCCAAAATGGCTGCAGATGAGGATGCAAAATGGTGTCCAAATGTTGCTCCAAGTCATTGGCACTTACAGTTACAAGATGTAGGGAGAGGTATGAAGCAAAGGCCTACACTAAATGCAGTGTCAGACCAAGCTTCTGGGTAAAACAGCACCCTCTAGAGATTTTAAAGGAAAGGCCTACACTAATGAAAATTAATTAAAACAAATTAACATGGACACTGGCGACTCAGTCAGGAAATATTTACCCCAACTTGATAGCACTTTCTACCAAGGTTGAAAAGAAAGATACCAAAGTTAGAGTAGATATCAACGGATATTTTAGACGAGAGGGAGAGAGCAAAAATGGTTGCAGATGAGGATGCAAAATGGTGTCCAAATGTTGCTCCAAGTCATTGGCACTTTACAGTTACAAGATGTAGGGAGAGGTATGAAGCAAAGGCCTACACTAAATGCAAAAACCGTGTCAGACCAAGCTTCTAGGTACAACAGCACCCTCTAGAGTTTTTAAAGGGAAGGCCTACACTAATGAACATTCATTAAAACAAATTAACATGAACACAGCGCAATCAGTCAGCAAATATTCACCCCAACTTGATAGCACTTTCTACTTTGGTTGAAAAGAAAGATGCACAAGTTAGAGTAGATATCAAAAGACATTCCGTCGATAGAGCAAGGAAACGAAAAATGGCTGCAGAAAAGGATGCAAAAAAAGTTTCCAAAGGTTTCTTTAAGATGTTTGCACTTAAACCTTCATGGGAGACGTATAATTGTTGACAATATTAGTTACATTGAAAAATGAAATTCCATAGAAAAGAGTCTTGACTGTAGTTCACTTCCTCATTAAAACTACCCCAAAGAGAAGCACTTATGAACGCAGGACCAATCAATGCTCCCATTTGAAGTAATCTTAATGTGTTGAACTCTGTGATTAAGTGACCATTGCATGGAGAACGCAGTCTGGAGTTCTAGAAGGCAGTTGTCTCTTGAAGCACTGGTCACTTGAAACTACCCCAACAAATAGCACTTACCAAATACAACAGACGAGTTAGTGCCATTGTGAGGGTACCGAGGGTGACAGTAGCAGCAGTTGAAAATCTTGTCCAATTTCTAGCCTGAAACTCGGTAGGACCGGACGAGATCCTTTGCAGTCAGAGACTCGAGGAGCATGTGGCCTGCTTTTGGGAAGAGCTGGACTGAGCCATGTGGTTAACCAGCAGCTCCCAATATATGTGTGTCCATGCCCCATTGGCTTTGCCTTGGTCGTTGACACTCTGCTTTTATGTAAAGCCCATCAAGTTTTGATTGCCCAGTTAACATCTTCGGAAATACTCAGCACTTTTCAGCATGGGTTGACTTTTCACACATTTAAAGCACTTCATGCAAATACAACAATTATGAACTTTATTCCCCCTGAATTTAGAATAGAGGTTGAGATATTTGTAAAGTAAAGGCCTACACTAAATACATAAACAGGAAGCGGCAGAACAAACTTTAAGGTAAACCAGCACCATCTAGTGTTTACACTGTGTAAGCTGCAACACGATTGCGCTAAACAGAAGCACTTATTCTTAAATAGAATCAGGAATGCTTCCCTTTGTAGTCATCTAAAGGGGCTTTGTAAATGTAAGGGACCTGAATAAAAAAAAGAAAAATATGGACACAGGGGAATCAGTCAGAAAATATTTACCCCAACTTGATAGCACTTTCTACACTGGTTGAAAAGAAAGATGCCAAAGTTAGAGTAGATATCAACGGATATTGTAGACGAGAGTGAGAGAGCAAAAATGGCTGCAGATGAGGATGCAAAATGGTGTCCAAATGTTGTTCCAAGTCATTGGCACTTACAGTTACAAGATGTAGGGAGAGGTATGAAGCAAAGGCCTACACTAAATGTAGTGTCAGACCAAGCTTCTGGGTAAAACAGCACCCTCTAGAGATTTTAAAGGAAAGGCCTACACTAATGAACATTAATTAAAACAAATTAACATGGACACTGGCGACTCAGTCAGGAAATATTTACCCCAACTTGATAGCACTTTCTACACAGGTTGAAAAGAAAGATACCAAAGTTAGAGTAGATATCAACGGATATTTTAGACGAGAGGGAGAGAGCAAAAATGGTTGCAGATGAGGATGCAAAATGGTGTCCAAATGTTGCTCCAAGTCATTGGCACTTAAAAGTTACAAGATGTAGGGAGAGGTATGAAGCAAAGGCCAACACTAAATGCAAAAACCGTGTCAGACCAAGCTTCTAGGTACAACAGCACCCTCTAGAGTTTTTAAAGGGAAGGCCTACACTAATGAACATTCATTAAAACAAATTAACATGAACACAGCGCAATCAGTCAGCAAATATTTACCAAAACTTGATAGCACTTTCTACTTTGGTTGAAAAGAAAGATGCACAAGTTAGAGTAGATATCAAATGACATTCCGTCGATAGGGCAAGGAAACGAGAAATGGCTGCAGAAAAGGATGCAAAAAAAGTTTCCAAAGGTTTCTTTAAGATGTTTGCACTTAAACCTTCATGGGAGACGTATAATTGTTGACAATATTAGTTACATTGAAAAATGAAATTCCATAGAAAAGAGTCTTGACTGTAGTTCACTTCCTCATTAAAACTACCCCAAAGAGAAGCACTTATGAACGCAGGACCAATCAATGCTCCCATTTGAAGTAATCTTAACGTGTTGAACTCTGTGATTAGGTGACCATTGCATGGAGAACGCAGTCTGGAGTTCTAGAAGGCAGTTGTCTCTTGAAGCACTGGTCACTTGAAACTACCCCAACAAATAGCACTTACCAAATACAACAGACGAGTTAGTGCCATTGTGAGGGTACCGAGGGTGACAGTAGCAGCAGTTGAAAATCTTGTCCAATTTCTAGCCTGAAACTCGGTAGGACCGGACGAGATCCTTTGCAGTCAGAGACTCGAGGAGCATGTGGCCTGCTTTTGGGAAGAGCTGGACTGAGCCATGTGGTTAACCAGCAGCTCCCAATATATGTGTGTCCATGCCCCATTGGCTTTGCCTTGGTCGTTGACACTCTGCTTTTCTGTAAAGCCCATCAAGTTTTGATTGCCCAGTTAACATCTTCGGAAATACTCAGCACTTTTCAGCATGGGTTGACTTTTCACACATTTAAAGCACTTCATGCAAATACAACAATTATGAACTTTATTCCCCCTGAATTTAGAATAGAGGTTGAGATATTTGTAAAGTAAAGGCCTACACTAAATACATAAACAGGAAGCGGCAGAACAAACTTTAAGGTAAACCAGCACCATCTAGTGTTTACACTGTGTAAGCTGCAACACGATTGCGCTAAACAGAAGCACTTATTCTTAAATAGAATCAGGAATGCTTCCCTTTGTAGTCATCTAAAGGGGCTTTGTAAAGGTAAGGGACCCGAATAAAAAAAAGAAAAATATGGACACAGGGGAATCAGTCAGAAAATATTTACCCCAACTTGATAGCACTTTCTACACTGGTTGAAAAGAAAGATGCCAAAGTTAGAGTAGATATCAACGGATATTGTAGACGAGAGGGAGAGAGCCAAAATGGCTGCAGATGAGGATGCAAAATGGTGTCCAAATGTTGCTCCAAGTCATTGGCACTTACAGTTACAAGATGTAGGGAGAGGTATGAAGCAAAGGCCTACACTAAATGCAGTGTCAGACCAAGCTTCTGGGTAAAACAGCACCCTCTAGAGATTTTAAAGGAAAGGCCTACACTAATGAAAATTAATTAAAACAAATTAACATGGACACTGGCGACTCAGTCAGGAAATATTTACCCCAACTTGATAGCACTTTCTACCAAGGTTGAAAAGAAAGATACCAAAGTTAGAGTAGATATCAACGGATATTTTAGACGAGAGGGAGAGAGCAAAAATGGTTGCAGATGAGGATGCAAAATGGTGTCCAAATGTTGCTCCAAGTCATTGGCACTTTACAGTTACAAGATGTAGGGAGAGGTATGAAGCAAAGGCCTACACTAAATGCAAAAACCGTGTCAGACCAAGCTTCTAGGTACAACAGCACCCTCTAGAGTTTTTAAAGGGAAGGCCTACACTAATGAACATTCATTAAAACAAATTAACATGAACACAGCGCAATCAGTCAGCAAATATTCACCCCAACTTGATAGCACTTTCTACTTTGGTTGAAAAGAAAGATGCACAAGTTAGAGTAGATATCAAAAGACATTCCGTCGATAGAGCAAGGAAACGAAAAATGGCTGCAGAAAAGGATGCAAAAAAAGTTTCCAAAGGTTTCTTTAAGATGTTTGCACTTAAACCTTCATGGGAGACGTATAATTGTTGACAATATTAGTTACATTGAAAAATGAAATTGCATAGAAAAGAGTCTTGACTGTAGTTCACTTCCTCATTAAAACTACCCCAAAGAGAAGCACTTATGAACGCAGGACCAATCAATGCTCCCATTTGAAGTAATCTTAATGTGTTGAACTCTGTGATTAAGTGACCATTGCATGGAGAACACAGTCTGGAGTTCTAGAAGGCAGTTGTCTCTTGAAGCACTGGTCACTTGAAACTACCCCAACAAATAGCACTTACCAAATACAACAGACGAGTTAGTGCCATTGTGAGGGTACCGAGGGTGACAGTAGCAGCAGTTGAAAATCTTGTCCAATTTCTAGCCTGAAACTCGGTAGGACCGGACGAGATCCTTTGCAGTCAGAGACTCGAGGAGCATGTGGCCTGCTTTTGGGAAGAGCTGGACTGAGCCATGTGGTTAACCAGCAGCTCCCAATATATGTGTGTCCATGCCCCATTGGCTTTGCCTTGGTCGTTGACACTCTGCTTTTCTGTAAAGCCCATCAAGTTTTGATTGCCCAGTTAACATCTTCGGAAATACTCAGCACTTTTCAGCATGGGTTGACTTTTCACACATTAAAAGCACTTCATGCAAATACAACAATTATGAACTTTATTCCCCCTGAATTTAGAATAGAGGTTGAGATATTTGTAAAGTAAAGGCCTACACTAAATACATAAACAGGAAGCGGCAGAACAAACTTTAAGGTAAACCAGCACCATCTAGTGTTTACACTGTGTAAGCTGCAACACGATTGCGCTAAACAGAAGCACTTATTCTTAAATAGAATCAGGAATGCTTCCCTTTGTAGTCATCTAAAGGGGCTTTGTAAATGTAAGGGACCTGAATAAAAAAAAAGAAAAATATGGACACAGGGGAATCAGTCAGAAAATATTTACCCCAACTTGATAGCACTTTCTACACTGGTTGAAAAGAAAGATGCCAAAGTTAGAGTAGATATCAACGGATATTGTAGACGAGAGTGAGAGAGCAAAAATGGCTGCAGATGAGGATGCAAAATGGTGTCCAAATGTTGCTCCAAGTCATTGGCACTTACAGTTACAAGATGTAGGAAGAGGTATGAAGCAAAGGCCTACACTAAATGCAGTGTCAGACCAAGCTTCTGGGTAAAACAGCACCCTCTAGAGATTTTAAAGGAAAGGCCTACACTAATGAACATTAATTAAAACAAATTAACATGGACACTGGCGACTCAGTCAGGAAATATTTACCCCAACTTGATAGCACTTTCTACACAGGTTGAAAAGAAAGATACCAAAGTTAGAGTAGATATCAACGGATATTTTAGACGAGAGGGAGAGAGCAAAAATGGTTGCAGATGAGGATGCAAAATGGTGTCCAAATGTTGCTCCAAGTCATTGGCACTTAAAAGTTACAAGATGTAGGGAGAGGTATGAAGCAAAGGCCAACACTAAATGCAAAAACCGTGTCAGACCAAGCTTCTAGGTACAACAGCACTCTCTAGAGTTTTTAAAGGGAAGGCCTACACTAATGAACATTCATTAAAACAAATTAACATGAACACAGCGCAATCAGTCAGCAAATATTTACCCCAACTTGATAGCACTTTCTACTTTGGTTGAAAAGAAAGATGCACAAGTTAGAGTAGATATCAAATGACATTCCGTCGATAGGGCAAGGAAACGAAAAATGGCTGCAGAAAAGGATGCAAAAAAAGTTTCCAAAGGTTTCTTTAAGATGTTTGCACTTAAACCTTCATGGGAGACGTATAACTGTTGACAATATTAGTTACATTGAAAAATGAAATTCCATAGAAAAGAGTCTTGACTGTAGTTCACTTCCTCATTAAAACTACCCCAAAGAGAAGCACTTATGAACGCAGGACCAATCAATGCTCCCATTTGAAGTAATCTTAATGTGTTGAACTCTGTGATTAAGTGACCATTGCATGGAGAACGCAGTCTGGAGTTCTAGAAGGCAGTTGTCTCTTGAAGCACTGGTCACTTGAAACTACCCCAACAAATAGCACTTACCAAATACAACAGACGAGTTAGTGCCATTGTGAGGGTACCGAGGGTGACAGTAGCAGCAGTTGAAAATCTTGTCCAATTTCTAGCCTGAAACTCGGTAGGACCGGACGAGATCCTTTGCAGTCAGAGACTCGAGGAGCATGTGGCCTGCTTTTGGGAAGAGCTGGACTGAGCCATGTGGTTAACCAGCAGCTCCCAATATATGTGTGTCCATGCCCCATTGGCTTTGACTTGGTCGTTGACACTCTGCTTTTCTGTAAAGCCCATCAAGTTTTGATTGCCCAGTTAACATCTTCGGAAATACTCAGCACTTTTCAGCATGGGTTGACTTTTCACACATTTAAAGCACTTCATGCAAATACAACAATTATGAACTTTATTCCCCCTGAATTTAGAATAGAGGTTGAGATATTTGTAAAGTAAAGGCCTACACTAAATACATAAACAGGAAGCGGCAGAACAAACTTTAAGGTAAACCAGCACCATCTAGTGTTTACACTGTGTAAGCTGCAACACGATTGCGCTAAACAGAAGCACTTATTCTTAAATAGAATCAGGAATGCTTCCCTTTGTAGTCATCTAAAGGGGCTTTGTAAATGTAAGGGACCTGAATAAAAAAAAGAAAAATATGGACACAGGGGAATCAGTCAGAAAATATTTACCCCAACTTGATAGCACTTTCTACACTGGTTGAAAAGAAAGATGCCAAAGTTAGAGTAGATATCAACGGATATTGTAGACGAGAGGGAGAGAGCCAAAATGGCTGCAGATGAGGATGCAAAATGGTGTCCAAATGTTGCTCCAAGTCATTGGCACTTAAAGTTACAAGATGTAGGGAGAGGTATGAAGCAAAGGCCTACACTAAATGCAGTGTCAGAACAAGCTTCTGGGTAAAACAGCACCCTCTAGAGATTTTAAAGGAAAGGCCTACACTAATGAAAATTAATTAAAACAAATTAACATGGACACTGGCGACTCAGTCAGGAAATATTTACCCCAACTTGATAGCACTTTCTACACAGGTTGAAAAGAAAGATACCAAAGTTAGAGTAGATATCAACGGATATTTTCGACGAGAGGGAGAGAGCAAAAATGGTTGCAGATGAGGATGCAAAATGGTGTCCAAATGTTGCTCCAAGTCATTGGCACTTAAAAGTTACAAGATGTAGGGAGAGGTATGAAGCAAAGGCCTACACTAAATGCAAAAACCGTGTCAGACCAAGCTTCTAGGTACAACAGCACCCTCTAGAGTTTTTAAAGGGAAGGCCTACACTAATGAACATTCATTAAAACAAATTAACATGAACACAGCGCAATCAGTCAGCAAATATTTACCCCAACTTGATAGCACTTTCTACTTTGGTTGAAAAGAAAGATGCACAAGTTAGAGTAGATATCAAAAGACATTCCGTCGATAGGGCAAGGAAACGAAAAATGGCTGCAGAAAAGGATGCAAAAAAAGTTTCCAAAGGTTTCTTTAAGATGTTTGCACTTAAACCTTCATGGGAGACGTATAACTGTTGACAATATTAGTTACATTGAAAAATGAAATTCCATAGAAAAGAGTCTTGACTGTAGTTCACTTCCTCATTAAAACTACCCCAAAGAGAAGCACTTATGAACGCAGGACCAATCAATGCTCCCATTTGAAGTAATCTTAATGTGTTGAACTCTGTGATTAAGTGACCATTGCATGGAGAACGCAGTCTGGAGTTCTAGAAGGCAGTTGTCTCTTGAAGCACTGGTCACTTGAAACTACCCCAACAAATAGCACTTACCAAATACAACAGACGAGTTAGTGCCATTGTGAGGGTACCGAGGGTGACCGTAGCAGCAGTTGAAAATCTTGTCCAATTTCTAGCCTGAAACTCGGTAGGACCGGACGAGATCCTTTGCAGTCAGAGACTCGAGGAGCATGTGGCCTGCTTTTGGGAAGAGCTGGACTGAGCCATGTGGTTAACCAGCAGCTCCCAATATATGTGTGTCCATGCCCCATTGGCTTTGCCTTGGTCGTTGACACTCTGCTTTTCTGTATAGCCCATCAAGTTTTGATTGCCCAGTTAACATCTTCGGAAATACTCAGCACTTTTCAGCATGGGTTGACTTTTCACACATTTAAAGCACTTCATGCAAATACAACAATTATGAACTTTATTCCCCCTGAATTTAGAATAGAGGTTGAGATATTTGTAAAGTAAAGGCCTACACTAAATACATAAACAGGAAGCGGCAGAACAAACTTTAAGGTAAACCAGCACCATCTAGTGTTTACACTGTGTAAGCTGCAACACGATTGCGCTAAACAGAAGCACTTATTCTTAAATAGAATCAGGAATGCTTCCCTTTGTAGTCATCTAAAGGGGCTTTGTAAATGTAAGGGACCTGAATAAAAAAAAGAAAAATATGGACACAGGGGAATCAGTCAGAAAATATTTACCCCAACTTGATAGCACTTTCTACACTGGTTGAAAAGAAAGATGCCAAAGTTAGAGTAGATATCAACGGATATTGTAGACGAGAGTGAGAGAGCAAAAATGGCTGCAGATGAGGATGCAAAATGGTGTCCAAATGTTGTTCCAAGTCATTGGCACTTACAGTTACAAGATGTAGGGAGAGGTATGAAGCAAAGGCCTACACTAAATGTAGTGTCAGACCAAGCTTCTGGGTAAAACAGCACCCTCTAGAGATTTTAAAGGAAAGGCCTACACTAATGAACATTAATTAAAACAAATTAACATGGACACTGGCGACTCAGTCAGGAAATATTTACCCCAACTTGATAGCACTTTCTACACAGGTTGAAAAGAAAGATACCAAAGTTAGAGTAGATATCAACGGATATTTTAGACGAGAGGGAGAGAGCAAAAATGGTTGCAGATGAGGATGCAAAATGGTGTCCAAATGTTGCTCCAAGTCATTGGCACTTAAAAGTTACAAGATGTAGGGAGAGGTATGAAGCAAAGGCCAACACTAAATGCAAAAACCGTGTCAGACCAAGCTTCTAGGTACAACAGCACCCTCTAGAGTTTTTAAAGGGAAGGCCTACACTAATGAACATTCATTAAAACAAATTAACATGAACACAGCGCAATCAGTCAGCAAATATTTACCAAAACTTGATAGCACTTTCTACTTTGGTTGAAAAGAAAGATGCACAAGTTAGAGTAGATATCAAATGACATTCCGTCGATAGGGCAAGGAAACGAGAAATGGCTGCAGAAAAGGATGCAAAAAAAGTTTCCAAAGGTTTCTTTAAGATGTTTGCACTTAAACCTTCATGGGAGACGTATAATTGTTGACAATATTAGTTACATTGAAAAATGAAATTCCATAGAAAAGAGTCTTGACTGTAGTTCACTTCCTCATTAAAACTACCCCAAAGAGAAGCACTTATGAACGCAGGACCAATCAATGCTCCCATTTGAAGTAATCTTAACGTGTTGAACTCTGTGATTAAGTGACCATTGCATGGAGAACGCAGTCTGGAGTTCTAGAAGGCAGTTGTCTCTTGAAGCACTGGTCACTTGAAACTACCCCAACAAATAGCACTTACCAAATACAACAGACGAGTTAGTGCCATTGTGAGGGTACCGAGGGTGACAGTAGCAGCAGTTGAAAATCTTGTCCAATTTCTAGCCTGAAACTCGGTAGGACCGGACGAGATCCTTTGCAGTCAGAGACTCGAGGAGCATGTGGCCTGCTTTTGGGAAGAGCTGGACTGAGCCATGTGGTTAACCAGCAGCTCCCAATATATGTGTGTCCATGCCCCATTGGCTTTGCCTTGGTCGTTGACACTCTGCTTTTCTGTAAAGCCCATCAAGTTTTGATTGCCCAGTTAACATCTTCGGAAATACTCAGCACTTTTCAGCATGGGTTGACTTTTCACACATTTAAAGCACTTCATGCAAATACAACAATTATGAACTTTATTCCCCCTGAATTTAGAATAGAGGTTGAGATATTTGTAAAGTAAAGGCCTACACTAAATACATAAACAGGAAGCGGCAGAACAAACTTTAAGGTAAACCAGCACCATCTAGTGTTTACACTGTGTAAGCTGCAACACGATTGCGCTAAACAGAAGCACTTATTCTTAAATAGAATCAGGAATGCTTCCCTTTGTAGTCATCTAAAGGGGCTTTGTAAAGGTAAGGGACCCGAATAAAAAAAAGAAAAATATGGACACAGGGGAATCAGTCAGAAAATATTTACCCCAACTTGATAGCACTTTCTACACTGGTTGAAAAGAAAGATGCCAAAGTTAGAGTAGATATCAACGGATATTGTAGACGAGAGGGAGAGAGCCAAAATGGCTGCAGATGAGGATGCAAAATGGTGTCCAAATGTTGCTCCAAGTCATTGGCACTTACAGTTACAAGATGTAGGGAGAGGTATGAAGCAAAGGCCTACACTAAATGCAGTGTCAGACCAAGCTTCTGGGTAAAACAGCACCCTCTAGAGATTTTAAAGGAAAGGCCTACACTAATGAAAATTAATTAAAACAAATTAACATGGACACTGGCGACTCAGTCAGGAAATATTTACCCCAACTTGATAGCACTTTCTACCAAGGTTGAAAAGAAAGATACCAAAGTTAGAGTAGATATCAACGGATATTTTAGACGAGAGGGAGAGAGCAAAAATGGTTGCAGATGAGGATGCAAAATGGTGTCCAAATGTTGCTCCAAGTCATTGGCACTTTACAGTTACAAGATGTAGGGAGAGGTATGAAGCAAAGGCCTACACTAAATGCAAAAACCGTGTCAGACCAAGCTTCTAGGTACAACAGCACCCTCTAGAGTTTTTAAAGGGAAGGCCTACACTAATGAACATTCATTAAAACAAATTAACATGAACACAGCGCAATCAGTCAGCAAATATTCACCCCAACTTGATAGCACTTTCTACTTTGGTTGAAAAGAAAGATGCACAAGTTAGAGTAGATATCAAAAGACATTCCGTCGATAGAGCAAGGAAACGAAAAATGGCTGCAGAAAAGGATGCAAAAAAAGTTTCCAAAGGTTTCTTTAAGATGTTTGCACTTAAACCTTCATGGGAGACGTATAATTGTTGACAATATTAGTTACATTGAAAAATGAAATTGCATAGAAAAGAGTCTTGACTGTAGTTCACTTCCTCATTAAAACTACCCCAAAGAGAAGCACTTATGAACGCAGGACCAATCAATGCTCCCATTTGAAGTAATCTTAATGTGTTGAACTCTGTGATTAAGTGACCATTGCATGGAGAACACAGTCTGGAGTTCTAGAAGGCAGTTGTCTCTTGAAGCACTGGTCACTTGAAACTACCCCAACAAATAGCACTTACCAAATACAACAGACGAGTTAGTGCCATTGTGAGGGTACCGAGGGTGACAGTAGCAGCAGTTGAAAATCTTGTCCAATTTCTAGCCTGAAACTCGGTAGGACCGGACGAGATCCTTTGCAGTCAGAGACTCGAGGAGCATGTGGCCTGCTTTTGGGAAGAGCTGGACTGAGCCATGTGGTTAACCAGCAGCTCCCAATATATGTGTGTCCATGCCCCATTGGCTTTGCCTTGGTCGTTGACACTCTGCTTTTCTGTAAAGCCCATCAAGTTTTGATTGCCCAGTTAACATCTTCGGAAATACTCAGCACTTTTCAGCATGGGTTGACTTTTCACACATTAAAAGCACTTCATGCAAATACAACAATTATGAACTTTATTCCCCCTGAATTTAGAATAGAGGTTGAGATATTTGTAAAGTAAAGGCCTACACTAAATACATAAACAGGAAGCGGCAGAACAAACTTTAAGGTAAACCAGCACCATCTAGTGTTTACACTGTGTAAGCTGCAACACGATTGCGCTAAACAGAAGCACTTATTCTTAAATAGAATCAGGAATGCTTCCCTTTGTAGTCATCTAAAGGGGCTTTGTAAATGTAAGGGACCTGAATAAAAAAAAAGAAAAATATGGACACAGGGGAATCAGTCAGAAAATATTTACCCCAACTTGATAGCACTTTCTACACTGGTTGAAAAGAAAGATGCCAAAGTTAGAGTAGATATCAACGGATATTGTAGACGAGAGTGAGAGAGCAAAAATGGCTGCAGATGAGGATGCAAAATGGTGTCCAAATGTTGCTCCAAGTCATTGGCACTTACAGTTACAAGATGTAGGAAGAGGTATGAAGCAAAGGCCTACACTAAATGCAGTGTCAGACCAAGCTTCTGGGTAAAACAGCACCCTCTAGAGATTTTAAAGGAAAGGCCTACACTAATGAACATTAATTAAAACAAATTAACATGGACACTGGCGACTCAGTCAGGAAATATTTACCCCAACTTGATAGCACTTTCTACACAGGTTGAAAAGAAAGATACCAAAGTTAGAGTAGATATCAACGGATATTTTAGACGAGAGGGAGAGAGCAAAAATGGTTGCAGATGAGGATGCAAAATGGTGTCCAAATGTTGCTCCAAGTCATTGGCACTTAAAAGTTACAAGATGTAGGGAGAGGTATGAAGCAAAGGCCAACACTAAATGCAAAAACCGTGTCAGACCAAGCTTCTAGGTACAACAGCACTCTCTAGAGTTTTTAAAGGGAAGGCCTACACTAATGAACATTCATTAAAACAAATTAACATGAACACAGCGCAATCAGTCAGCAAATATTTACCCCAACTTGATAGCACTTTCTACTTTGGTTGAAAAGAAAGATGCACAAGTTAGAGTAGATATCAAATGACATTCCGTCGATAGGGCAAGGAAACGAAAAATGGCTGCAGAAAAGGATGCAAAAAAAGTTTCCAAAGGTTTCTTTAAGATGTTTGCACTTAAACCTTCATGGGAGACGTATAACTGTTGACAATATTAGTTACATTGAAAAATGAAATTCCATAGAAAAGAGTCTTGACTGTAGTTCACTTCCTCATTAAAACTACCCCAAAGAGAAGCACTTATGAACGCAGGACCAATCAATGCTCCCATTTGAAGTAATCTTAATGTGTTGAACTCTGTGATTAAGTGACCATTGCATGGAGAACGCAGTCTGGAGTTCTAGAAGGCAGTTGTCTCTTGAAGCACTGGTCACTTGAAACTACCCCAACAAATAGCACTTACCAAATACAACAGACGAGTTAGTGCCATTGTGAGGGTACCGAGGGTGACAGTAGCAGCAGTTGAAAATCTTGTCCAATTTCTAGCCTGAAACTCGGTAGGACCGGACGAGATCCTTTGCAGTCAGAGACTCGAGGAGCATGTGGCCTGCTTTTGGGAAGAGCTGGACTGAGCCATGTGGTTAACCAGCAGCTCCCAATATATGTGTGTCCATGCCCCATTGGCTTTGACTTGGTCGTTGACACTCTGCTTTTCTGTAAAGCCCATCAAGTTTTGATTGCCCAGTTAACATCTTCGGAAATACTCAGCACTTTTCAGCATGGGTTGACTTTTCACACATTTAAAGCACTTCATGCAAATACAACAATTATGAACTTTATTCCCCCTGAATTTAGAATAGAGGTTGAGATATTTGTAAAGTAAAGGCCTACACTAAATACATAAACAGGAAGCGGCAGAACAAACTTTAAGGTAAACCAGCACCATCTAGTGTTTACACTGTGTAAGCTGCAACACGATTGCGCTAAACAGAAGCACTTATTCTTAAATAGAATCAGGAATGCTTCCCTTTGTAGTCATCTAAAGGGGCTTTGTAAATGTAAGGGACCTGAATAAAAAAAAGAAAAATATGGACACAGGGGAATCAGTCAGAAAATATTTACCCCAACTTGATAGCACTTTCTACACTGGTTGAAAAGAAAGATGCCAAAGTTAGAGTAGATATCAACGGATATTGTAGACGAGAGGGAGAGAGCCAAAATGGCTGCAGATGAGGATGCAAAATGGTGTCCAAATGTTGCTCCAAGTCATTGGCACTTAAAGTTACAAGATGTAGGGAGAGGTATGAAGCAAAGGCCTACACTAAATGCAGTGTCAGACCAAGCTTCTGGGTAAAACAGCACCCTCTAGAGATTTTAAAGGAAAGGCCTACACTAATGAAAATTAATTAAAACAAATTAACATGGACACTGGCGACTCAGTCAGGAAATATTTACCCCAACTTGATAGCACTTTCTACACAGGTTGAAAAGAAAGATACCAAAGTTAGAGTAGATATCAACGGATATTTTCGACGAGAGGGAGAGAGCAAAAATGGTTGCAGATGAGGATGCAAAATGGTGTCCAAATGTTGCTCCAAGTCATTGGCACTTAAAAGTTACAAGATGTAGGGAGAGGTATGAAGCAAAGGCCTACACTAAATGCAAAAACCGTGTCAGACCAAGCTTCTAGGTACAACAGCACCCTCTAGAGTTTTTAAAGGGAAGGCCTACACTAATGAACATTCATTAAAACAAATTAACATGAACACAGCGCAATCAGTCAGCAAATATTTACCCCAACTTGATAGCACTTTCTACTTTGGTTGAAAAGAAAGATGCACAAGTTAGAGTAGATATCAAAAGACATTCCGTCGATAGGGCAAGGAAACGAAAAATGGCTGCAGAAAAGGATGCAAAAAAAGTTTCCAAAGGTTTCTTTAAGATGTTTGCACTTAAACCTTCATGGGAGACGTATAACTGTTGACAATATTAGTTACATTGAAAAATGAAATTCCATAGAAAAGAGTCTTGACTGTAGTTCACTTCCTCATTAAAACTACCCCAAAGAGAAGCACTTATGAACGCAGGACCAATCAATGCTCCCATTTGAAGTAATCTTAATGTGTTGAACTCTGTGATTAAGTGACCATTGCATGGAGAACGCAGTCTGGAGTTCTAGAAGGCAGTTGTCTCTTGAAGCACTGGTCACTTGAAACTACCCCAACAAATAGCACTTACCAAATACAACAGACGAGTTATTGCCATTGTGAGGGTACCGAGGGTGACAGTAGCAGCAGTTGAAAATCTTGTCCAATTTCTAGCCTGAAACTCGGTAGGACCGGACGAGATCCTTTGCAGTCAGAGACTCGAGGAGCATGTGGCCTGCTTTTGGGAAGAGCTGGACTGAGCCATGTGGTTAACCAGCAGCTCCCAATATATGTGTGTCCATGCCCCATTGGCTTTGCCTTGGTCGTTGACACTCTGCTTTTCTGTAAAGCCCATCAAGTTTTGATTGCCCAGTTAACATCTTCGGAAATACTCAGCACTTTTCAGCATGGGTTGACTTTTCACACATTTAAAGCACTTCATGCAAATACAACAATTATGAACTTTATTCCCCCTGAATTTAGAATAGAGGTTGAGATATTTGTAAAGTAAAGACCTACACTAAATACATAAACAGGAAGCGGCAGAACAAACTTTAAGGTAAACCAGCACCATCTAGTGTTTACACTGTGTAAGCTGCAACACGATTGCGCTAAACAGAAGCACTTATTCTTAAATAGAATCAGGAATGCTTCCCTTTGTAGTCATCTAAAGGGGCTTTGTAAAGGTAAGGGACCCGAATAAAAAAAAAAGAAAAATATGGACACAGGGGAATCAGTCAGAAAATATTTACCCCAACTTGATAGCACTTTCTATACTGGTTGAAAAGAAAGATGCCAAAGTTAGAGTAGATATCAACGGATATTGTAGACGAGAGGGAGAGAGCAAAAATGGCTGCAGATGAGGATGCAAAATGGTGTCCAAATGTTGTTCCAAGTCATTGGCACTTACAGTTACAAGATGTAGGGAGAGGTATGAAGCAAAGGCCTACACTAAATGCAGTGTCAGACCAAGCTTCTGGGTAAAACAGCACCCTCTAGAGATTTTAAAGGTAAGGCCTACACTAATGAACATTAATTAAAACAAATTAACATGGACACTGGCGACTCAGTCAGAAAATATTTACCCCAACTTGATAGCACTTTCTAAACAGGTTGAAAAGAAAGATACCAAAGTTAGAGTAGATATCAACGGATATTGTAGACGAGAGGGAGAGAGCAAAAATGGCTGCAAATGAGGATGCAAAATTGTGTCCAAATGTTGTTCCAAGTCATTGGCACTTACAGTTACAAGATGTAGGGAGAGGTATGAAGCAAAGGCCTACACTAAATGCAAAAACCGTGTCAGACCAAGCTTCTAGGTACAACAGCACCCTCTAGAGTTTTTAAAGGGAAGGCCTACACTAATGAACATTCATTAAAACAAATTAACATGAACACAGCGCAATCAGTCAGCAAATATTTACCCCAACTTGATAGCACTTTCTACTTTGGTTGAAAAGAAAGATGCACAAGTTAGAGTAGATATCAAAAGACATTCCGTCGATAGGGCAAGGAAACGAAAAATGGCTGCAGAAAAGGATGCAAAAAAAGTTTCCAAAGGTTTCTTTAAGATGTTTGCACTTAAACCTTCATGGGAGACGTATAACTGTTGACAATATTAGTTACATTGAAAAATGAAATTCCATAGAAAAGAGTCTTGACTGTAGTTCACTTCCTCATTAAAACTACCCCAAAGAGAAGCACTTATGAACGCAGGACCAATCAATGCTCCCATTTGAAGTAATCTTAATGTGTTGAACTCTGTGATTAAGTGACCATTGCATGGAGAACGCAGTCTGGAGTTCTAGAAGGCAGTTGTCTCTTGAAGCACTGGTCACTTGAAACTACCCCAACAAATAGCACTTACCAAATACAACAGACGAGTTATTGCCATTGTGAGGGTACCGAGGGTGACAGTAGCAGCAGTTGAAAATCTTGTCCAATTTCTAGCCTGAAACTCGGTAGGACCGGACGAGATCCTTTGCAGTCAGAGACTCGAGGAGCATGTGGCCTGCTTTTGGGAAGAGCTGGACTGAGCCATGTGGTTAACCAGCAGCTCCCAATATATGTGTGTCCATGCCCCATTGGCTTTGCCTTGGTCGTTGACACTCTGCTTTTCTGTAAAGCCCATCAAGTTTTGATTGCCCAGTTAACATCTTCGGAAATACTCAGCACTTTTCAGCATGGGTTGACTTTTCACACATTTAAAGCACTTCATGCAAATACAACAATTATGAACTTTATTCCCCCTGAATTTAGAATAGAGGTTGAGATATTTGTAAAGTAAAGACCTACACTAAATACATAAACAGGAAGCGGCAGAACAAACTTTAAGGTAAACCAGCACCATCTAGTGTTTACACTGTGTAAGCTGCAACACGATTGCGCTAAACAGAAGCACTTATTCTTAAATAGAATCAGGAATGCTTCCCTTTGTAGTCATCTAAAGGGGCTTTGTAAAGGTAAGGGACCCGAATAAAAAAAAAAGAAAAATATGGACACAGGGGAATCAGTCAGAAAATATTTACCCCAACTTGATAGCACTTTCTATACTGGTTGAAAAGAAAGATGCCAAAGTTAGAGTAGATATCAACGGATATTGTAGACGAGAGGGAGAGAGCAAAAATGGCTGCAGATGAGGATGCAAAATGGTGTCCAAATGTTGTTCCAAGTCATTGGCACTTACAGTTACAAGATGTAGGGAGAGGTATGAAGCAAAGGCCTACACTAAATGCAGTGTCAGACCAAGCTTCTGGGTAAAACAGCACCCTCTAGAGATTTTAAAGGTAAGGCCTACACTAATGAACATTAATTAAAACAAATTAACATGGACACTGGCGACTCAGTCAGAAAATATTTACCCCAACTTGATAGCACTTTCTAAACAGGTTGAAAAGAAAGATACCAAAGTTAGAGTAGATATCAACGGATATTGTAGACGAGAGGGAGAGAGCAAAAATGGCTGCAAATGAGGATGCAAAATTGTGTCCAAATGTTGTTCCAAGTCATTGGCACTTACAGTTACAAGATGTAGGGAGAGGTATGAAGCAAAGGCCTACACTAAATGCAAAAACCGTGTCAGACCAAGCTTCTAGGTACAACAGCACCCTCTAGAGTTTTTAAAGGGAAGGCCTACACTAATGAACATTCATTAAAACAAATTAACATGAACACAGCGCAATCAGTCAGCAAATATTTACCCCAACTTGATAGCACTTTCTACTTTGGTTGAAAAGAAAGATGCACAAGTTAGAGTAGATATCAAATGACATTCCGTCGATAGGGCAAGGAAATGAAAAATGGCTGCAGAAAAGGATGCAAAAAAAGTTTCCAAAGGTTTCTTTAAGATGTTTGCACTTAAACCTTCATGGGAGACGTATAATTTTTGACAATATTAGTTACATTGAAAAATGAAATTCCATAGAAAAGAGTCTTGACTGTAGTTCACTTCCTCATTAAAACTACCCCAAAGAGAAGCACTTATGAACGCAGGACCAATCAATGCTCCCATTTGAAGTAATCTTAATGTGTTGAACTCTGTGATTAAGTGACCATTGCATGGAGAACGCAGTCTGGAGTTCTAGAAGGCAGTTGTCTCTTGAAGCACTGGTCACTTGAAACTACCCCAACAAATAGCACTTACCAAATACAACAGACGAGTTAGTGCCATTGTGAGGGTACCGAGGGTGACAGTAGCAGCAGTTGAAAATCTTGTCCAATTTCTAGCCTGAAACTCGGTAGGACCGGACGAGATCCTTTGCAGTCAGAGACTCGAGGAGCATGTGGCCTGCTTTTGGGAAGAGCTGGACTGAGCCATGTGGTTAACCAGCAGCTCCCAATATATGTGTGTCCATGCCCCATTGGCTTTGCCTTGGTCGTTGACACTCTGCTTTTCTGTAAAGCCCATCAAGTTTTGATTGCCCAGTTAACATCTTCGGAAATACTCAGCACTTTTCAGCATGGGTTGACTTTTCACACATTTAAAGCACTTCATGCAAATACAACAATTATGAACTTTATTCCCCCTGAATTTAGAATAGAGGTTGAGATATTTGTAAAGTAAAGGCCTACACTAAATACATAAACAGGAAGCGGCAGAACAAACTTTAAGGTAAACCAGCACCATCTAGTGTTTACACTGTGTAAGCTGCAACACGATTGTGCTAAACAGAAGCACTTCTTCTTAAATAGAATCAGGAATGCTTCCCTTTGTAGTCATCTAAAGGGGCTTTGTAAATGTAAGGGACCTGAATAAAAAAAAGAAACATATGGACACAGGGGAATCAGTCAGAAAATATTTACCCCAACTTGATAGCACTTTCTACACTGGTTGAAAAGAAAGATGCCAAAGTTAGAGTAGATATCAACGGATATTGTAGACGAGAGGGAGAGAGCCAAAATGGCTGCAGATGAGGATGCAAAATGGTGTCCAAATGTTGTTCCAAGTCATTGGCACTTACAGTTACAAGATGTAGGGAGAGGTATGAAGCAAAGGCCTACACTAAATGCAAAAACCGTGTCAGACCAAGCTTCTAGGTACAACAGCACCCTCTAGAGTTTTTAAAGGGAAGGCCTACACTAATGAACATTCATTAAAACAAATTAACATGAACACAGCGCAATCAGTCAGCAAATATTTACCCCAACTTGATAGCACTTTCTACTTTGGTTGAAAAGAAAGATGCACAAGTTAGAGTAGATATCAAATGACATTCCGTCGATAGGGCAAGGAAACGAAAAATGGCTACAGAAAAGGATGCAAAAAAAGTTTCCAAAGGTTTCTTTAAGATGTTTGCACTTAAACCTTCATGGGAGACGTATAATTTTTGACAATATTAGTTACATTGAAAAATGAAATTCCATAGAAAAGAGTCTTGACTGTAGTTCACTTCCTCATTAAAACTACCCCAAAGAGAAGCACTTATGAACGCAGGACCAATCAATGCTCCCATTTTAAGTAATCTTAATGTGTTGAACTCTGTGATTAAGTGACCAATGCATGGAGAACGCAGTCTGGAGTTCTAGAAGGCAGTTGTCTCTTGAAGCACTGGTCACTTGAAACTACCCCAACAAATAGCACTTACCAAATACAACAGACGAGTTAGTGCCATTGTGAGAGTACCGAGGGTGACAGTACCAGCAGTTGAAAATCTTTTCCAATTTCTAGCCTGAAACTCGGTAGGACTGGACGAGATCCTTTGCAGTCAGAGACTCGAGGAGCATGTGGCCTGCTTTTGGGAAGAGCTGGACTGAGCCATGTGGTTAACCAGCTGCTCCCAATATATGTGTGTCCATGCCCCATTGGCTTTGCCTTGGTCGTTGACACTCTGCTTTTCTGTAAAGCCCATCAAGTTTTGATTGCCCAGTTAACATCTTCGGAAATACTCAGCACTTTTCAGCATGGGTTGACTTTTCACACATTTAAAGCACTTCATACAAATACAACAATTATGAACTTTATTCCCCCTGAATTTAGAATAGAGGTTGAGATATTTGTAAAGTAAAGACCTACACTAAATACATAAACAGGAAGCGGCAGAACAAACTTTAAGGTAAACCAGCACCATCTAGTGTTTACACTGTGTAAGCTGCAACACGATTGCGCTAAACAGAAGCACTTATTCTTAAATAGAATCAGGAATGCTTCCCTTTGTAGTCATCTAAAGGGGCTTTGTAAAGGTAAGGGACCCGCATAAAAAAAAGAAAAATATGGACACAGGGGAATCAGTCAGAAAATATTTACCCCAACTTGATAGCACTTTCTACACTGGTTGAAAAGAAAGATGCCAAAGTTAGAGTAGATATCAACGGATATTGTAGACGAGAGGGAGAGAGCAAAAATGGCTGCAGATGAGGATGCAAAATGGTGTCCAAATGTTGTTCCAAGTCATTGGCACTTACAGTTACAAGATGTAGGGAGAGGTATGAAGCAAAGGCCTACACTAAATGCAGTGTCAGACCAAGCTTCTGGGTAAAACAGCACCCTCTAGAGATTTTAAAGGAAAGGCCACACTAATGAACATTAATTAAAACAAATTAACATGGACACTGGCGACTCAGTCAGGAAATATTTACCCCAACTTGATAGCACTTTCTACACAGGTTAAAAAGAAAGATACCAAAGTTAGAGTAGATATCAACGGATATTTTAGATGAGAGGGAGAGAGCAAAAATGGTTGCAGATGAGGATGCAAAATGGTGTCCAAATGTTGCTCCAAGACATTGGCACTTTAAAGTTACAAGATGTAGGGAGAGGTATGAAGCAAAGGCCAACACTAAATGCAAAAACCATGTCAGACCAAGCTTCTAGGTACAACAGCACCCTCTAGAGTTTTTAAAGGGAAGGCCTACACTAATGAACATTCATTAAAACAAATTAACATGAACACAGCGCAATCAGTCAGCAAATATTTACCTCAACTTGATAGCACTTTCTACTTTGGTTGAAAAGAAAGATGCACAAGTTAGAGTAGATATCAAAGACATTCCGTCGATAGAGCAAGGAAACGAAAAATGGCTGCAGAAAAGGATGAAAAAAAAATTTCCAAAGGTTTCTTTAAGATGTTTGCACTTAAACCTTCATGGGAGACGTATAATTGTTGACAATATTAGTTACATTGAAAAATGAAATTCCATAGAAAAGAGTCTTGACTGTAGTTCACTTCCTCATTAAAACTACCCCAAAGAGAAGCACTTATGAACGCAGGACCAATCAATGCTCCCATTTGAAGTAATCTTAATGTGTTGAACTCTGTGATTAAGTGACCATTGCATGGAGAACGCAGTCTGGAATTCTAGAAGGCAGTTGTCTCTTGAAGCACTGGTCACTTGAAACTACCCCAACAAATAGCACTTACCAAATACAACAGACGAGTTAGTGCCATTGTGAGGGTACCGAGGGTGACAGTAGCAGCACTTGAAAATCTTGTCCAATTTCTAGCCTGAAACTCGGTAGGACCGGACGAGATCCTTTGCAGTCAGAGACTCGAGGAGCATGTGGCCTGCTTTTGGGAATAAAAAAAAAGAAAAATATGGACACAGGGGAATCAGTCAGAAAATATTTACCCCAACTTGATAGCACTTTCTACACTGGTTGAAAAGAAAGATGCCAAAGTTAGAGTAGATATCAACGGATATTGTAGACGAGAGGGAGAGAGCAAAAATGGCTGCAGATGAAGATGCAAAATGGTGTCCAAATGTTGCTCCAAGACATTGGCACTTTAAAGTTACAAGATGTAGGGAGAGGTATGAAGCAAAGGCCTACACTAAATGCAAAAACCGTGTCAGACCAACATCTTAAAGAAACCTTTGGAAACTTTTTTTGCATCCTTTTCTGCAGCCATTTTTCATTTCCTTGCCCTATCGACGGAATGTCATTTGATATCTACTCTAACTTGTGCATCTTTCTTTTCAACCAAAGTAGAAAGTGCTATCAAGTTGGGGTAAATATTTGCTGACTGATTGCGCTGTGTTCATGTTAATTTGTTTTAATGAATGTTCATTAGTGTAGGCCTTCCCTTTAAAAACTCTAGAGGGTGATGTTGTACCTAGTAAAGTAAATTTCCCATTCATACTTTTTGCTTGAAATGTTCAAATTTGGCGATGATGGGCCGGGAACGGGTGGAGTTGATGTGTTTCTGTCCTAAACGGTGAACACGATGGAAAGTGATGTGCTCTACAGTCTCTGGTGCACGTTTGAGCTGGTTAACCATGAAGTCGTTAACAGATTTTTCGGATGATTCGGGAATGCTTAGAGGTTAGATTGTCTCTCATGCTTCGTGACTGTATATCCAGGATGGTTTCTTGCATGGCTTTGTTCTCAGCGATAACGGGGGTAAGTTGAGTGTTTACAGTGGAAAGTTTTGCAGCGACAGTGACAATGTTACACACTTCTGGCTTACATTGGCTATTTTC
Source organism: Pimephales promelas (assembly GCF_988280905.1). NCBI lineage: Eukaryota > Metazoa > Chordata > Actinopteri > Cypriniformes > Leuciscidae > Pimephales > Pimephales promelas. The sequence continues at coordinate 12,242,060 of NC_142782.1, read as the reverse complement.
TGCTGTCTCAGTCAGACGATGATATGTTTGTCTCGTTTTTGCCACCATAGCTTCTTCGAAAGGGAGGGGTGAGAAGTGGGCTGAGCCCTTAGTGCAAACTCGCAACTGAACCGTTAGATGTTGCTCAAGTCAAGTGAAAGTAGAATTTCGATGCCATTACTCTCATCTGTGCATCACTATCGTCTCTATTTATACTGTTCTTCATCTTGTAAGACATTATTCCTTGACAAAGGCTACTTGTGCCGAGACGTTAGTAATAAATGTGTTCAGCCGTAGCTCATTATCCTCAGACATGCTCTAATACTCTTTAGACATGGATTTTACAAAATGTCAATGGAAGAAATGAATGGGAAATTTACTTCCGGCACCAGCGCTCTCTCGGGCTGTGGGCGGGACTGTGATGCTCTATGGGGTACATGGCTATTTCATATGCAAGCATGTCAGCCAATCACAGCAGAGGCCGGTTACACACAGCAGACACGCCCCTTCAAACAGAGTGTTCAGATCAGAGGCTAAAATCAGGCTAGGAAAAATGCCTTTTATTTCTAAATTATGACTATTTTTGATCTAAAAAACATATTAACATTATAAGGGCAACCCAGGAAACATTATAAAAATAATTTAAAAAACCATTATAGGGCACCTTTAATTTCTTTTCGACTGAAGAAAGAATGACATGGATATCTTGGATGACATGAGGGTGAGTAAAGTATCAGCAAAAGTTTTTTTTTGAACTACTCCTTTAAGAGTGTGTGCAGTTATTTTTTTTCTTTGCAACTAAGTAACTCTTTACTATCAGAAAGTGCAATTTTTTTCATGTCCATGTTAAGAAGTCTGATGTCCTGAGCCTCTTAGTTTTAGCCATCAGGCTGCAGAAAAGTCTGCCTGCCCAACATGTTGAACAGTGAGTTTTCAGTGTTGGTGGAGTCCTTGAGGATCTTGACAGCCCTGGCTCTGCATCGCCTGGTGTGGATATAGTGCAGAAAAGGGAAAGCAGTTTTGGATATACGCTTGGATGAGCTCATCACTTTCTATAATGGCTTTACGGTCCTGGGCTGATCAGTTCTTGTACCATGATGAAATGCATTGAATCAATATACTTTCTAGCAAGGCAAGGCAAGGCAAGTTTATTTATATAGCACATTTCATACACAATAGTAATTCAAAGTGCTTTAAATATCCATACCAAAGACGACTTTTGCATCATGATTTTGCATGGCATATTGTTTGGGCTTAACCTCCATACTAATAGAAGTAATTAAAATAATCAAAACAAACAGTTTAGAATAAAAATGAAGTAAAATAGCAGGTCAAACAGTCAGACTTACAGTGCTCATTCAGTAAATGCACAGCTAAACACGTGTGTTTTGAGTCTGGATTTGAATGTGTCTACTGTAGGAGCACATCTGATCTCCTCTGGAAGCTGGTTCCAGCTGCGGCTGGCATAATAGCTAAAAGCAGACTCTCCATGCTTAGAGTGAACCTTCGGTAATTCTAGCTGATGTGATCCTAATGATTTGAGTGCTATACTATATGTTACATTCAGTGAGCATATCTGCAATGTATTGAGGTCCTAGGGCATTGAATGATTTATATACCAGTACTTTTTAAAATCAATCCTAAATGTAACTGGGAGCCAGTGTAATGACCTGAGGACAGGTGTGATATGTTCATATTTTCTGGTTCTGCTGAGAACCCTCACTGTATGAGCTGCAACTACCTGTCTTTTTGACATTTTGGAAAGGCCAGTGAGGAGTACATTACAATAATCCCCCCTGCTGGTGATGCCTAGTGATGGGCGATACTGCAAATTTCTGTATCGATCCGATACCAAGTAAATAGAGGGCCAGTATCGCCGATATCGATACCGATACCGATACTTTTTCATTTTAAAAGCATGCATTTGAACTTGTTAAATCTGAACATGTTTTCAAGACTACTAGGCCTAAATAGCTATTTTGTGATTTGTGCTCTCAACTACCCTTTAATTAGTCAGTGACTTTTACAAAACTACCCTAATTATAGTACTAGCACTAGTCTACTGTTCAAAAGTTTGGGGTCTTTAAGATTTTTATTTCTCTTAGTAATATTGTAAACTGTAATATTACAATTTAACAATTTAACATAGGCTATCTGTTTTCTATGCCATACTAAACTGTAATTTATTCATGTGATCAAAGCAGAATTTTCGGCATCATTACTCCAGTCATGATAATAATTCATTTTAATATGCTGATTTGCTACTCAGGAAACATTTCTTATTTTATCAATGTTGAAAACAGTTTAATATTTTGTTGGAAACCATGATACATTTTATGCAGAATTATTTGATGAACAAAGTTGAAAGAACATCATTTATATGAAGTAGATTTTTTAACAGTGTAAAACCCTTGACTTTCACTTTTGATTAATTGAATGCATCGATGCTTGTTGAATAAAAATAATAATTTCATAAAAAAGATATTACTGACGTCAACATTTTAAAATGTTATGTACAGTTTTGGTTTGTTTATTGCGAAATAACTCCCGATTGCTTCTCTGTCGTCTAAGCAAGGCTTCGTTTCCCAAACGCACTGGGCCTGTGAGCTCAGCAAAGCACCAGCATCGAACGCTCTCTGTGATTGGTTGGTTTCGTCTTGTATAGAGATGACTAGTAGAAAAGGTTCTATCCTACACAACCCGCTAACATTCGCTTATTTTCCACTTAGAAGCTTATTTTTCGCACTGAATTGCGTGCTAAATTATTAAAAAATTACTGGTTAAAAAAAATACACATTTGGATCGATATTTTTATGTGAGGATCGATCCTTTTCGATACCATGTCAGTATCGAAGTATCGATACTTCAGGATCGATCCGCCCATCCCTAGTGATGCCCCAATATAGAAATTTCCAGTCTCGGATGGTACAGCCATTAACTGGCTTTTTTACTTAGGCTTGAATGTGTTGAGTCCACAAACCCTCAGAGATATTCTCCAAGGTATTTGAAGGCATCCCGTAGGGCTGGGTAATAAATATCAATTTCTCGATATGAATCGATTCTCATTTTTACGAACTGATATCGATTCTTAAATCTCGAGAATCGATTAGTCATCCTGTTTCATTTGAATGAATGGAACATTGTATCGCGGCTGCACGCATCCAAAAAAAAATCGCAATAGTCTTTGTGCTTTGTTACTATTATGAAACAAAGTCTCAATTTTCAAATTATGTCCATTTTCTTTAGAAATTCAAAAACATAAATAAGGTTTTGGTGCTGTGGCGTGAGATCGCTCTGGCGGAGCTCAAGAGAAAGCAGCGCTGATCTCTCTTCCGGCTTAATAATACCAGTCACAGCGCGAAATAAAAATGAATGAGCAAATGAAAGTGTGTTAAAACATAGAGTACAACTTATCGAAATCCGTATCACGTCACATTGATTTGCTCAATCAGCGTTTCAACCGTGGAAAGACATCAGTTAAACCGCTTAGGCCTTCAATGTCTTTGTCATTTACCTCAAAACCCATAAACTCGTTAGTCAGCTAGAAAAAATAATTCTAGAGAGGAGCATTTTGCTAAATATATACACCATATTACATATGCATTCTAATCTAAATGTTCTTCACTATTTAATGCATAATTGAATAAATCTGGCAAGTTTTGTATGCAGCCACCATTTAAATGTTTATATTTCATATAATCTTCTTATTATAAAATAAATAAAAGTGTAATTTAAGTGTTTGTACAGCTACAAAACAGTTCATTATTACCTTCATATTAGGCTAATGAAGCCTATAGGCTACAACTAGACTCCCATATTTTACAGCATTAGTTAAGAGATTTGATTTCCTTCAGAAAATTTGCCATTTATTGTAACTAATATCCAAAATAATCAATATTGATTCGAATCGGAATCGAATCGAATTGCAAGCTTGTGAATTGAAATCGAATCGAATTGTGAAATTTGTGTCAATACCCAGCCCTAGTATCCCGCCGATGCTGACTAGTTCCTCCTTCTGAAGTCAACAACCATCTCCATTCAGAGAGAGACAGTTTGACTGACACCATGATGACAGTTTCTCCACCTCATTAAGGTAGGCTGCATCATTATAGCCAGAGATGAGGCCCATCACCACCGAATCATCTGCAAATTTGATGATAACCTAGAAGGTCAGAAGAAACAGTGACAAAGTGTGTATCAACTCTATATAGTCACATCTGCACTGTACCCCTTGATATTTAAAATTGTGTTGAATAAAAAATAAAAATAAAAAAAATAAAAAAGAAAGGTCTGATTTGTAAATATAAATGTTGGTCAAATAGTAAGCCAGACAAGATTTTTAGAAATGAATGCCTTAACTTAAATTGCGCCACTTAAACACTAGATGGTGCTGTTGTACTGCAAAGCTCAAAATAAAGCTCAATCGTGGAATAAAATATTCTAGTCTGGAGCTTCTCCAAGTCGTTTATTGGATGTACTGAAAAGGTATTGCAATTGAAATTAAGCTTCTGGTCCGAAAATGAAAAGGACTCCCCTCAGCTTCAACCCATTCCGATTGAATCAACTTAAATCAAAATGTCAGCTTTCAATGGTTTTGCTTTATTAGTCACATAAAGACAGTTTCAGAGAGACGTGTAATCAGAAAATCATCTAATATTGCATGTTGTTTTTACAAGCTTAGGGGGGACAGTGTTCCAAACTGTGTCAACAAATAGAGAAAAAAAAAGAAAAAGAGGAGTTCTGATGTGTTTGGGTTGGTCTTAATGCCTCATTAGAGAAGCTTCTGTTTTCAAAGATGATTTTTCACTAACTGTCTCAGAAATGTTCATTACCTATTTAGGACCTCCACAACTACAAGTTACTTCTCCAAGACTCTTTGAAGTGAAGCACATTTTGTATAAGGTCAGGGTGGAAGATAGGAAGATGGGTTATCGTAGATGACAGGAAAGCTTCATGAGAGGGCTTAAGTAAGAGCTAAAACAGGATCCTATCAATAGAGAGTGAGTCCCGTGGTAGAGATGATCCTAGATATGAAGGAGCACCACAAAGTGAATGTGGCATGTATTCACTGTGAAGAATGTTTAATGAAGGCATTATCTCCATTCAACTATGATCAAAAAATAAACTTGATAAAGGCAATGAAATGTCAAATGTCAAAGAACTTTCGATTCACCGTTGTGTGAACTGTCTAATTATTGACCTATTTGCCGTGTCCTTAAGTTTAAATCTTTCATAATCACAATTTTTTAATAGTCCATGAAATTCTCTGAAGAATTAATATTCTTTTACCTCATTTAGTGACATAGGGATCTTGATCTGGATCACATGGAATTATCTGTGCCTGCAAAAATACCCTTCATTTACAATATTCTGTACATGCCCTTTTATTTTTGTTTATTTTTATCTTGGGTAATTCACCCTTGTGAAAAATAATTACACTTTAGCATACTTTTGAAAGGGTTAAATAAAACCATATTTCAGTTGAAATTTGAGTAGTTGAACTTGAGAGTGTTTGTTTGACCCACTTAAGAAGGACCAAAGTACATCTTTATTTGACATTTCAAAGTAATGCTTTTGTCTTTTAAATATGGTTAAACTGTACTGCCAAATGTTCAGAAGGGCATTTATGGTAAACTAAAATATACTTTAATGTCATGTGCTTTACATGTTAAACTACACATCAAAATGTGTACTTATTAAATTATTTAGATTATTAAATGTAATTATTTAAAAATAATATTAAAACTTGTAATTTGACATTGAATATATTTGACATAAAAGCACTTAAGTAAACATAGCTATGAAACTGTACTTCCTTTTATTTCATTAATATTATATCATCTGCAAGTACTGGGTTTTTAAAAATATACTTTTAAGATTTTAAGTACTCTACATTTGCAAAATCAATTGAATTATTCACACTTCTTTACCTCAAGATTTATTAATTAATAGACAGCAAAACTTTTCATAAAATCCAAAATAGTATAGTCATTTTTTTTTACTAAAGGGGTGTTTTTTCATTGTATTTATTTATTTTTAATTAATTAGGAAATATTTTTTATTTTTTTTATTTTTTTATTTTTTGTTTGTGTGTTTGAACTTTTTTTTTTTTTTTAATAAGTTTTCAAGTTTTTGTCTCCAGGCATAATATATATATATATATATAAAAAAAGGGATTAAAACCCCCAGAACATTCTTATTTTAATTGGCATAATAAAACAACTTTAAAATGTAAATACAATTAAAAACAATAATAGAGATTAAAAATAATAGCAATGAGTGATTATCAGGATAAATTAAATGTTGGATTTTAATTATTTATTTTTTTTTTTATTTTTTTTGGTTGACTGATGCACAATCATTGCAGGAAATTTGCACAACATTCTTGAATTAATGATGTATTGGTTGCACAGAAGTCATTGACTTCACATTTCCACACCCCTAGCCCCTTAAAGGCACAATATACAGGAATTCTGTTTTTGTCAAACAGTGACCCCTAGAGTCGCTCTGGAGTACTTGTATTAATGTTACTGTCATAAATACCACTCACGTAGAGCGTCTCTGTCCTAGACTTGTCTCTGCACTCACAGCCTGATACTTTAAAGCTGTTATATTAAGGTACAAATATTGCATAGTGTGCATTTTTTTGTATTAAATAAGAGACCTAGTGCTAAAATGTGTTTTTGAACTCAAGCTGAGCGCTCATGTCCGCTGCTATCAGTGTCATAGCTGTCAACATTGAACATTGAAAATGAGGGAGATTTCCCAGAATCCAACCCCAAAATAAGGGATTTTTTTAAATAGGACTCTTACCCACAAACTTTAAAAATAAAGCACTAAATCATTAAATGTCTAAAGAGTTTATATCTAGCCTACATATGTGTGAGAGAGAAAGAGACAGTGTGTAATTTAAAGAAAATTATCTACATTCTAAATTTGGATTAGTGGTGTGTTGATCTTGACTTTAAAAAAATAACATGAAATTATATATAGGCAAAAATAACGGCAATATTTGAAAATCGATAATTATTATTATTAATGCTGTTTTGATTTAAGATGAATGGTGTGCTCAATTCCTTTTTCGTTTGATTCGGGTGCTCTTCGGACCAAGGTAGACCATCTAAGAGTCAGTATAGAGAAAAAAAAATCTTGTCCTAAACAGACACATTTAAAACGCCCACACGTAGTGGCATGGAGCCTTCTTCTTTTGCAATAAAGACATTTTAATCAAGGGTTGCCTCGGTTATCAGAGATTTTTTTTCTCTATACTGACTCTATTATTATTAATATTTGTTTAAATTACATTGATATATGAATTTATGTCAAAACCTAGACTTTCACACATCAAAATGTAATTTATTAATATGTATTTGTGTACAAAATGACATAAACATTGTTTCCTGAGACGCGCGTCACACAGGCAGTGTGCAAGCTCTAATCCGTTAACATGGGAGCCGAAATAGCAGTCTTCACTCAGACGTGCTCTACAATCTATCACAGTTATGGAGACTCTATTCATTCCGGTGAAATAACAAAATAAAATGCACAAAATTGTGTCCCTGCTTCATATAGACTGTAACCACTGATGAACATATTCAGTGTTGATGAGAGAGAAAAAACGTCGAACCTGACACGCTTGGCAAAAGATCTACCACTTAAACCAATTAAAGAACTCAAACAAACCTTGCGGATTTATGCATTTATTTACGGGTTGAGCAGAGAGGCTCATTCTCTTTTTTCATAGTCTCTTCCGACCGCATTTTGTTTTTTCCATCGTCGAGTATCACGTCTGAAATACGTGCAAATGTCTTCGTGCTTCATGTTGTGGTTGACGTGTGTAACGTCGTTGCCGTAAAGCATGTTGTGATTCTCGCGAGATTTGTCGGGGTCTCTCCTCTCAAACTTGCATTGCTGGTTTTTCCAGCTGCATCCCCCCCAAGCTTTACTACAAGGGTGATTTGCCCTACTATGCGTTTGTTAACCACCGAAATTATTTTAAAGCTGTTATATTAAGGTACAGTTCTTGCATAGTGTGTCTTTAACTTTCACCCCCCTTTTTTGAGAATGGACATTAAAATGCACTGTTCAAACTAAAAGGCGCACTATGCAAGAATAAGCTTTCAAATGATACCTAATTTATGATAAGTACTAATAAAAAAGGCGATGAAAAATGGCCTATATATATATATATATATATATATATATATATGAAGAGTTCAGATGCAAAAGCCTCTAAATGCCATTTGAAATTTTCTTCTTTAATGATGATTTTTATCAAACTTGTATATTTAAGTTCAGTAATTTCACTTAAATAACAATTAATAGGTAATTATCATTGCCATTTAAGTGAAATCACTGAACTTAAATATACAAGCTTGATAAAAATGATCATTCTAAAAGAAAATTTCAAATGGCACTTAGAGGCTTTTGCATCTGAACTCTTCATATGAAGAGTTCAGATGCAAAAGCCTCTAAGTGCCATTTGAAATTTTCTTCTAGAATGATAATTTTTATCAAGCTTGTATATTTAAGTCAGACGTCCTCTTGGGCGGACCTTGGCAAATTAAATCTATTTTAGAGTTCAGACCTGCTGCCCTCAGTCTGAAAATCTGGCTACACCATGACCTTTTGCTCCTCATCCATGCCGTCAGATTAGCGTCAGCGTAAAAGGAAAGTTGTTTCATAGGAAGAATTTGTTATTATACTCTGATTAAAGATTACAAAGACAAACATTTTTTTTTTCTTTGAAATAACATACAGTAATGGATTGGTCACAATAAGACCAGTAAAGTACATTAAGAAAGTAAATAGGGTCACTTTTGATATCATGTTGACTTTAAAGTCACTCCCATAGCATGACATAATCAGTACTTTATTAAAAAAAAAGGTGTTAACATGTTTAATTGTGTTCATGTTGGTGGGGCACCTCATGCCTGATCAAGTCTAGGGCAATATGTCAGCTATTTTTTTTCTTTTCTTTATTTTTTGCCATAAAGAAAAAAAAGAAAGAAAAAAAGAAAGTGAGTCACATCCTTAAGCCAAATCCAAATATAGACCCTCTCAAGCATTGGACCTGAGTTACCAAAGTACTGTATGGTACCTCTTTCTTTCTGCACTCCTGACACAATAGTATTATTTTAATCAGCAAAAGTTTGTATTCAAATTGAAATGTGCAGTCTCAATCATGGGCTGAACCACTGCAAAGCTAAATCTTTTATTTCACGTGACAGGACATTATGGGGTAGATATAAGGTGTCTCAATGTCAAGGATACTTGCTTGGCAGGACGGGTCCTTTCAAGTCTTCAGAAGCTAGGCGAGGGTCCTCTTTAGCATTCAGAGAACAGAACACATACATGGAAGTGGCAAGTGCACGTCATTGCGTCATTACATCAGTGAAACACACTTGACAGTCCTTATTTTGTCTTGTCAGTCCTCAGAAATAAATAAATAAAGTATAAGGGATAATGTATAGCCAGGAAGTTGTTATAGTGAATACAACCCCGCAAACTCTAAAGCGGAGGGGTCTTGATTGAATCAGCCTGAAGGGGTTGTATTCGCTGTAACAACCGCCTCGCTATACATTTTCCCTTCTAACATGGCTACCTACCAAATAAATCAATAATTTGACACAAAATATTGATTTAAAAAGGAGTTTAGTTCAAAAATGATTATATTACCTGAGTGAACAGAACTACGTCCATAGCAACATGATTTAGCTGTTAAAACACATGCAATGGTAAAATATGTGACCAACAAAAAAGGCTATAACGTTATATGAAGTAAAAATTAAAAAGTTAATCACCAGTAACAGAAAAAAGCTTTAAATCGCCTCTGTGAATTTGAGCCGATATATTAAATAGTTTAACAAACATTAAATAAATGGCTAAGATGAAATTATACTTGCTTACACTTGAAAGCATATTGCCGTTATCACTCCGACTCCATTAACGGTCGACATTTTTTATTTTTTTGAACAAGATAGCAAAGCTGCGCATAGGATTGTGGGTGATTTAAGAGCGCGAAGGCTACACATATATACATACCCAAGTTTGGTCTTGTTTTAAAGAAAACAATCAGCAGATTATTACTGAAGTGAAAGCACTTAAAAAAATTAAAGTATGAAAAAGTTATGGAAGTTATAATTTACAGTAAATTTTTTAATATAAAATAAATATTTTACAAAATTTTTTTTACTATAAAATTACTTAAAAAATGAAAGCTATATATCTAACCAAGTTGTGTTCCAAATTTAAAGTTGATACCACAAATTTTGAAGTTCCCATGAGATTTTGTTTAGGCGTTATACCAAAAATAGCAACCGGGTGCCATTGAATTCCATTGAATTTAATTGTATGCATTCTGCCATAACAAATTAATAAATTTCTATCCAAATATCACTTCTGTCACTAAATATGGAACCTTCAGACTCAGACCTTTTTGACAATGTGTTTTGTCAAGATTAGAAAAGGTTTTGATAATAAATTATGAAAGATGATGCCAAAAAAGGGGAGGGGTTTAGGATTTAATAGTAATATAGTGAAGTAAATTTAGATTGCCCGTATAAGGGCAAGTGACAGTTAAGGGGTTAAGACTTAATTTAACTCAACCGTGCTTGCGAGGATACTATGTCTATAATACTATAACAAAATCCTATAGTCCTGTGTTGAACATTAATGGATTCAAATATTTTGTGAAATTATTTCATTAAAGTGGTTTGTTTCGCAAAAAAATCATAGAAATGTACGAGGTGGCAAGGGGGGGCCTTTTAGACCATTTTCGGGTGGCAAAAGGCACCATTATTAAAACATTAATCCTTTAGGTAAAGTAATATGTTTTGCATAATAACTAATACTTTTTCAAAACAATCACTTCAGCAAAGTTTGTAACATTTTTTGTTTTTTATAATACATAATTATTTTTTTATTAAATGTATATTCAAATTATTATTTTATGCAGTAAGTTGTGCCATCTAGTGGTTTAGAAGAGAATCAAATCAAATCATTTTACAGCAGTGCGCTGTACCCTATTTATATATCAGAATGAATCGATAGTGAGTAGCGACCAAAATTAAATCCCAAGCTTATGAATCGAATTGTGAAATCACCCCATTCCAAAAATCTCACTCCAAGTCTCACTCTAACACTTCATCTTCTGAAGGGCACCCATTCTGAAGGGCTTTCATCATTCTGAAGGGCTTAAAGGTGCCATCTGACATAATAAATCAAATCCTACTCCATATTCCATAACAGATGGGGGCAGTATACCTCCAGAAAATGAGTTGTGCTCTTACCATCGCGCATGTTATTCAAATCATTTGACATGATAGTAAAAGACCGCAGTTTCACGTGGAGCATTTGGAGATTTTTCAGAGACTCAATGAACAACATCTCAACACTAAATGATGAAGACCGCCTCATAGACGCCTGTCTCAAAAACAAGCTGGTGCATTTCGACGACATGGGAAAATAAAAGCTTGGGCAATTATTTGAAGTTTATGGTATTCGTTTTGTTCATATTACACTTTTATTGTTAGTTTGAATTAATTTGACAGACAGCATTCGCTGATGTTGATCAAGCTAGCGCCATTCAGAGCTGCCAACTCTTAACGAATTCACCGTGAGACACACGCTATTGACACTTAGCAAGCAGGTTAGTTAAGCTGTCAGATTCTGTCAATTTTATTACGCAATTCAAAGAATAAATACCGTTTTGGTGCTTGTACATGTTACACCACAGATCCCTAGCGCACGTGAACCGATCGTCTCTACTAGCTAATGGAAAAAGAACATGAACTCTGTTGAAAGATACAGTATGCTACAACTTACCAAAATGTATTCCTCATGCATAATATCGAGCAGTCATTTTTTGAACTCTTCCCTGAACTGAAATGTAGTAGTGGGCTGTATTTCCACACGACTGACATCAGGTTCAAGTACACACACAAGCCGGCGCGAGCGCGACTCACTCGTGTACAGCAGTTTGGCTGGTGGTAACGTTGCCTCCCCGCATACCGCCTCCCATGGCCGGAACTGGTATTACGACACCTGCCGGGCCGGGGCTAGTAATTTAGCATGCTAATTTAGGTTTATATCTCGGCAGCACTATAACTTGTCAGTTTTTTAATGACATCATTGCACGTATTTCTTCTCATTCTTTTGATGCGTGTTGCTCATTTTTCGGATATTTTTACCTCAATTATTCCATATGGCACCTTTAAAGAATAAAGCTGCAAATTGAAACAAAGCAAAGTAAACTCTAACGCCATCAGTAGCTTGTTGTCCGATAGTTGCCCAATTTCAATAGCTTCAGGAAATGGCTCCTCCGACATTTGACAACTCTTGAGTCAGAACATGGTTTCTATTCATAAAGAGAAAGAAAACATTGAACGCAATGCCAAAAATGGCCTTGTAGAAAATTGAAGGCAGACTTTTCTCTTACAGCTCCACTCACTGTTTGTCTCTGTTTAATTCTCGAATGTTTATTTTTTATTTTTTATGTGATAATCTTGTTTTCCAGCAATGTTGCCGTGGCTTTTCTACAGAGTCACATCTCATTTTCTATTTCCCACAATGATTAGCCTAGCTCACCATTTCCACTGTTCTGTGAATGGCACCTAAGAACAATGGAAAGACTCTTTTGGTCAGAATACGATTGGAAATTCTGCTAAGAGAAAGTTGATCGCTGATGGTAAATTGTCATCAATTAATTTTGTCAATTAAATGATGAAAATGTATATTAAAAAAGTTGTCTTTTTTTCCTATTTTCATTTAATTAAATTAAATTTCAATCAGAATAAAATAGACTAAACTTAAAGGTGGGATAGGTTGAAATTTTCGGGAAAAAAAATATAATCTCTATATATATATATTTAAAATATAAATCTATATACCAATACATAATTAAAATGCAAGTACTCTGAAAAAGAAAGTATACAAATTGAGTGGCTGTAGTCCTCTCAGTGCTGCAATAAACACAGCTCATTATTTCATTCACTCCCACCCCCTCCTGTCTGAGATCCTTACAATGCAACGCCCCCAAAACACATAAACGCGTGTTATGTTGCCACGCCCCTCTGCCATAATTGTTAGATATACAATAATGAGGAAGGTAATGATGTCTATGCTGTCGTGGTTCCTCTTTCATATCTCTCTTTCCTCCATTATCTTCCCTCCCAGGCCACAACAATAATCTCAGATCAGTGAGGATAAGAGGCAGAGAGGAAGGAGCGACATGTAAGCTTCCTGTGGAATGTGGAATTCCTTCCAAATATATTTACATGAAGTTTGTGCACTGTTTGCATGAGTGTGTGTGTTGGCGTTTTGGTTTAGTTGGGGAGAGAGTTGTGAATTCACACCTTCCCAAATGTACCTGCTCCTTTCATCCACATGCCTGGATCTGGTAGGCCTTACATAACTATTCATTTTTACTTGTCAACTAGTCCACTATTAGGCAAGGCAGTGTTTATCTTATGTAAATTATTCACCCTACTGGACAGCTTCAGCAGTCTTTGCTATTTTTGGCAAGAGCTTCATTGATAGAGTGTGTGAGGGACAGTGTTCGCACAGCTGAGACAATGTAGGTGAGAAATGAGCATGCATTTATCCAGTACCAACTCAAGCTGCTTTCGTTGTCATAGACAGTGCAAAAACAGTCATTCCCACTCATATATAATTTCTGTCAGACTTTAGGTGACAAACAGTTTTGGCTTGTGAATATACTCTAACTTAGCTGTTTTGTGTTTTGTGAACACAAAACTCTGGCTTCCTTTTTTTTTTTTTCATTTTTACATAATTGCAAATAGTTTGGGCCATTAGAGTGTATTATAAATATCAAATTTTACAGTACTAAGTTTGTGGACCCTTCTAAAAAATAAATACACTTACTTTTAATTGTCAGTGGGTCATAATGGTTGTGTACACACACTGCCACACAATTATGTTCAAAAAGCCATGTAAAAGTGAATTTTGCATAATAGGTGTCCTTAAATTTAATTTTTAAATAATTTTTCAAGTCAAATCAAAATTCAAACCAAACATTATTTTGATTATTGATTTAACTTTGCATTATACTTTTTATATATCACTTTAACTAGCAGCTCTTCAATGACATTATTCTGTAATCTTGTGGTAATAGTTGGTTTTGTATCTCTTTAAAACATTTCATCTTGCTTTAAAAAATTACAGAAATATATTAATTTAATATAAAAAATATAAATATTATTAATAGAAAATAATTTTATATTTGCATTATTTCTGTCATGTTTGTTGTGTAAATAATCATTTCTGTCAGGACCACTATTGTCAAATACGATTGGCAATTAGCATACAGTTTGGATTGGCGGTATGGTTGAACTCCCTACGCATCCATGCAGCCAAGCATGGATAAGAGCAGGGATAACCTCGCTTAGGGTAAACAGAACAGAACCAATATGAATGTATGCAGATATCATTAATTCAAGATTTTAAAGTACAACATAATTTGAGAATTTATTCTGATTCAATAGGAATCAGAATGCCAAATCCTGACTGGGTGAGATGAGGAGCTGGGGATAGAGGAGGGTAATTAGCTCATGAGAAACGCAATAGCTGTTGATAATACTGAAGGAGTTTATATGTATACAGTGCGGCGTCCTATTCCTATTGGTAGACGTGGATCAGCTGAAAGTCAGCTGATGTGAGCTCGACTAACATGACCTGCCTGAATTGATGCTACACTTGGTATTACTGTATATTAATCAAATGAATGCAAAGCTATAGAATTAACAATACAATATTAATCAGCTAATTAATGAATTGCAATTAATATTCTAAATGTCAGAATACCTTGTCTTAAAACATGCATTGAAGGTTATAGGGAGCTTAAAAGGTAACATATAACAGGGGGACTGCAACATTAATTCAATTATTACAATTACATTTTTATAATTTATTTTTATTTATGCATATTTGAAATGCACGAAAAATGCCTGTGTTTAATGCCGTTTTTTTTTATGTCAAACTGCTGTTTTGTTCACAACTTGATAAGTAGCAGTATTAGGGTTGTTGAAGCTAAAGGGATCCTGACCTCATCATGGGGGTATTTTGGGATCTGTATTTACATAAAAGCAAGGATATGACAGCATTGCTTGAACAATCAAGAGGTTTGTTAAGGTCAGCAAGGGATCAGGAATATCGTTTGTAGGAGCCATACTTACCACCTTATTTAATTTTTATTAATTTGTTCATTTAAATATCAGTCAATTGTGTATTGTTAATTGTGTTCATTTCTCTGAGTGTGTGCCCTCTATAGGTGAGAGGGGTAAAGTTGTATAAATAAGAGGCCACCCCTGACAGGAGGGGGCGCTGGTGCAAGAGCACACAGTCTTTTGACCGTGCACATGGAGCGAGAGTGGCATGGTGCCACAAACCAGCAAGCGGCCTAAAAGTTGTTAGTTTTGTTTTGTGTTACAAGGCATCTTTATTTTTGATTTAATAAACTTCAGTTATTTGTTTGGAACATCAACACGCCTCTCTGGATCAATTCATGGTACTTTGCACGCGTCAGAAATAAAGCATCATCATCTCCCGCAGTGGACCAGAAACTTGTTTTCACCCCTACATCGTTGTTCTTTCAATCATTTTGAACTTGTAAGGCATTTAATGGGCCTAAAATTATTTACATCCTTTTTGTCACCAGTCATACACACACACACACACACACACAACAACAACACAACCTTCAAACATTTTACTTATCAATATAACACCTGGAAATAATCTCAAAGTACTTGCTTCATTTAGGCCGCACTCAGAAACTAATGACAAAGAATGCTTTCTAAAGACTAACAATTAACAAATGCTTTCTAAAAAAAAAAAAAAAAAAAAATGCCTTCCCTGCCAGCATCAAAAAGACGCCTGATGCAGTCCCAACTCAGAGCAACCTAGTTTAGAAACCGTGTGTTTGAACAGACTACAAAGAGCAAAATGAAGTAATGGGAATTACAAATGATAACATACTTCTGGTGCACCTGGTCACTTTCTGATAGCTGATAACCAAGAGTTGAATGATTCAATTACACAGTGGAGTTAAAAAAAAAAAAAAAATACCCAGGTTCAATGTTTTCTCCCTCCCTTTTTTAAGCATTTGTTTTGTTCTTGTTTTTTGTTATGATTTTTACATAAAAAAAAATCTCATCATCTTTTATAAATAAAGGCATTTTTCCTACTCTGTTTTTAGCCCTCTGATTTGAACTCACTGTTTTAAGGGGCTTGTCTGCTGTGAGACTTCCGTGTAAACGGCTGTCACGGTGTGGGTGCAGGCAGAAGAACAGGAGGAGTCCAGAATTCCAATGAAGATAACTTTTACTTACAAAGACCAGGCACAGGTACAGGTACAGGTACAGGTACAGGCAGCAACACCAGGTAACATTTACAACGACCGACAAAGACTGAATGAAACAGCGGGAACTAAATACAAGCAGGAATCAAACATAACGATGTGAAAACAGGTGACACAGATGATCAAGACAAGGAACAGGTGGCTGATGAGGGAGTGAGTTCAGGTATGGAGACAAGAGGATCCTGGGACGTGTAGTGCAGCAGATGCAGACAGAAAGGTGCAGACGAGGACTGTGACAACGGCTAGTTGTGATTGGCATGTGATGGTATTACATGTGGAAATCTCTCGAAACCTTTTGGCATATTCTTACTACAGCTCTCAAGGTAAAAACACAGTTTAAAAGAAAATTATTTTTATATACTATACTATAGTAATTGTTGTATATACCATACAATATGATCAATAGAATTCAGACTGTCTATCTATGCAATAGAGTAGAAATGTACAGTTGAATGAGAAAAAATATCAATATCGATCTACGAACGCCGATCCAAGTGCGCTGGTGAGATGTGAATAAGGTGATAAGGTGACAACACCTAGGTGATAAGGAAACAACAGACCAGTAAGGCATCCTGCATGGGTAAACGTGACATCGAAATCGAATCATTTACGTGAGGAAGAAGATGGACTCGGGAGGAGGAAATGCCGGCTGTTGCTTGTTCTCACACGACAGCAACAAACTTCTGTCACGCTGACACACTGACCCCCAGAGGATCTTTTGGAAAACTTTCAGTTGTTTTATTCAAAGTCAACGAAAACCGAGCAGGACCAAGCCAGTTTACAGCTGATCGCCGTCAAAAAAGTTCAGCGGCGACGTCCCAAGGTTGACAACAGCGATATGCATAACGTTAGATCATGCTTAATAAATCATAATTCATGATGATGTGCTCGTCTTAGTTAATGTTTTAATTAAGGTTTTGTTCATCCATGAAGTCATGAATGAAAAACGTTGAACTGTTAAAAAAAAACCATTGATAGTTCCTGATGATATTAATATGAATTAATGCATAATTCATTTATCCATGAATTCATGATAATTCATGACATCAACCCTTAAAGTGTTACCGAATATTGTTATATTAAAGCAATGGATACAATGGATAGTATGCACAAGAAATTCAATGTCTATAAAATTTTATTTTGATTAATTGCATTTTGAAAAAAAAATAATTATTGGATTTATTGCATTTTGGGGAAAAAACGATCTGTTTTTATAATAAATCTTTGGAAATCAAAACCTGGATTTCATTTTTTATTGTTATTATAACCTACAAATGCTATGTGAAAATTTGAAACCAAAAATAGTGGTTTTCAGCTTCCCATTTTCTTGCTAAAGAAAACACAGTTTTACTCAAATTCATCAAAATGGATTTATAGCGTTTTGGAACCAAACTCTTCATATATACTTTAATAAGTAATAAAAATATCTAACTACAAATTTAATTGGTCTACTACTTTTTGCCGGCTCTCTCTCGTGGCTTTTGCATATTTTAAGGTGTTTCCTGCGTTTTAATTAAGTTTTCAAATTCAGCTTATCCTCCAAGCAATAACTAGGGAATAATAATAACTATAATAGATAATAATAGATAATAACTCTTAATAACTATTGCTCTTCTGTGGAGAAAAAAAACTGGGCGTGTTTTTTGGCCACGGCAAACAGCCAATAGCAGCGTTGCTGATCAATGTTTCTGCTATCGATACATATCCCCTTTTAACCCAGTGCATGAACGCGCAATTATCTCAGAAAACTCAATCCAGCTATACTAATTATAACCAGCAGGAGTGTTCGAAGAACCTAATTAGCCGGATCATGATTGACGCGATGATATTATCTTGGATGTCTCGTTTGATCTCGGATGTTTTAACGTACGAAGAACAGACCCCAGCTGACCAGTGCAATTGTATATGTTTTGCGTTGAGGTGAAACTTGAGGGTCGATGTGATATGCAAATTCCTTGTTGCATAGCTTGCACACAACCATGCTCTTAATGACGCTTCCATCCGTTCGTTATTATAACAAAATTTCCCATCCAAGGGACCAACCAAATAGTCCGGTGGCATAGTGAAAATACCGTTACCGAGGTGATAAAAGCACCACATTTTGCATGGTGTTTCCTTTGTGTAATTTTGTCATATGTCATTGTGGTAGGGGGGCGTGGTTTTCGCGGCGTCTGTGGTGAGAGACGAGTCAATGAGCTGCGCGGAGAGTAAGTGGGTCAAGTGCAAATGATGAACAGCTGTGTCTATTTGCAGTGATTGGAGCGGGGAGACCGTAAAGGCCGCAGACTGGGAGAGAGGAGGGAGAGAGAGAAACTGACTGGAACTCGTGCCCGTGCTGTGAGGTTGACCTGGAACCGGATGGTTATCAACGTGGAAAGAGTTTTTGTGAATGACTTGTGCTGTAGCTGCGCTACGGTGAATGCGCTGTGTGCGCGCCTTTTTTTTGTTTGTACGATTCTGAGTAATAAAACAGTACGAGTTCCAGTTTCGCCGATCCTGTCTCCTTCTTCACCCCTAACTGAACTGTATTACACTGGTGCCGAAACCCGGGAAGAAGGAGACCGCCGTCGCCATGTCGAGCCCGTCAGGTTCGCCGTTTACGGAGATTATTCAATCACTCGCGGCCATGCAGAGGGAACAACATCAAGCCCTGCTGTCCTTTAAGGAAGAACACGAGCAGCGCTTCCAGGCGCTGCTTCAAGGACAGCAGGAGGACCGCGAGTTGTTCCGGAGCTGTTTCGACCAGGGGGCTGCGGCCACCCCCGCTACAACATCGGCCGCGGCACTCTCGGTGTCAAGGATGGGTCCCGAGGATGAACCGGAGGCGTTCCTGGACCTGTTCGAGAGGACAGCTGAGGCCCGGGGGTGGCCCAAAACAGACTGGCCGCTGCGACTCATCCCACTTCTATCAGGGGAGTCGCAGCTCGCCGCCCACCAACTGCCAGTCTCCAGTCTCCTGGTCTACCAAGATCTACGGCGCGCCATTCTGCAGCGGGTCGGCCGGTCGGCGGAACAACATCGTCAGCGGTTCCGTTCCCTGACTCTGGAGGAGGCCGGTCGGCCCTTCGTGATGGCGCAACAGCTCCGGGACTCCTGCCGTAAATGGCTGGTGGCCGAGGGAAGGGACGTCGGGACAATCGTCGACCTGGTGGTTCTGGAGCAGTTCATCACGAGGCTTCCCAAGAAAACAGCTCAATGGGTCCAGTGCCACCGTCCGACGTCCCTGGACCAGGCCATCCAACTGGCGGAAGATCACATGGTGGCGTGCTCGGGGGTCGGCGAACCCCTCCCATCTGCCTCTCTCTCCCACTCTTTTTTCTCCCCCTCCCCAGTCTCTCTCTCGTCCCCCTCTGGAAAAACTATTCCTTCTCCCAGGTCTCGGGGTGGGCCGGCGCCCAGGCTCGCGCCGCGATGGAGATCCGGCGGCCAGAGGGACTCCCCGTCGGCCGGGAGGATGACGGAAGGGGGGGCACCGGGCGGGGGATTCCCCTCCCCGGCTCCGGTCGTTGCGCTCTCCCCACACCAATCCCTTGCCCCACTTCCCGCCGCTGGGACAGCGGGAAAGCCCGGGCCGGCCTGTTGGCGCTGTGGGGATCCGGGACACTTTATTGATCGCTGTCCGGTGATGGAGGTGGGGACGCTGGTCCGGGTCCCCGACGCGCCAAGGGCCGCCCCCGATCAAGCTGGCTTGTACCAGATACCCGTGAGTATCAAGGGGGGTACTTATCAGGCTTTGGTGGATTCCGGATGTAACCAAACCTCGATTCATCAAAGCCTGATTCGATCTGGGGCATTGGATAACAGCCGCATGGTTAAGGTACGGTGTGTGCACGGGGTCGTGGTGAGTTATCCCTTAATGCCGGTAAAAATTTTATTCCGGGGTCAAAAGCATAGTGTGGAGGTGGCAGTTAACCCGCACCTCCGGCATCCGCTAATTTTGGGTACGGATTGGCCGGGCTTTACGAATTTGTTGAAATTTTTATGTGCGGGTGCCGCTCGGGGAAAAAAACAGCGGGGGAAGACAGCGTTGGTGCAGGTGGGAGACACTGTACCGGGACCTCTGGGCACTGCGGCGGGGGAACAGAGCGCGTCAGAGGGAAATATTCTCTCTGAGCGCGATGATTTTCCCTTGGAGCAGTCCCAGGATGAGACGCTCAAACATGCGTTTGATAAGGTCCAGTCCATCGACGGACGGCGGCTCCACCCGCACCAACCGCTCTCTTACCCCTATTTTTGCATAATTAAAGATAGGTTGTATCGGGTGGCCCGAGACGCCCAGACAAATGAGGATACAACCCAGTTATTGGTACCAAAGAGCCGTCGGGAAATGCTTTTCCAGGCGGCTCACTGTAATCCGATGGCCGGTCATTTAGGGCAAACGGCGACACTAAACCGTCTCATGGCCCGATTCTTTTGGCCGGGCATTCACGAGAACGTGCGCAGGTGGTGCGCGTCTTGTCGCGAATGTCAGTTGGTTAATCCACCGGCCACTCCAAAAGCACCCTTGTGCCCCCTTCCACTGATGCAGGTCCCCTTCGAGCGAATTGGCATGGACCTCATCGGGCCATTAGAACGGTCAGCACGAGGGCATCGTTTTGCGTTAGTCTTAGTGGACTACGCAACACGATACCCGGAGGCAGTTCCGCTTCGCAATATCTCAGCTAAGAGTGTCGCAAGCGCGCTGTTTTCTTTAATCTCCCGGGTGGGGGTCCCGAAAGAGATCCTCACCGATCAGGGCACGGCGTTTATGTCAAAGACAATACGCGAACTTTACGAGTTGTTAGGCATTAAATCGATTCGCACCAGCGTCTATCACCCACAAACGGATGGTCTGGTCGAACGGTTTAATCGGACGTTAAAAGCCATGATTCGTAAGTTCGTTCACGAAGACGCCAAAAATTGGGATAAGTGGCTAGAACCCCTGTTGTTTGCTGTACGCGAGGTCCCCCAAGCCTCCACGGGGTTTTCCCCTTTCGAGCTTCTTTTCGGTCGTCAACCCCGTGGGGTGTTGGATGTACTGAAGGAGACTTGGGAGGACGGACCATCCGCTAGCAAAAACGAAATTCAGTATGTCCTGGACCTGAGAACGAAACTTCACACTTTGGGGCGGCTATCTTTGGAGAATTTGTTACAGGCCCAGGACAGACAGAGGCAGCAATATAATAGGGGGGCTAGACTTCGTCAATTTGCACCGGGAGATAAGGTCCTGGTATTACTTCCCACGTCCAGTTCGAAATTACTCGCAAAGTGGCAAGGGCCCTTTGAGGTCACACGGCGGGTTGGGGATCTCAACTATGAGGTAGTGCGAACAGATAGGGGCGGGGGACGTCAGGTTTACCACCTCAACCTGCTTAAAAAATGGGTTGAGGCTGAGGCAGTGATGCTGGCGACGGTGGTAGGTGGAGAGGAGGACCTCGGGCCAGAAGCGAATATCAAACACCATTCCTTCGCTCTGGCTCCCTCTGGCGACCACCTCTCACCCTCGCAGCTCACTGACATTAAGAATTTACAAACAGAGTTTGCGGATGTGTTCTCGCCCCTACCTGGCCGAACGAATCTCATTCAGCACCACGTTGAGACTGATCCGGGGGCCGTAGTACGTTGCCGCCCGTATCGTTTACCGGAACACAAAAAAAAAGTGGTTCAAGACGAATTAGAGACAATGCTGGACCTGGGGGTAATAGAGGAATCCAACAGTGACTGGGCAAGCCCGATAGTTTTAGTCCCGAAACCTGACGGCTCGGTTCGGTTCTGTGTGGATTATAGAAAGGTGAACGCGGTGTCTAAGTTTGATGCTTATCCAATGCCGAGGATTGACGAATTGCTTGATCGGCTTGGTTCCGCTCGATTTTATTCGACACTGGATTTAACAAAGGGATATTGGCAGATCCCCTTATCTCCAATGTCCAAAGAAAAAACAGCTTTTACCACGCCGTTTGGATTACACCAATTTGTCACGCTTCCGTTCGGGTTGTTCGGGGCACCGGCGACTTTTCAGCGTTTGATGGACAGAATTCTCCGGCCGCATGCTGCATATGCCGCTGCTTACTTGGATGACATCATCATCTATAGTAATGATTGGCAGCGTCATATGCAGTATTTGCGTGCTGTCCTGAAAACGCTGAGAAGAGCTGGGCTCACGGCCAACCCGAAGAAGTGTGCAATTGGGCGGGTGGAAGTAAAGTATCTGGGGTTCCACTTGGGACATGGACAGGTGCGTCCCCAAATTGATAAGACAGCTGCAGTT
The DNA here is from genome assembly GCF_988280905.1 of Pimephales promelas. Lineage (NCBI taxonomy): Eukaryota > Metazoa > Chordata > Actinopteri > Cypriniformes > Leuciscidae > Pimephales > Pimephales promelas. The sequence continues at coordinate 12,219,456 of NC_142782.1, read as the reverse complement.
GCAACCTGTCCAAGTCCGAAGACCAAAAAGGAGGTTAGGCAGTTCCTGGGGCTGGCGGGATATTATAGACGGTTTGTACCTAACTATTCGGACCTCGCTAGCCCGCTGACTGACCTAACTAAAAAGGGTGCTCCAGATACGATTCAGTGGACGGAGCAGTGCCAGCGGGCTTTTACCCAGATAAAGGCTGCTCTGTGCGGCGGCCCGCTTTTGCATGCTCCTGACTTTTCTCTCCCTTTCATCCTACAGACGGACGCGTCGGACAGGGGTTTGGGCGCGGTCCTGTCCCAGGAGGTGGGGGGGAGGAACGGCCGGTGCTGTACATCAGTCGGAAGCTTTCGAAGAGAGAGACGATGTACAGCACCATTGAGAAGGAGTGTTTGGCCATACGGTGGGCTGTCCTCACCCTCTGCTACTACCTCCTGGGCCGGGAGTTCACCCTGTGTTCGGACCACGCGCCCCTCCAATGGCTCCACCGCATGAAAGATACCAACGCGCGGATCACCCGGTGGTATTTGGCGTTACAACCTTTTAAGTTTCAGGTGGTCCACAGGCCGGGGACGCAGATGGCGGTGGCCGACTTCCTCTCCAGGAGGGGGGGGGGAGGCTGCAGGCCGGACGGTTCCCCGGCCTGAGTCGGGCGGTGGGGGTATGTGGTAGGGGGGCGTGGTTTTCGCGGCGTCTGTGGTGAGAGACGAGTCAATGAGCTGCGCGGAGAGTAAGTGGGTCAAGTGCAAATGATGAACAGCTGTGTCTATTTGCAGTGATTGGAGCGGGGAGACCGTAAAGGCCGCAGACTGGGAGAGAGGAGGGAGAGAGAGAAACTGACTGGAACTCGTGCCCGTGCTGTGAGGTTGACCTGGAACCGGATGGTTATCAACGTGGAAAGAGTTTTTGTGAATGACTTGTGCTGTAGCTGCGCTACGGTGAATGCGCTGTGTGCGCGCCTTTTTTTTGTTTGTACGATTCTGAGTAATAAAACAGTACGAGTTCCAGTTTCGCCGATCCTGTCTCCTTCTTCACCCCTAACTGAACTGTATTACAGTCATATTAGAAGTATATCATTATCAATGAAATATGGTTAAAACACAGCGATATTTAAGTTAGTGCAAAAGAATAAGTATTCAAATGAATCCCAAAGTTAACATTTTATATGCTTATTTATGTTCATGAACTTTTACATAAGCTTCAATACATGCAATAGGATCTGTATGGGCCCTGTAATTGATAATTATGAGTCGTTACAGTTGCATTTGCATAGAGGGGAGCAGTCTAGGCTTGCTTTGCCACATTTGCAGGTGGAACAATTCCCCTTACAGCAACATTTGATAAGTTCTCTAGGCTGTGGGGACTTCTGGAAGTGTCATCCAAATTCGTTCACAAGACCCTGGTTCCCTGGCCCATCCATAATCCCTTGGAGAAGGAATAACTTGCTGTGAGAGTGTGCTGGTCGCCCAGATTCCAGTCTGATAAACTCCCCGTCTGATGTGCTGCAGTAGAGTATCTTGGGTGGGTGGCAGTTTATCCATTGTCCTACTCCCATGGCAGAAGAGTTCTTTCCTCTTCTGGACAATGGAGCTTGAAGGACACAATCCGGGTGTCTGCCTCTTCATGATTGCAACTGCTCATGGTGCTGCTGGAACCAAAAGAAGATACTTGCCCTGATGTGATATACAGAGATTTGTCTGGGGGCCAGTTGAACTCTTCAGTCTTAGTTGTCAGAAAGGCAAAAAGCTATTTCTTATTCATTGGATCACGTAGGAAATCCATCCAATTGCCTGGCAGCTTTGTTTGGCCAGACACTTTCCTCCGTACACCTTGACCTCTCTTTTGACGTGTGAAATCCCTTAAACTGTCCGAGATGTATCCCATACAATATCCAATCTTTGTGTATCCTGTAGCTGCCTCTGCAGGTAAGGGATAAAACATTACTTGCATATTCATTAAATGTGTTCACTGTATTAGTGGACAGACTGTGGAAAATGACCGCTCCATCCAAAATTTTGAGGTCAAAGCATGAGGGTGGCTGTGATTGCCCAGGTTGCTCAAGGCATTGAAGTAAGTCAGACTTTGTGCCTGGCAGGTGAAGCTTTCCAAAGTCAGAGAGGGAAGGAGGGAAGGACTGTTATTCAATTAAATCTCCTCCAATTATCCTTGTCATAAGCCTTGTGTCCTTAAGTTCAGTGATCATGGTTCGGATATTCCTGTCAGTATCAAATGTTGATACTTCATGTAGAGTCCCTTGATCTATGCCACTCTCACAGAAGAAGAACTTTTAAACATCCAGTCATTGGCATTTCATTGGCTTTTCCCCTTCAGATTCAACAGCTTTCCGATCTTCTTTGTCGCTTTCATTAGCTTTGAATTGTTAAACTTTAGGTGGCAAGATTTGTGCCAAGAAGCAGAATGTGAAGTAAGATTGTCAATCGCCCTGAATTGTTCGACATTTGCAAGTAATGATCTATAGGCATGAGATTTATCACCACTTGTCCCAGGTGTCTGCAAGGGACATCTCAGGGGTTCAGAGGTGTCTTTCTGGCAAATAAGACATAGAGCCCAATTCAGCTCCATGTTGAAGTTTCAGAAACAAATTTTATGCAAGCATTAAAGAACAAACAAATCAAGCCATTCTGACTTGCAACACGTCTACAATAGGCAACCAAAATAAATGAAATTACATCTATGTTCTGTCACACACAAATAGGATTTAATGTGATGCAGCCTAACATAAAACTAATGACCAAACTATGAACTTAAGTCAAGTCAAATTTATTTATATAGTGCTTTTCACAATACAGATTGTATCAAAGCAGCTTCACAGTGATAACATATATAAATATTAAATATAAATATTGTTTATGTATAAAACGGCGCCATAACATATCTCAGGCGTTGAGTCGTCTCTTCACAGGCGCTGGTCCTCTCATCCGAAATCCCGTGAGAGGCTGGACACAAAACTGGACCTGACGAACGCCATTTTTCTTGGGACAAGCGTCCCGAGATAACAGCAGAAAGGCAGATGGGAAATAATTAGCAAAGTTGATGTTCATAATGATTTCCATTATAGGGGAGTTGGTGTTAGAAAACCACTATCTCACAAACTCTCCGCAACCCAACCATACGCGCCGACCTGTTTGTCTAAAAGGCTGTCGAGCCCCACTGGTGCGTTAAGCAGTTTCAGTGGCAAACGGTTCCGTATGGCATAACAGAGGACTAAAAGGTAAGCATTATGTGAATGCTTGACTAAAGAGATGCGTCTTTAATCTAGTTTTAAACTGTGTAAGCGAGTCAGAGCCTCGGACCGTATCGGGAAGGCTATTCCAGAGTTTTGGAGCTAAATGCGAGAATGCCCTCCCTCCTTTAGTGGACTTCGATATCCTAGGAATGACCAGAAGCCTTGAATTTAGTGATCTTAAGGAACGCGGTGGATTGTAGGGCGAAAGAAGGTCCGTTAAGTACATAGGAGCTAAACCATTTAGGGCTTTATAGGTCAGTAGTAGTATTTTGTAGTTGATACGGAACTTAATAGGTAACCAGTGTAGAGATGATAAAATCGGTGATCATATTTTCTTGACCTAGTAAGAACTCTAGCAGCTGCATTTTGTACTAACTGTAGCTTGTTTATTGAGGATGCAGGACAACCGGCTAATAAAGCATTACAGTAATCTAGTCTCGAGGTCATGAATGCGTGAACTAATTTTTCTGCATCAGAAACAGATAGTTACGTAGCTTAGCAATGTTTCTAAGGTGGAAAAAGGCTGTTCTTGTAACATGAAATATGATTTTCGAAAGACAAGTTGCGGTCTAGTATAACACCCAGGTCTTTTACTGTAGTGGATAAAGTAACAGGACATCCGTCTATATTAAAGTTGTATTGTAAGAGGTTTTGTGAGTAGTTTTTTGGACCAATAAGTAATACCTCGGTTAAAGTGAAAAGAATTTCAGTGGGACCGCACTCTTGCCCTCGAACTGTCGAAGACAAGTCAGCAGTGAGTGAGCACGCACTGCTGACATGGCGACCAAGTCTATCTCCATACCGAGAAAAGAGATCCTTTGCACTGGGCAAAGTTTGCTCTTCTCCCGAATGACCTGAAGTGCCGGAGCACAAGGTCTCTGTGTTTGCAAACCTGCTCTCGAGAGTGTGCCAGAATCAGCCAATCGTCGAGATAATTCAGGATGCGAACCCTGTGTTCGTGAAGGGGAAAAAGGGCCGCCTCGACGATCTTCGTAAAGAAGCGAGGAGACAGAGCTAACCCGAATGGGAGGACCGTGTACTGATATGCCTGTCCCTCGAAGGCAAACCGCAGAAACGGTCTCAAAGTACGCGTCCTTCAGGTCTACCGCTGCAAACCAATCCTGAGGCCGAATGCACTCGAAAATGCGCTTGGCCGTGAGCATTTTGAAGCATTTTGGTAGTCAGTGAAGAGTACGGTTCAAAACGCGAAGGTCTAGGATCGGTCATAACCCACCGGTCTTTTTGGGGACAATGAAGTAGGGACTGTAAAACCCTGACCTCATCTTGGCTGGAGGGACAGTCTCGATTGCACCCTTCGCCAGCAGGGTCGCAATCTCCGCTCTCATGACCGGGGCATTGCCGCCGACCATCGTAAAGCGAACTCCCCGGAAGCGGGGAGGAGACCATGCGAACTGAATCGCGTAGCCAAGTCTGATCGTTCTGGTGACCCAGCGGGATAGGCTGGGGAGCTCTAACCAAGCTCTCAGGAACCGATCCAGCAGGGTCATACGAACCATAGACGAAAATGATTTTCTTTTTGTAAGATCTTAAAATAGGCAGAGTTCTTATAATGTGACACCAGAGACAAGCAGATATTAACTCTCTCTAACTAGTTCTGCTGGAGGTCACTGATATGAATCAAGACTGAAAAAAAGTCAAAAGCAAGTAGCAGAAAAAATGTGGGAGGGAGATCAAAAACTAATAAGAACCAAATGATAAGTCTTACATAACCCGAGAATCCCAGTGGATTTCAGAGGAAGACCAGTGCTGACTCAAAATTGATTTCATACATAACTGCCCTTGGGAATGCATGCAAGTGATAAAATTGAATTATCTTTGGATCTGCCAAATGCATAAATATAATGTAATTGTTGTAAGGTAAGGAGGTATTTGAAATGATTTGATGATTTAACTAAATCTTTATTGTTTTAAGAAAATTAATTTAGCTTTAAAAGTGAAGTGGGTAATTTTTGCACCAAACAGAATTGCAAAAATAATGTCTGTTTTCAAATGGGTTTCCTTGACCACTTCCTGTCTGCCATTGGTCAGCCAAAACCATTTGCTCCGCCCAAATCAACTCCGTCCAAACAAACAGAGCAATGTTTTGATAATGCCATAGCGTTTACACGTTATAGGGGAATTCATTTATGAATGGATTACTTATATTTGTCTTTGCAATATAAACCAGAACAACCAGGGCCAGAACAAAGTTGTTGTTAAAAATTGTGGCAAAAATTATTGTTGTTTGGTATCCTGACTGACAACATTCGCTCATCTGTGATGCAAATATTGGGCCTACAGCTGTTTGTTATCACACCCGCTGGATGCTACGTGATAGGTGAAGTGTTGGGGACCATTTTGAACATGATCCGGATATAAATAATTGCTCTGGTATTCGCATTCCAAGTGTTGAGTGAGCCTGGGGCAGGGAAGCAGATATTTCTGTAGGACTGCCAAATAAAAGCAAATGATTTGCCCAGACTGAGTGGAAGATGAGTGAAAATCAAAATAAATACAAAAAAGCAGAAATTGCCTTTTTAAGTCAATTATGTCCATGAGAAATGGAAACCTAACCGAAGTGATTAAAAGTTTCTCAAAACTGTTATGTGATAGGGAACCAAGCATTTTATACATTAATTACATTTTTTTAAATAGCTGTTACGTATTTGTTTCACACATTTTACAGACTAGCATTTAAAGCAGAATCCAATAAGGAAAAAATATGATTTAAAGTTGTAACTTGTCAAATAACAGAAATAAAAATTATTATTATTATGAAATATATTAAAAATGTTTAGGACTAGATTAGTAACCAACATCAGGCAAAATGAATACTATTATGATCACTCTGCAGCAGTTGCTATCAGAAAGTCCTGACAACAAATGCTTTATAACGAAGTGCAAATAACATTTTATTTATTTATTTTTTTTAACAAATACAATTTAGCAATATAATATAATAACTATTGTTTAGAATTAGATTAGTAACAAAGATCCAGGCAAATTATATATATATATATATATATATATATATATATATAATTTTTACATATATTAGCTGAACTGTTCGCTGATTTCCCGGAGCAGAAAAGGTCCTATATAAGGTCAAAGGTCGCATTATGTTTTCCACCTCAGTCCGCTCTAAGTTTCGACATGCTTAATGCTGAGCTGTGTGGTTGACATTGAAGAGGAACATTTCAAATAGTTATGCTCTCATTGCAGTAGCTGACACTTAAAGCAACTGTATCATAAAAGCATGCAACCAGTCATGTATGGAAAGAATGATCTTGAACAAATAGCAGCAAATAGTTTTAATGACTGATTAGGGTTACATAATGTTTCACAACATACTAAACAGATTTTCTATTAAAATAATGTGCATCAAACTGAGAATTTTATAGCTACTAATGTTCTGATAGATCGATCCCATTCTAAATTATGATGATAATTACATTGTAAGTGTATTTCTTTCCTTCTCATTTTGGCTATTTATTATTTTAAATGAGAGAAACTTTCACAACTGTCTAAACAGTAATAAATGAATCTTCCACATTCGGAGTTGCTCTTGGAGCCTGGCCAACGGTGCCTGGTTGGCGCATAAACAAATTAATCTGGGCAGAAGTTATTGGTACTTTGACACTGATCCAGCTTTCCTCACCCAAGTACCAATCTTGACAATTTGTGAAGCGATTGAGAGAATTGTCTCAGATGAGAGTGAAAGGTCAACTTTTTAACAAAACCAAATGTCCCATTATGCTCTGATCTTGTCAACATTTTGAAGAAAGTCCATTGATGCATCTGGGCACTATATTAACTGCCAAACTTTAACATGAGTGAAGTGACTAACAATACGAAAGAGATGATATACTAACACAGATGGACAGCCAGACCAATGCTGCACTATAATAATAATGAACATTGAAAATGAGTTTTTGATGTTTCTTTGCTTTCCCTTTCATTTTATACAAGCACTTTTACTTCTCTTTCTCGCTCTCTCTCTCTCTCTCTCTCTCCACCTCATTAGTCAAATATATCAACTCTTGAAAAATTTCCACTGCATAATGCATTTCCAGTGCCAGTGTTTTCCTACTGCAAGGGAGTATTTATCAATATCAATCAAACAAACTGCTGAAAAATGCTAGTAGCTAATCATTTTAATTTCCACATTCAGAAAAATGGGTTAAAATTGGGTAGAATTCCAACATTACAAACTGAATTCTGCCTTATTTTCATAATTATTACATAAATTAACTGCAATTGTGGAAAAAAAGTAGAAAGGTGACTAATAATAATAACAATAGTTCTGTCTTGACAACTCTCAGAGTGATTGGGATGGTAATGGGTTTGACAATGTTGTGTGTTTGGTCTTGGCGGAATAGATCTGCTACACTGATGCTGCTTTTATTGCTGCGGCAAAGCAAGTACGGGACTTACTACTGCCTGCCAATTCATACACGATTCGCTGCTGTGAGCAAGTAAGACATGCTGCTGCCATCCAATATTGAGAATGAGGAGTCACGTGCCGATTTGGGCGGGGTCTGAGCCGGTCGGCCATGATGGTAGGAGACGCTATCGGTTACCAGGGGCAACGCCTTTAGAACCCATAGACGCGACTAAACATTCCAGAGCTCTTTAATTTTCGCGCATTTACTATTTTGGCAGGACAGAGACGGATCTAAGAATACGAGAAAAAAAGGAAGAAAGTAAGGCAATGCTAAAATTTAAGGCGAAAGAAAAGGGACCTTACAGGAACAAACTCACACAAAGTGCAAAACAGCTGTATTTGGAGAAGCACCATCAATTTATTTGTTCTTTTGCACTAATAACAGTATTATTATTTTATTATTATTACTTATGTTGTCCATGAAACTTGTTGTCCAAATAGCCTATATATTTTAGTTCTCAATAAATATTGTTAGGCCATATCAAGTTGTTTCAAACATTTATTTCAATGAAATAAAAAAGTAATGAACAAGCCAAGGCACTCAAACAACACTTTTGCATATGTTTGTTAAGGCACAGCAAACAGTGAAAACCATATACTAAAGGCATCAGCAAACCCAGCAATCCGCGTCTCTTCGTCAGGTCAGACTCTCCCTGCTGTGTCCATTTCGGTAACCCCAAAAACTGTATTCCATTGTTCCTATGTTTTCCAAATGTATCGTGTGAGTTACTGGAGGAGTTCTTAACGCAGCAGTTACTTTCAGGCATGGTAAAACAGTGCGGTATTGCGAGAAACTCCTCTACTACCGAGCTAAAAACACACGTAAACAATACTGTTTTGCCGTGGGAATCCTACTAACATGGCGGAGAGGGGAGGGGCTCTGTAAAATGACGTCAACTCCTCATTCTCAATAGGTACATGAATTACCCGTAGCAGATCTCTACAGGTGAAGCTGGGGAAGGTGGAGGGTTTCTGAAAGAGCACTGCACTGCTAAGGCAAATGCTGCCAAAGTATTTGAAGGTTGAGCAGCGAGCTCATTGGCTACTGATTCAGCAGGAACCAATCAGATGTGCTCTATAGATAACGATGTGATTATGAACAGGTGAGTAAAAGGACCTATTAGCCTGCACCATCTAGAGTTTCATGCCAGAACTTTGTTTTTGAAAAACATCTAGTATGAACATCAAATATACACACAAAAAAAATTGCTTTTACTTTAATATTATACATCTTATGTTTATTGTAAGAGTGTCTTCCTATGTGTCACAATGCAGGTTGAAGCAGGGAAGGATGCAAAATCTAACATGGGGCTTGAATAAATACACAGGGACTAAATCAAGGTAACAAGACATAGCTGACATGAATAATGAGGTACAGGTGATCAGGACACTAAATAAAAGAGACAGACTGGGCCTTTCTCAACCTGTGTTCTTGTCTGTACTTGTGTTTTTGTGAAACATCATATTTTGTGGCCCAAGTACTGTCCGAATACACAAGTTTGCATTTTGGCAAGAACTGTTCAAAATCCCGGAAGTGTTCTTGACACGGCCATTTTACCGAGGATGCATCGGTTGCTAACTTGTGTGAACTTGAGAGCAGAATTATCCCAGCATTGATTTCGGCATTCGAGGAAGGAGAGGCAGGTCAATACAGTAATTTGTTTTCTACAATTTTGTACACTATTTCATCACACTATTCACTTCTGAGAACATTTGATGTGAGAAATCAACTGTGTAGATTTCAAAAATTGGTATTTTTATTCAAATTTATGGATAATCGAAAATATCACGGGGTGACAAAATTCATTCCTTTCTCAAGATGGAGCTTAATGTTCTCCGAGTTTTTCCCCCCACTGGATCCATAACAACAGGACACCAGGCTAGTTCCAGGGGTAGCGCAAACATCCCTGACAATGGGGTGATCAGCCAAAGATCGCTAACAGCTGCGCATGGGGAAAACAAGCCTTGCGATTGGGACATGTAGTGACCAAACGAAGATAAAAGGAGGAAGTACAGACCAAACGTTGAGTTGCTTTTGGGAACGGTGTAATCGTGGAAAGTGAGCCGTGGTGAAGAGGAAGTGGGGCCGACAGACGGGCGCAGGGCTGTGAGTTGGGAGGAAGAGGTAAACATGGGGCGGAAGATCGTTTGTGAGAGATAGTGAGTAGTCCAAATCAATTTCCATCCTCCTCTCTTGTGACACCTTGATGTGAAAGCCAGATCAGAAGATGGGCAACGGCCATATATATGTGTATTTCCCACTGAGTGCTAAATTGCTGAGATGAAGTGATGTGATGCACTGCTTGCTGTGTGAAGTGTGAACCTAAACCTGCTGGATGTCCATGTCTTACCTGAGGTTTCTATCACATTCTGACTGTATAAGAAGAGGCTAACACTGTTATACTCCACAGACTATTGAGTGTATTTATCTGGCAGCCCACTGTGAAGAGAGACATGGGGTGAATGTTTAACCAACTGCTTTGCAGTGAAGAGGATTATGTGCATGTATACTCACACCCGACTGCTTTGCAGTGGAGACCTCCAGCCGTAAGTTCTCTGTCTGTCCATGGGAGAAGAAGAGGATTATGAGCTAAGAAGAGAATTGTGTGTTTGTATGCCAGAGGATTACATGCCTGTATATTCAGCAGTCTGCTTTACAGTGAAGTTCTCCCGCTGTAAGCTCTGTGTCTGTCGGCCCTGCAGTGAAGAGGATGACGTGTCTGTATACTCACACCTGACTGCTTTGCAGTGGAAACCTCCAGCCTGAAGTTTCCTGCAGCAAGTTCGCGACCACCAGCCTGCAAACGATAGGAATGAGTGCTGTAAATTCCCCCTGATTGACTCCGGATAAGTTGACACAAAGCAGCCCTGGCCCTGCATTCTTCTGAAATAATTTTTATCCTTAATAAAAACCTTGTTTTAACTGATTCCTTCTTGTCTGTCCTCCTTGCTCCGTCCGACTCTCCAAGGGTGGTCCGGGTCTCAGGGGTGGGTGCAGGTCAGATTGGCCCGCCCCGACCTGTGACAAAAATGTTCTCAAAAGTTTTCGGAACTGAGAATCTCCATAAGCACCTGCGGGTTTTATGTTAGCTAGCGAGCCAACCGGCCAGTCTACTCACTGACTCGTTTTACCCCACAGTCAAGAGAAAATTACAGCCTGGCTGTTATCGTCAATTATTCTCGTTATGTTGGGGTACTGCAGATGGCATCTGTACAGGGGTATTATTGTGCAATACGATTAAGAACACATCGTCTCAAACTGTCTGTGTGCTCGTCACCTTGTGAGTTAATTCTTCCAAGAACAACTGGCAAGAGCGTTCTACCCAAGGACACAAGTCCGATCTTTGCATTTTTGGTTTTGAGAAGCACTCATGGGAAAAATGGGTCAAATTAACAGGCAAACATGAACTAACAAACACTAAATGTGACACTATGTCAACCGCTTCCAGTTACTGTAACTGTATATTTACTGCAGTTTTTATTTTTCTATAGAATGTAAATACATTGACATATGATTTCTCCTCCTATTTTTTTATCACCATATTGCTGGCAGTTAAAGAAAAATGCTGTTTCATTTGCCTTCAGACCAGAAACTATCAAATAACTGGAACATAACCTAAAAACAAAAAACCCAAACATTTGCCTGAATTTTAGAAGTCCAGCTTCAGTCTTAGCCAGATGGAAAGCATCAGCAAAGGCTTTTGTCTTTCAGCTCTGCAAAACTCTCTGGAGATGTGTACTGGTGCTTCCCTCTAGTCTTCAGGGCCATAGGCTGTCAATTCAGATGTTTGAGAACCTCATCCATAATAGAAAGATTCACAGGGACAGCCTCCTAAAATGGTCAGCTGAGTGTTGTTGACTCGAACGGACAGAGTTAAGTGGTGAACGCTGATGCAGATGACCCAGAGGAACCCATGGCCGAAAAAAAAAATATTACTTCCAATTGTGCATGTCAAACAATCTGGAAATAATTAGTGGATGGTCAGAAGACAGAAAAAAAAACATAGAAAATATTCTCGTTATTATTGTCAGCACAAGTTTAATGACACTGGACTTGCCTGCAGTTTGGAGGCACAACCTATTATATTTGAAAGAACAAGAAAATAAATATTATTTATATATTGCAAGAGGAAAGCCAAGAAAATCTCTTATCAGTCCACACTGGATTTGGCATTTGCTTTAGTGGATTTGTGCAAACATCTCTGACAGGTTATCCAAATAATTAAAGTGACTGGTACAGTTGTGTGTGGCCTTGCCTTGGCTGTAAAACTTTTCATATAAAGCCAAGTATTCTTTTTGTTTTAATCCAAACCTCGAGTCTTTTTCTTCCATATTTCAGATTATTTTACTAATACAAAGTCATGAAAAACGTTGTTGGTTTTGGATGATGAACAATAGGATTGCATTGCAGGCTGCTGTGCTGCATAAAGTTGGTTTGATTTACATATTTTGTTTGCAAAGTCGATTTGGTAGTCCAAAAGAAAAAGGAAAAAAAAAATGAAAAATGACTATTTTAAGGTAGTTACACATTACGACATGTACATACTATAGTAATGACAGTTAATTATGCACAATTACAAGTAACTAAGCCTAAAACAAACCATCCACTCTAATCGTAACTCTATAGTAAGTACATGTAGCTGATTAATATTACTCAGTACTTATTTATACTTACAATGTAACCACATCACCTTAAAATAGTGTGTAACCATTTATTAAATCAGTTAATTATATAATTAAATTCACATTTACTATTATAGCGCTTTTCACAATACATATAGTTTCAAAGCAGCTTTACGGAGTCTACATTACAATTTAGAGCGATCTGTGAACAGAGGTGAATGCAGTGTCCAAGTAATGGATTTCAAAACTGTACATATACAAATCACACAGTTAGCTGACACTGTATTCATTTAAACAATGTATAAATTTAAGGCAGAAACAATAAACTCATTGAAGTAATGAGTATACTGTATGTTGTTAACAAAATGATTGGGATATATAGAAAATTTAGCATATTGTATGTTGATTCAGAGTTTACTTCATAATAAAAGTTCATTATTAAAAATATTATACATAAAAAAAATGCAATGCCTTTTTATTTCATATAATTTGATTTAAATTAACTTATATATTTACAAATGCTTGAATCTGATTGCCTACTAGTCACTACTTGTAACAACACTACTGCCCAACACTGCTGATTGGTTGACAAATGAGTGGAATTATTTTCAGGGAAACGCACGGCTAAAGTAGTTCCAGGCTGGTCTTGACCTCATTATAGTTCCATATCACTTCGCCAAATGATTTCAGTTATTTCAAAGGTCCTTACAACAGCAAAATAACACAAAACTACAACGACACAGACCAAGCAAATAAATATATGAAACAATAAGATAAAAAACGTCAAATTATTAATAATAATTAATAACTTCGGGCTATTGGATTATTGAAAAATACAGCAGTGTGACAGCATTACCACCTCGGGTGTCCATTATTTCTCTAAAAATTCAACATCCCATCATCAATTAGGCCTATTCCTTACATAATTCCTAAATATAAAATATATCATTAAATATATATAATTTAGTTCATTAATTTAATCTGTTATGATTCTGATTTGTTCTTGTACTAGATTCAAGAACAAATAGCACCGAAAATAATTTCTGTAAAGTAAAATCAGGGTGGGACACAGAAATGGTGCAGACTTTCATGATCTCACTGTCAACTGATCTCCCACAAAAAATACATGCTTTAGTGGTCCAACCACAAATCTTCCCCACTGATCATGGACAAATCCAGCCAGTGCTCAGTCAGCACTGCAACCCACTTTTACCGGCCAAGCTACAGGGACAAAATCATATACTTGCTCAATTCATTGAGGCTGTGAGTGATAAAAAGCATTTTGAAATTGAAGTACATTTTATTAAAAGTTTGGTTCCAATTAGCCAAGATGCCAATATTTCACATATGCTGCAGTTTCTTTCTTAGTTTATTTCACCCCCGCAATGTGCAAACCATAAGTTATACAAACTCTACTTTATTTCAGAATATTTTTAAAATTTTTATTATAAAAGTTAATAAAAAGTACATGTTTTGATGAAATTAACATATTAAACATATAGTATTTAGTTGAAGTAGCAACTCTATCTGCAATACTATTTGTTGTTCTTCTCTATAAAGTGGTTGTCTCAGATCAAAATTGACCAGCTCTAGGGAGTGAATAGCACTGTACTTTATTATATCCATTTCTCACACTGTATGGTGTCTCTAAGAGGACTACATGCCACGCCAAACATTTAGTTTCCATGTGGTATTGTGGTGACATTTACCAGCAGAATAATACTGTCACATAAAGGTACATTTTCCACATGTTCTCTTTGTTGATTATATGGACTTACAGAAATGTGAATATTCCTGCTGACTACATCATTATGATGTTATTGCATTTTTATCTGCAGCTGCTTAGTTTTTCGGCACATCCAGCTAAATGGATTATGAACTGCTCTTCGTTTTCTAATCCCAGTATGGAGAATCAGACTGATCTCATGAAGTAGCGTGTGTATGACACGCCAATTCGTATTTCCATTTTTGGCGTGCTATCAAGACGCATAATCGCCTTTCAGCGTGTTTATGAACGCCGTTGACTTAACGTTATATAAATATATGACTTACCTCAACCCCGTCCCTAAACCTAACCGTCACTGGGGTTAATGGCATTTATGACTGTTCCCTTACCATCCTAGGTAAAAAAAAAAAGATATGACTTACCTCAACCCCATCCCTAAACTTAACCGTCACTGGGTTTAATGGCATTTATGACTGGAGATTTGACTGCGTGTTCAGACACGCGGAATGACGCGGACGTTAATGGCGTAGACATTTATACGCATACACGCGGACACACGCGGATAGCACAAAATGCGTGGAGATAACACGCCACCTGACTCGAAAGTGGCGTATATGTTTACGCAAAAGTCATGATGTCATGTTGTGAGAATGAGCATGTTCAGAACCTTTATGAATTTGCAGTTTTCCATTGCTGTGATGTTTTGACACATCTATCGATATAAGGCTATGCTGAGGAAAAAGCAGTATTGTACTATAAAGATGTTATAATGTGTATATGATACTTGGTAAAGTAAACTGACAAAGACACATATGTAAATTATTTGGCTGCTTTGGTCTTTTTAAGGGGTTGCTTTATTAATGACCAGCCACATTCACATGGGTTTATGAAGCGGAGACTACACCAAATTGCTGCCCGATTCATCATGCGGTTGAAAGTCTGCCCTGGGAAAGGATTAATGAGGTATGAGGCTCAACTCCAGGCTTGAAAAACTCCAAACAGGAGCTGTGTGCTGGGCATACTGTGAAAGCCTTATACTGTCTCATTCAGGGTTAGTGTTCTGTTTTCATTTATTACAGTTGGAGGTAAAAAGGAAAATGTCTTTAAGATATGGCATCATACAAAATGCTTCAGATTTTGGTGTGTTGCATATATATATATATATATATATATATATATATATATATATACTTTTGTCATTTCCTGTCTTGTGCTAAGTCTTCCTATGTAGTTTTGCATGTTGATTAGTCTCCCCAGGAGTGTCTTGTTTCATCATTTCCAAGTTAAGCTTGTTTGCCCCTGTGTATTTATAGCCCTTGTGTTTCACTTTGTCAGTTGTTGTCAGTTTTTACTTTGTCAGTTGTTGTACATGTTATGGTTGCTTTCGTTTCCTTGTGGCTTTGTTCCTTTGTTCTGATTAGTTTGTATTTATTTTCATTTCATTAAAAGATCCTGCATTTAGATCCTCACCTTTGCCTTCGTTCCTCTGCACGTAACAATATATACACACACACATCACATTTTCCAATTATTAAAAAAATAAATCATACACTTAGAAATGTTCCTCATATGCATATCTGTTTCCTTAGGCTTGACTACGAGACGTGGAATAGACGTTTCCCATTGTTTCTTGATTCTGGATAGAAGTCCTCTTCAGAACCATCCTAATCACTGGCTTTCTAACTAAACGCTGCACTTATAAACACTGATTTGATAATGTTATTATTAAAATATCGCAGATAACAAAAGCTGCCCTGTTTCAGGGCATTTCTTAGATACCACAAATACCCTGACTGTTATTTTCCACGCCAGGACAGAATGTCTAATTGTCCCCTTGATTACATCCATTAGCAAGGGGGAAGCAGGGGTCCCTGGGAACCTGAAGCTGCGAGGACATAGCTGAAGTACCTCATAGCAATACATTTCCCTCCAATATAATGCCTCTCGATTATACTTCACAATCCCTTACGTAATCTGAGGGGTAGGGATTTCGTAGCGGTATACATGAATTGTGAAAGGCAAAGAAAATTCCCCCTTTTTCCTTTTCTGCACAGCAATTAATGAGTAAGAATGCGGGTCTGTGTTTTCTCATGTACTGAAGAGTTTAACACATCTGGATAGAGCAGCCCAACACCTGTGTACTAGAGGAGACTGATAGTTACGTAATGTTAGATGCTCAGAAAAACTGCACAGCCTGAATGCTTCACCCAGCGATCTCCTGTCATTATGGTCAGCATTACACTCAACAGAAAGCATGCACTGACTTCCAGCTTTTTCCCCCCAGAACTAAGCTGGTGCAGCAATCAAATGCAATCTCTACCTTTTAGTTGATGGAGAGCAGCTGTTTACGAGTTTAAAACTGAGGAGGTGTGGAAAGTTATTTTTATGTGCAGTAAAAGTAAGCTTCAGTGTAGGCTTTGGTCACTTTATCGGGCACTTACAAAAAAATGTTAGGTACAATGGGTCTCATTCATGAAACACAAGCAGAACGAAATTGTGTGTAAATCGTGTGTAAAGTGGTTCTGGTGTAAATTTTCGGATTCATTAAAATGTTCGTATTTTCCAAATGTTAGTTGGTACACAAGAAATCTACACCTGCTCCCAGCCACGAGTAAATATGGAAGCTTGTTCTCACAATTGTGATTTTACTTCTCGCAATTCTGACATTATTTCTCAGAATTGCGAGATGGAAAGTCAGAATTGTGAGATATAAAGTCAGAATTGCGTGATATAAAGTCGCAATTGCGAGATATAAAGTCATAATTGCGTGATATAAAGTCGCAAGTGCGAGATATAAAGTCAGAATTGCGTGATATAAAGTCAGAATTGCGAGATATGAAGTCAGAATTGCGTGATATAAAGTCAGAATTGCGAGATATGAAGTCAGAATTGCGAGTTATAAAGTCAGAATTGCAAGATATAAAGTCAGAATTGCGAGATATGAAGTCAGAATTGCGAGTTATAAAGTCAGAATTGCTAGATATAAAGTCGCAATTGCGTGTTATAAAGTCAGAAATGCATGATATAAAGTCAGAATTGTGGGATTTAAACTATTCTGAGGGGGAAAAAAGTTTTCCCCTTAGAATTGGCCTAATAAGTCGCAATTGCGAGTTTATATCTCACAATTCTGAGAAAAGATGTCAGAATTTCGACATATAAACTCGCAATTATGTGTTATAAAGTCAGAATTGCGAGATGTAAACTCGCAATTGTGAGAAAAAAAGTCACACTTCTGTCTTTTTTTCTCAGAATTGCGACTTTATATCACACAATTCTGACTTTATATCTCGCAATTCTGACTTTATATCTCACAATTCTGACTTTATAACACACAATTCTGACTTTATAACTCGCAATTGCGACTTTATATCACGCAATTCTGAGAAATAAAGTCAGAATTGTGAGATATAAACTCGCAATTGTGAGAAAAAAAGTCAGAATTGTGAGATAAAAAGTCACAATTATTTATTACATTTTTTTATTCAGTGGCGGAAACAAGCTTTCATACGTAAATGGTGAGCTTAACATTCGAACGTTTTGCTCATTTATAAGGCTACATTTTAACTCAACTTAATCGGGTACATATTTAAACAGCATTTTGAAAAAAAAAATTATATAGTAATAGCATACAGTTTATCTTTTTACTTTCATTATAAGAGCCAGTAATAAATCTGGTGATCGATGGCGGTCCTTCTCCAGTTTGAATACGATTTTTCCGAAGTGAACTAATTCGTTTTTTGCTGTCAAGCTTAATGTCGAGCCATTTTCTTCTCACTTCTGGGACTGTTCGATTAACAGATGAAACTCCATTAACTGCATCTGTAATATGCTGCCAAGCTTCCTTTTTTTAGGTCCTGATGTATGCATGAAAATAAAATTGGAGTTTTGAATGAACTTCTGATTTCTGTTTCTGCATCTGAGAAATCTTTCTTTTTCATTCGCATTCATGTTATTATATGCGTATAGATGTCAGTCGGATATAATGGGCCTGATTTATGGTAATTGAGAATGAACATGCGCGCACATCCCATTTATGACTCATTGGAATTCATTAACACACACACAAACACATATTTTCACTATCACATCTGACGTTTACGAAGTATTTGTGAATCAGGAGAAGAGTTTTTCGGGAAGGTCTCTTTACGCGCAAATCACTCACATATTTACTCGTATATTTACGAATGTTTCATGAATGAGACCCAATGTGTTTATTGTGTTCATGTTGTATTGCAAAACACTTGCTGCTTTTGAGGTGGGACACGGGACAAATCTTAAGTTCAGATTAAGTTCAGTGGTGGGTTCAGGGGTAAGGGAATGGTCAAAAGTGTAATTATAGATACAATTACAGAAATAAACTACAGCTGTAACTATATGCAGGTATATTTTAAATAGAAGTACAATGTAAAAACATGTTTTTACACAATAAGTAAAAAAAAAAATTCAAAATAAATTGAAATCTATGAAGTGGGACCAAGAATTCAATGTCCATGATGCAAAGATGTGGTAATTCTCTGAGGATTTTGGTTGCTCTTTGTTTTGTTACACAGTTACATACTTATATTATCTTGGTCCCAATTTGTCTTAACTGGCTTCAAGTACTGTACTTGCATCAAAAAATAAGTACAATGTATTATTGTGTTCCTGTTGTATTGTAAAACACTTTTGCTGCTATTGAGGTGAGATACAGGTAAGGTTAGGGACAGGTGTGGTGGTATGGGTCGGTTTAATTAAGGGTGAAGGTCAACAGTGTAAATAATTATACCTGTTTTTTATAACATGTTGGTATTTTTTTTTTTTTAAATAAGTTCGATGTAAAAACATGCATGTGCACAATAAGTCCATTGTATCAATTTATAAGACAGTTAATATAAAGTGGGACCCTGTACATAATTTTTTCTCAATATGTCATGTCCACATTTAATTTTATAACCGTACCTGTATATTATCTAAAAGTTGGATAGAAATGAAAAGTAACTTATATAAATGTACAAAACAATCAGCATATAAAGACCAACGCTAACACAATGATACTGTACAGTAGAATTAGGCCTACTGAAGTCATTTTCACAACAATCGATAATGGTGCTTTATAGAATAAATTAACTAATTTAATAATGTATAATCTTTACAATGCACTATTTTCTTTTAGAGCTGCTGTACAAGTGAAATGAACTGTTTGCATCCTTGAATAATTTCTGTTATTACTGTGAGTCTGCTTTGAAACAAGTGTATAACGCGCTATAGAAATCGTTGCCTTGGGTGGCAATGAATGTTAGATTACTTAATTTATTAATTAAAACAGGCTTGGAAAATATGTTGAAATTTAAGTACAAGGAGGGATTAAAGAAATGTACAGCAAAATAAAAAGATAAAATTACAGCAAATGTATTTTTGCTTTACAGTTTTTACAGGGTTTTTTCATCCTAAAATAACTTTGTAACTCAATTTTAAATAATTCTTAAATAACAACTTATATAATTAAGAAAAAAAATAATTAAGACATGAATAATACAAACAAGATTGAAATCTTGTTTTTCTTTTTTTCGAGGTACAGATTAGAATCAGTTTTTCTACTTACGAATTGAGAGACATAATTCAAGGGGGTAGATGGGAGTTTGAATAAAGATGGGCTAATGTTTTAGGTTCATTTTTGCAGAATACACCTTTAATAAATATTCGCTTCAATTTATTTTTTAATCAAATAATCTTTATCAAGGTACATTCTATGAGTAATATTTGCACTGAACGGATGTTAGGAAATATCTGACTGACCAATCAGAATTGTTTGGGAGATGTGTGGAAAAATGTGGATTGCAGCTCTGATAATTCAGTATAGGAAGAATTTGAGAGTTCATTCCTGAGTGCAGTATTGTTGGGATCTATTCTGAAACTCTATGGGAGACAGTTCTTGGCTTTTATGAGGGGAAATAAAACATATAATTCTCACAGCTATTAATGAGAAACTATGAGGCTAATAGCGAGATGATGTTTTTTTTTTTTGGTTTTTTTCTTGGTCCTGTGGGTTTATACTTCATTATGATACATTGTAGAACTCCATTGGTGCTCTGTCTATGCTGGCTTGATCAAATTATGCCCAATGACTCCAATTAAGATGTTATCATTGATGCTTAAAGTGTCAGCTAGCACACAGTGACATGATTTGTGAACAGACAGGAAATCCTGCAGATTTTTTTTACCCTTTTGTAATCTCTCACACAGCCTGTGGGGAACTATTGTGGTTTGTGGCTAAGGAAGAGGCTATTAAAACACAATGAGTGCTAATTGCCTTACTGAGGGAAAACATTTTTTGTGTGCATAAATAAGAGGGATAAAGAAAGAGAGACAAAGACAGAGCACATAAATTAAACACTTTGAGTGTGATTAGAGTTGATGCTTTCTGAGGGCACTGCTGTGTGCTGAAATGGATGTTTTCAAGCTGTTTTAGATTTATTTAGTGTTGTTTAAAATTAGTCACATTATCCGATTTTTCACACAGTGGATATCGTGGGCAAAATAATTCATGGTAACGACGAAGGTCGCCGAGGCAGCCCTTGTTCCCCTTCGGAAACACGGGGTTCGCATTCTCCGTTGACGAATCGAGCCTGGAATTCGGGCGGGCTTACTCTCACGTGATCCTGAGACCCTGGCCTGGATATGTGCCCAAGGTTCCTACCACTCCCTTCCGGGACCAGGTGGTGAACCTGCAAGCGCTGCCCCTAAAGGAGGAGGCAGACCCAGCCTTCGCACTGCTCTGTCCAGAACATGCTCTCCGCATCTATGTAGACAGAACGCAGTGTTTCAGGACCTCAGACCAGCTCTTTGTCTGTTATGGTGGGAAGCTGAAGGGAAAGGCTCTCTCCAAGCAAAGGTTGTCCCACTGGATAGTGGACGCCATTGCTTTGGCATACCAACAGCAAGGTCGACTTTGCCCCCTTGGTGTGACGGCCAACTCCACCCGGAGTGTGGCTTCCTCTTGGGCTCTAGTGCATGGCGCCTCGCTAACAGACATCTGCAGAGCTGCAGGCTGGGCGACACTCAACACATTCGCCAGATTCTATAATCTCCGAGTGGAGCCTGTGTCCTCTCGTGTACTCGCAACAACCAGCTAGTACCGGACCTGTCTTTGCTTGCTCGCCATTGCGATAAGTGCGATATTCTCCTGAGGTGAGCCTCATAAGCCCTGAGTTCCTCCAGCACTCCTGATATTGGCGCCAGTGTCTATTGCCTGCGTGTCGGCTAGGTGCCTCCTGTGTGCAAAGCTATGGGATATGCTCCCCAGTGTACCTTGGTATTCCTGTGCTAAATAGGAGTCCTTCGTCGATGTCAGTCTCACGACAAGGATCTCAGATTTACGCAGGGCACTGGAAGACAATTGAGAAGGTGGCGTGATTAGACTGGTCTCCCCATTCGTCATCATCCGACGGAACTCGGAGTGACAACGAAAGGGAACGTCTCGGTTACAGAATGTTCTGTCTTCCTGCCACTTTCCGCAAAGAAATGCACAAAAGGCATTTATTTGCCGTTGGATTGTTTTATATTGATCGAAGTCATAAGAAGTTGATAGGCTTTCTAAGCGAACCCCATTAGTCGTCATCTGACGGAACGTCTCTGTTCCCTACTCAGGGAATGAGGGTTACATCCATCCGTAACCGAGACATTTTATTTGTTCATTGACTATGAAAACATGTTAAGTGCTGTTCCTTATATATATATATATATATATATATATATATATATATATATATGAAGAGTTCAGATGCAAAAGCCTCTAAATGCCATTTGAAATTTTCTTCTTTAATGATGATTTTTATTAAACTTGTATATTTAAGTTCAGTAATTTAACTTAAATGGCAATGATAATTACCTATTAATTGTTATTTAAGTGAAATTACTGAACTTAAATATACAAGTTTGATAAAAATCATCATTAAAGAAGAAAATTTCAAATGGCATTTAGAGGCTTTTGCATCTGAACTCTTCATATATACGTATATATATACGTATATACAGTATATATAAATGGTAAAAATGGGAAATGGTATAACATAACTGATTAACTGAAATTCTCTTATTTATTGGTTTTCTGATTTAAGGTGTAAACATGAATTTAATTGCAGCAAATGGAATTAATATGATATTGTCACGGTTCATGAATCCACTGTCTCATTCTGATGTTGTGTGTGTGTGTGTATGTGTGGGCGTGGTTACTAATTCCACTGATTGTCAGCACCAGCTGCGAGTCATCACCGCTTCCTATATAATGTCAGTAATTTCAGTCTCATGTTGTCAGATCGTTGTGGCTTCCCCGGTGTTGTGTCCTGTTCCAGTGTGGCTACAGTCTTCTCCTCGTGCGGATTTCCTGTCTCCGTGATCGTCGTCGTCTTTACGTCTTCACGGTTGGATTGTTTATTGTTCCTGGTTCCTGTCACTGAGCACGCCGATCTTCATCACATCTCTCCGGGTTGCCCATCAACGTCCCTGTGTCTCACCTCCACCTGAGTGTTTGTTCCACGACCTGTGTGTCACCTGACCAACTTTAATAAACAGTTTTACTTGCTATTGTTTCCTACTGTTTCATAACAGAACGATCTGACCAATCAATGGAATTAGTAACCACGCCCACACATACACACACACACAACATCAGAATGAGACAGTGGATTCATGAACCGTGACAGATATGACAGTCAAAAAGAATGAAATAATAGACAGACAAAGAGGAAGGAGAGATCTTATCTCATGTTAGATCCAAACACAAATCCCAGAGCTCAACTAAAGTATCGGTTCTTTGGTCTGATAGTGTTTGATATGTCCATCTACACAATGTTGGTGTTACATGACTTTAAGTGAATCTGTACAATTTCGCTCTTGAATTAAAATTGCACAACTAAATGCAGTGAGCACTGCTGACATGGCTGTGTATATAGCTCAACTTACAATTTAAATATATTCAATTTAAATATTTGATTTAATGTAAAGATTTAATTTAAATTTTTAATTTAAAATTTTGATTTCATTTAATTTCTACTCAATATCAAGTGGTAAACGTTTCCAATAAGGTTTCAACTGTTATAATGATTAGTATTAGTTAACATGAACTAACGAGAAACAATATTTCTGCAGCATTTGTTAATTTTTGTTAATGTTAATTTAAGTAAATTTGTAAACATTAGTTAATGCACTGTGACCTAACAAACAAACAAACAAACAAACAAAAAACTATTGTCTTTTTTATCAACTAACATTATCAAAGTTTAATAAATGCTGTAAAAAAATATATTGCTTATAGTTAATGTTAACTAATACATGGACTAATGTTAACCAATGAGACTACTTAAGTATAGTCAAATCAACTTTAAAAATCAACAGAACAGTGTTACTTCCATAAAATAAAGAAAATATTGTTCATTTCATTACCTTTAAATTATTTTATATTTAATTAAAATTGTGTGGCTATACTTGCACTTTACAGCAAGACGTGAAAAAGTCTAACACTCATCAAAGGACAGAATCTAGGATATTATTTTATTCTACTTAGATTAGAGATACATGGAGATTGTTGGAACACCAATGTTCTGGTCTTATTTAAAACAAACCAGAAAAAAAAAATGTTTCCAAGGCCTGTTGATTAAGAACCTTTGATATGATGTTACAAAGCCCTTAATCATCCAAATCTGGATTGAAAACATCTGTCCCCTGTTATGGAGCCCTTATGTTCGACGTCAGTACTGTCGCTTTGCTTACATTATTAAGTATGTGAGCAAAAAGCTTAAATTGTGAATTAGACTGACCTGGCCAGATAAGGTTGTTAAGACTTGCCAAAGCAGGCGTCAATATTGTGACGGCTCACGTTATAAAGTGCCAACTGAAAAGAGACCAAGAGAGGCATCAGGGACTATTTCACATCATTAAACAACCTGTGATTATGGCAACAGGCAGGGAAAAAATGAACAGAACTGGCAGTGAAATGACTAAATGTGCTTGAAGTGATGATATGTAAGCCTTGGACGACATACAGAGGACGGTGTTAAGCTAAGCGTGTGTCCGGAGATGAACGTGCAATAATGAAAGACAAGCTAAAAAGAGAAATGGCTATTGCGTAAATATTTTTAGCTCATTCTCTACTTTAAAGTAGAATCTTTCGGCTTATGAGAAAATCCTGGGAAGGAAGTACAGGAAAAAAACAACAATTCAGAGCCACTGAGTCTGGGAAACAAATGAATGGAATGTGACAAAAACCACAAAGACAAAATAAAAACCCAGTAATAAATCTGATAATAAATCTAAATCTGAGGTGAATCGCAAACAAAAAGAAAAACAAGAAAAACAAACCTCATTTTCCTCATTTTTAAATACTATCTTAATTCCCTGTAGCTTTTACTCCGGAGCCACCCCTCTCCCGCGACAGGTTCCCACCGAACGCCATTGGCTAGTTGCTTATAGGGTGTAAAGATAAATCATGTTGGCATAAAACACTTTGTTGTTTGTTCACAATGGTTTCATGCTCCACCTCACTCTCCCCTACCCATTGTTTCCTCCAGTAAAAACACTCGCGTCTCTCCCATCACTGATAACTGTACTAGAGAAACTGCAGTCTTGTTTGTTCAGCCATAATGAAATGATTTCACCAATAAAGCCACATCTCTCTGACATTTTCACACAGAGCTTCTTGTTATACAAGTCTGGAAGCCGTATTACAACTGGACGGCTTTTTAGGAAAAAAAAACTGAGCAATGAGCAGTTTGGCAGTTTGCAGTCTTATCATTAGCTGATTATATTAGTCACACTCATGTAGATATGGGAAGAGGAACTGCTAGTGATTTACTGCCCATTGAGTGCATCTAAAATATCATCTAACATTCATCAAGTCAAATATACTTATAAAGGAAACAACTGGGATTGGTCATATGCAACTTTTAACTAATAGGTACATTTTCTTCATCTGACTGGATCTCACTGCACCTGTAACCAAGTCCTTTGTTTAAAGAGCCCCTGTCATGTATTTTTTAAAATGACTGTTC
The DNA here is from genome assembly GCF_988280905.1 of Pimephales promelas. Classification (NCBI taxonomy): domain Eukaryota; kingdom Metazoa; phylum Chordata; class Actinopteri; order Cypriniformes; family Leuciscidae; genus Pimephales; species Pimephales promelas. Next base: position 12,194,404 of record NC_142782.1, on the reverse strand, counting down.
ATATGGTGTGGGATATAGCTCTAAGGCAATGAAAACATCCTGCAAAGATTTATATCTGAAAGTGCACCATATATAAAGTTATTGTCTTTCAAAAGTGAGAGTCAACTGTAAATCTATAAAAATAATTGTTTTTGAAACGAGTCATTAGCTGTTACATCGTGACGTAGAGAGGTCATTGGCCGCAGACGGAAGTGTAAACTTGAAGTCTACACATTCAAATACTTCATCATAGCATCATGTCGAGAAGACGCTGTGTTTTTCAATGCAAAGATAGTTCAGCCACTTTGTTTTCATTTACCAGGGACGAGCATGTGAAGAATCGGTGCTTAGAGTTCATATTTGCAACAGTATAGCCCAATTGTGTTCTCATTTTAATGACGAATCGTTCAAAAACATAAATGAATTCAAATGTGGATCCACAAGCGGTTGTTCCTGAAGGAGGGCTCAGTATCTTACTTACCCACCGTATATGGATCAGCTTCCTCCTATGAATCACAACCTGTAAGTATTACTAATAATTGTTGCTTTTATGGGTTTTGAACGGTTTTGTAGCGTCGGGTGCGAGGAGGGAAGGCGCAATAAGTATGTGTACGCACGCGTGTGTGTGTGTGTAAGTTACGCTCAGTGCAGCTTCTAGGTCTCCAATGTCATTTTTTTTTTAAATATGTGAAATGTTTGTCGCTGTTATTGGAGTTGTCATAAAGAATAGAGCGTCTTGTAGTACTGCAGTGCTTTATCAATATGTTTATGCGTTATGCTAACAAACAATAACTGACTGGGTCTGTCATCTGACCAATCACCGCCGATTAGAGTCACGAAAAGGAGTGGTTTGGGAAAATGAGTTGTTGTACGAATCATTTGGGAGTCGGTGAGCAAATCAGTTAAAAATAAATGCATATTATAAGACAAATAAAGTGTTTTTTTTTATCCTTGCATGCATGTTAAACTGTTTTTGGGAAATTTTCAAATGCTATGATAGGGGCTCTTTACGCATTTGAGACACAAATTCCAGGTTTTTGCTGTGAGAACTACAGTATATGTTAGATAAACTAATATCTAGCATTAAAATCAGCATGAAAATGGGAATTTTGGCATGTCTCATTTCCATAAAAAAAAAAAAAAAAAAATTTGAAAAACTGTATAGTATGGTTTTGTCAAATAAAATAGTAGAGACTTATTATCATAATTATTATTGATTTGACAAGCATTTTTTTACAACCCTATTATATGTTTTTTTTTATATTATACTGTTCTAAGTTTAGGGTCTGTACGTTTTTTTTTTTTTTTTTTTTTGAAAGGAGCCTCTTATGCTTACCAAGGGTGCAGTTGATAATAATAAAAAGAGTAATTGTTAAATAATATTTATGTATATATATATATATATATATATATATATATTAGGGCTGTGCAAAAATAAATTGCGATTAATCGCATCCAAAATAAAAGTCTGTGTTTACATAATATATTTGTGTGTGCTGTATATAATTATTTTGTATATATAAATACCTATGCATGCATGTATATATTTAAGAATTATTTGTGCATAAAATCTGTATATATATATAAATACATAATCTATATTATATAAATATAAATATTTTATATATGAATAACACATTTTCTTAAATATATACATGCATGTGTGTGTATTTATATATACAAAATAATTATATACAGCACACACAAATATATTATGTAAACACAGACTTTTATTTTGGATGCGATTAATCGCAATTAATTTTTGCACAGCCCTAATATATATATATATATATTTTTAAGTTTACACATTTATTTGGAAGCCATACTCCAGTCTTCAGTATCATCTGATCCTTAAGAAATCATTCAAATATGCAGATTTGCTGCTCCAGTTGTGCTGAAAATAACAGTGTTCATTTGAAATAGAAATCATACAATATAAATGTCTTGATCAATTCAATGCATGCATAAAAGTATTTATTTATTTTTAGTCTTACTGTGTTACAGTGTAGTGCAGGTTGACCACGGGCAGACCGTCAAGGTAACATTCACAAGAACAGACAAAGAATAACAGAGAAGAAGGAACTAAAATAAGGATGCAAGTGACCACTAACGAGGTGAGGTGTGAAGATACGAGGGATTCTGGGAAGTGTAGTGAAGACAAAGACAGGATGGTGCAGACAATGACTGTGAAATACAAACTTGTGAATGGCAGTGCATTTTTTCTATTTAAATTGTTGTTTATATTTTGATTATTATTAAATCTTTTAATTTAACGATTAAAACAATACTGACAATACTTTTTTATCATTTGTTGAAAATAAATTAAAACTTTCAGACTTTGCACTTCACTAATAAAAAGTTCCATATCTTTATAACAAAAAAGCTGAAGAGTTTAATGTTATCAGACTCAAATCTGGAATCAAACGAGACCGTCTAGACGTCTGTGTTCTAGAACGTAGAAGTATGATAATGCAACCTGACAAAAGATCCAAAACACAGTAGATCAACAAAAGCGTGACTGGAAATATGTATTGGATGACCTCAGTCCCATTAAAATGATGTGATATATGACTTGATCTGTAGCAGAATGAAGCAAGACGTCCAATACAAACATTTGAACTGAGAGGAGAAAAATAGCCAAGTACTACCTGCTAAAAGTTGTTCTACAGCTAAAGCAACTATACACAAAACTTTAGTGGCCTCCACTAAATCAATTATAGTTACTTGCTTTTTTCAAGAACAAGCTTGATTTTTCAACCACTGTTAAATGAAACTGGTTGAATGAAGGTTCCAGTTCAATACCAGAATGGTGTATGATGCAAAGTGACTGGTAACTGACCACTTGCTTACTTGCAAATCCATATTGTTTACACTCATTTCCTTACAACCATCAGACCTCCGCCTTTTGTCCATTGTATCCATAAACAAGACACATCTGCTTTAGACTAATCTCTTAACAATGACTTAATCTCTCACTCCTTTGATCTACAATCAGCATATAGTTAAAAACAATTTGGTTCATTTTTTTCCCCCTGCGAGTAAGATGACATACTTTTGGGAAGAATTCACATAATTTGGCATGTCATCAGATTTCAAAAGAATCCACCCTCACCCCACAACACATCTACAAAGAATGTAACAAAGTATCCATCAGCATGTAAAAAGCATTGCATGCTGACCTCGAAACGTGTAGTGATCCTGCAACTTTGCTTCTCACCCTACTAAATGTCTCAATTGGTGACTAAATAAAGAGCCAATGCCACTGAAACCACATAACACTAAACATTAATATATTACAAATTTATTCATAATTGGATAGGCAAAGATTCCTCTAATTTTTTTTTAAGAGGGGTGGTTTACTGCTTTTTTTTCTTTGCATGATTGTGTTTACGGGGTGCAATATAGAATGTATTCATGTTTTTTTTTTCTTCTTCTTTTTTTAAAAGTCTTATTTTTCATACATTTCACCTTTAAGTCGCTTTCTCCTCTGTCAATTGAACGTCCGGTTGACTTCCTGATTCTATGAAACCACTCCCTCAGAAACAGGCAATGGGCTCAGATTGGTTAGTTTGGGCCGGTGTGTTGTGATTGGCTGAACTGTAGGGCACGTTGTCCAGAAAATTTACGCCCATTACCTTTATGGGCGAAGTTGCACGTGTTGTTCCTGTCAAATGTAAATAATGGTGTTGATAGAGCAGTATCAGTATGAGCCAGAATAAGACCCAGAAAGCAGCGATGAAAAGAGGCAAGCAGAACCTCCCGACGCACGGCTTGGTATTTTGCCTATATTTTTATTTTTTTACTTTATACACGTTTGTTTTACACAATAGCATCAAACTAATGCCTACAATATACACAAACACTGTCGGCACTGGTTTACGTTTCGAAAAATACAGGGGTTGGACAATGAAACTGAAACACCTGGTTTTACTACACAATAATTTGTTAGAATGGTAAGGGCCTCATTTTGCATCCAAATACAGCACCAATTGACAGATAGAAGTCCTTCACAGTGACCAGAGGGATTATGAGCCGTTCCTCTTCCAGAACAGTTTCCAGGTCACTATATGATGCTGGTGGACTCGCTCCTCCAAAACACCTCAATAATATTCAGATCTGGTGACTGTGCAGACCATGGGAGATGTTCAACGTCACTTTCATCTTCATCAAACCCTTCTGTCACAAGTCTTGCTGTGTGTGTTGGTGCATGATCATGCGGTTTGAGCGGTTTGAGCATCAGGTGCTCATGATCCTCCAGAAGGGTTTGGTAGTCCTCGGCAGTGTCGTGTCCATCAAATACAATCAGGATTGTCATGATATTGGAGCTCAAAACATCACTGATCCACCCGTGCTTCACTCTGAAGATTGGCCGCCAGGCATATAGATGTGAAACCTCCAACATTGGCCAGTGTTTCAGTTTCATTGTCCAACCCCTGTAACACCATAAAGTATACATGAAAAATACATTTACAACATTAGTACATATACAAAATTCAGGTCCATAATGTTTGTACGCGTTTGACGTAGACACAAAATTAGCATAACTAGTAGCCTAGTCGCTGTAAAGCCAGCACTGGCATTTGATAAAACTAAAACATTACGTCTGAAATTATACATGCAAATACATTTACAAGTCTTAGTCTACTTACAGGTTGTGGACCAACAATTGCTGTCATTTTCAGGAACATAATCAAACATAAATTGTATCCATTGTTGACGAACTACAACGTCTGTGGGAAGCCCGAACACAGAATACCTGAAAGCTGGGTGAAAATAACATACTTTTTGCATATTCTGGAAGGGGGGTTGATGCAAACGTAGGGGTTAGTTACATCTAATACCCGTTGTAGTCCCATTCAAGTCGTTTTTGTAGGCATTAAACTTCCTGATTTTTAAAAGACGATATATCTGCTTACAATGAACTTTCAGCACTGCAACTTTGCAGATACTGTTCATGTACCAACAGCAACATAACACACTATTTAAAATGAAAAAAGGGAAATTGCAATCAACCACCCCTTTAAAATCATGGCATAAATCAAAAAGAGCATGGCCGTCCCAGTTTTACAAATAATAGGTCATATCACAATTTAAATTGTATTTAATTTAATTGTGCTAACCTACTGTGAACTCATGGATAAAGACCTAGGATGTCTTGGCATTAAGATCATTCCTGAGCTCTGTTTTGTATGTTTTCAGCAGATGATATCACACGGAATAACTGAAGCCAGAATCCAGACATCCATCAAACTGCCATGTTGTGGTCAGTGAAAGAAACAGCTGGCCATCACAATTAAATCAAAGCATGCACATATTGTTGTAACTAGTAATTTGTTTCACAGCCAGTAATGAATCCTCAATAATTGCTACTGTGACTCCAAAAAAAAAAAAAAAAAAAAAAAAAGAGAGAGAGAGAGGAAAGGGATGTGCTTTCCAAGTTCTATGACAGCTGTACTCCGGTCTGGAAATTCTCAATTACACGTAGGCCTGTTTGAGCAGCAGCTCCCGTGCATTTACACAAACCATGTGATGAGTTCAAACACCAGCATTAAGCTACAATTCCACTCACAGACGTGACTGTGCTTAACTGTGGCTTAACATCCCTGAACAGGTTCAAGAAAGGATTTGATAACTCTTTAAGATAACACACAAGAGACGAGAAACAGATGAATATTCTGATTTACGCCAAGAGCAAACGGTCTTCAGGTCAGACTGCTAAAGAGCCTGAGGAAGTGTAACACTCTAGCTGAGCAATTACTCCATAAAGAATTCAATAACACTGCGACTATCCTGTTATTGCGGAAAAGGAACATTATTTTGGTTGAGGTTCGGCTGTGGGTGACTGTGTGCTGAAAATGGTTCTTTCTCATAACTAAAAAAAGGAAGATTATCATACTTCTCAGTTCTCATAAAACAATCACTGCCAGGCTTCAGTGATATAACCAGTTATATAAGAGATATAAACAGTGGAAAGTATCTAAAGCTGAGCTGTTCCTTACTGTATCCATAGACACAGACATGGTACTTCCTTGAAAATAAATTCCAGTACAGTCAAGTCAAGTCAAAAGTCACATTTATTTATATAGCGCTTTTTACAATACAGATTGAATCAAAGCAGCTTCACAGTGATAACATGAAAGTAATACAACACAGATCAATAATGTTGTTGAACATTAAATGTCCCCAACTAAGCAAGCCAAAAGCAAGGCGACAGTGGCAAGGAACCAAAACTCCATCAGGTGATTGGATGGAGAAAAAAACCTTGGGAGGACCCAAGCTCAGTTGGGGCCAGTTCTCCTCTGGCCAACATACATATTGTTTCAAAGCAGCTTTACAGAATGTGCCTTTCAGAAAAGTACATGGGAAAATTTTTTTTTAGTTAAACATGTAATATTAAGGGCATAACATATCGTCGGCGCTGAGTCGTCTCTTCACAGGCGTTGGGGTATCTGAAGAGGTCCGTGAGAGGCTGGATACAAAACTGGGGCTGACGAACGCCATTTTTCTCGGGACAAGCGTCCCGAGAAGAAAGGCGGATGGGAAATAATTAGCATAGCTGATGTTCATAATGATTTCCATTACACAAGAGTAGATGTTAAAAAACAACAATCTCACAAACTCTCTGCAACCCAAACTCTCCGCAACCCAACCATACGCGCCGACCCAACCATTCCAGTACAGCACTACAACAATCATAATAAAATGACCCCTTCACACTAGATAATGCTCTGATATGGTGTTTTATCTGACCTTACCTGTTCAGTGATAAAAATGCCCCCATCTTCGCGTCGCTTTTACACTATTTAAAATCTCTCAGTTCTAGCTGATTCTCGTTTTATTGTGAGTTCTGTAGCATTTTGTTTTAGCCAGTGAATTCTCCTCTGTTTGGCTTTTTTTTTCTTTTTTTTTTTTGGGGTGGTTCGAGATTTAACAGCTCCATGTTGAACCTTTCGGGCTCATTGTGACAACTATGCCACTTCCACACCATGCATAAGAGTAGCTGGAGAAACTTTTCTTTACTTATAGATATGAGGATACACCCAACATTTGACATGCGAAAGTTTCAGCGAAAACCATCCGCACAGTCAAAAATATACACACTTGTAATATGCTTACCATATAACCAAGGATAAGACAAAAAAAAATACATATTGGAAAGATTGGTAATGTATTAACAAATATTTAAAATGTTAATTTTCAAAAAAAAAAAAAAAAAAGTTACATGTACCTTTAAACAATAAGAGAAATCAAATGTAAAATAGGTAATATGCACAAAAAAAATTAACATTGTTTTGGCCAAGAACTATTGTAATTAACAAATTGTTATATAATAAACAATTAAGGGTCATGATTTCCATTACATGAGAGCAGATGTTAAAAACTTCATGCTGGGAGTCACGCCCCTCCGTCACTCACTCAACTCAACCGAGCTTACTGACCTTTACATTCCTCCTGCTGCTGAGGTTGCTCATTCCTCGTAGTTCACATGTGACCTAACCACAATCTCACAATCTCTCCGCAACCCAACCATACGACACGGCTACAACTACACTGTGGTCTCTCCAGTGGACCAGCATGACAAACGGTCTAAATTGAGCTGAGTAGGGGACATCTCTAGGATCTTCAAGTGGGCACCCTCCATGCTCAGTGACTGTCGACTCGCCCACGACACCACAAGAGGGCTCGACAGTGACTCTGGTGTCCCAGAGTCACCCCCCTCCATCCCCAACTCAACTCAGCCCAGCTTACTGACCTCTACTTCCCTCCTGCTGCTGAGGTTGCCTCGTAGTTCACGTGACCTAACCACAATCTCTCCGCAACACAACCCTATGCGCCAACCCGTTTGAGTAAGGCTGTCGAGCCCCACTGTCTTTGTTAAAGTAGGTTCAGTGGCAACGGTTCCGTATAGCATACTACCTACCACAAAACACAATATCTGCCCAAACCCCAATCCTCATTCACGCAATATATACAGGAACGTAATGACTGAAATTACTATACAAATAAACCAACAGACTCTATGAACCCGTAGCATGGCGGCCTGTACACAGCCAGCCAGAATCTGAGAATTGAGAATTTCCGTCTCAACCACAGCCAGTTGCTTCTCCTCTCTGCTGCTTCAGATAAGTTCGTTACTGTGCGACTCAACTCTTGGCCACTGAATCCAACGTCTCTGAGGAATCGGTTGTAGAGTGTGCCACAAATCCTTGACAACCCACTTCCACTGGATAAAGCTGGACTCTCCATCCTCGCTGTTCTGCTTCAGTGGCCAGATGAGCATACCGCAGTTTCTTCCTCTTATCTACAGCATCCTCCCATGGCACTGTTAACAGTTGAACAATGCGTGCTGACCACAACATAATATCTGATCGTAGGTTAGTGGTGGCAATCTCAGGTGGAAAAAAAAGCCAGCATTTTCCAGTCCCTAGCAGCTTCCAATTGTCCTGGGCGAGAATTGGTTTTAACACCTTTTCTTGGTGGTTTCTTGCCTGGGCGGATGAATATTGTCTTCTGTGTGTAATATTTTGCTAGAACAGGTGGCAACTTATTGGTCATGTTACACTTGCCTTCCATTGCTATAGCCAAACATCGCAGTAATTGGTCGTGGCGCCAAGTAAACCGACCTTGGCTAAGAGCGACCTTACATCCTGTCAAAATGTGCCTTAATGTGGCAGGTGATGAACACAAAGGACAAGAGGGATCCTGCCCAGAGGTTTAGGTTCTGCGGTGATGGGAGAACATCATATGTTGATCTGATAAGTAAACTGACCCTACTCTCTTCCATTAACCAAAGGTCTTGACGGCCCATCTTGCGTTGTTCCACACTCCCCCATCTCATCCACTCTCCCTGCTTGGCCAGGGAAATGGCCTTTATACACCTCATTGACTACCACATTCCTCCTTTGAGCTGGACCTGCCTTGTGCCATTTAGGAGGAGCTAAACTGGGTCTAAAAGGGTTGTCCCTATTCTCTTAATGAGTAATGTGTGTGTTGTGGGCGTAACGTGCAATAAACCAATCATAGTGTAATTTCTAGGGATGCACCGAAATGAAAATTCATGGCCGAAACCGAAAACCGAAAAAGAGGAAACCAAGGCCGAAAACCGAAACACCGAAAGAAATTATGCCAATTATCAGTATCATTGCATTTATGGCTATGACTGTGTACAAACGTTACTAAAATCAAGGCATTGCAATTGCATAAATTAATATAACATTTTCAAGGAATAAATCAATTACAAATTATGCAAATATTTATTTAGCACAATGCACAGTATAAAATAAAATTCAAACTAAAAAGTTTTTGACCCCATTCATGTGCACATTAAATAATAATCTAATGGCCTGCAGAAAGGTTTTAAAATTAAATGTTCTCTCATAAAAACAAAGCCGAGTGCGAACTTCTTCTCATCACACCAGCACCCTTTGCACGTCTAAATTAGTTTCTTACATTTAAAAAATGTAGCATACAATAGCATAAAAAGCCTTTTTAAATGAACAATGGTCCATGATTAATACAAATGTACATGGAACTTAACGAAACATGTTTAGTGAATGTAGAAAATATTTAAGAGAGCATTAATTTAGTTCTACACATACATGTTCCCATAAATATTTTTTTGTAATGTCACACAAGTAATAATCTCAGGGTTTACTGGGTTTTACATGATTATTTTTGTATTGGTGGTGGTATACTAAAAAATAAACATTGTCATGTGTTTTTCTTTCTTCTTCTCACCGATTCCTAATGGTTAGAGGACAGTTACTTGAGTCGTCCCCTGTCGTTTCAAGGAATAGTACAACGGAGAGCGGGTCCAGTATAAACGCCTCGACCGTTTGGAGCGGTGCGCGCGCTGTCTGAGGAGACTCGCGCATACTTTCGCCTGCCTCTGCAGCGCGAGTCTCCACAGTTTATACTTGACCCGCTCGCATCCGGAGTCGTTGTCATAGCGGCGCGCATTGTTTAGAGCAGATATAGGTGGATAAAGGCTTCCGTCTCCTCGCGGGTTCAGATTCACTGAAATACGTCCGCACCGCAAACATGTTGCTTCAGACAAGCACGTGCAGGTCGCAGTTTCTGTTTGCGTCATCACAACATTTCGGCCGTATTGTTTCGGTGATAAAAGTCTTTCGGCCGAAAACCGAAAATGCACTTTTGGGCCATTTTCGGCCGAAAATTTTCGGTGGCCGAATATTCGGTGCATCCCTAGTAATTTCCCATTCCCCAATGAGCTGTTATTTTAATTATTTCCTTATTCCTTGTTATTTTCTCCAGAACATTCTGAAAATGTGGTAGACTTGGAAAGTTGTTAATAAAATGTGTTAATAAAAGACAAAGAAAAGAGGAGGTAAAGAAATGCAGGAGGTATAGAAATCGCAATGTAAATAATGAGAGGCTTTTTTTTTTGTTCTTGTTTTCTGTTATATGGGAATGTATATGTTCATGCGTTTAGTTCAAAAGCAAAAACAATAATATTAAAAAAGTAAAAAAAAAGTCAGTTGTTATTTGCATGCAGGGATTTGCAAGCAGAAAAACTGAACGCTTCTCTAGGGAGGAAACCAACAATGGAACAAAGTGTATGTGCGTTGTTGAAACTTGCACCAAGACTTTTAAGAACTGAAAATTTATTAAAGACATTGTTAAAATAGTCCAAGTGACTACAGTGGCTCCATCTTAATTTTATCAAGTGACGAGAATACATTTTGAGCGCAAAAAAAAAATAAAAAAAAATAATTTTATTTTACTTTATTTCAACTATTCATTTCCTTCTCTGTGGGCCTCTAGTCTCACTATTGGCCGACGCTGGTCATGTGTGTGATGCGTGTGACGTACAACAAAACGTTACGCTGTTACATTAGCGAACTCACTCAAGGCCCAGAGAGAAAAAAATGAATAGTTGAAATAAAGTTTTTTTTTTTTTTTTTCGGACAAAAAGTATTCTTGTCGCTTGATAAACTTAGGATTGAGCCACTGTAGTCACTTGGACTATTTTAACGATGACTTTAATAACAAGAGGAGTGATCCAGCTCTCAGATTTAATCAAAAATCTCTTAATTTGTGTTCCGAAGATGAACAAAGGTCTTACGGGGTTGGAACAGCAAGAGGGTGCGTAATTACTGACATCATTTTAATTTTTGGGTGAACTATCCCTTTAAATAACACAAAAATGGCGCATTGGTCAATGGCGTAGTCTATTTCAGTTGCCTCAAAATAGCAATGCGCCAACAATGCACCTGAACACCCCTCGTTTTTTAGACCAGCACGCCCAAAAACTTGTGTCGCGCCGCGTGTATGATAGGGTCCATTGACTTTCACATAATTTTTGTGAATTTCTTTGTGAAAAAAAAAGAGAAACACGGGTAAAGGTAGCAGACAGTTAGAGATAAGGCCGAGACAGATATTACAAGTTCGTGTAGGTATGTGACAGTCAATTAAAATGACAGAAGATAACCTAATGGCTTAGTCTATCTCAGCCCATCTAGAGTGATGGGATTGAAGTGCATAATAGCGGTAAGTAATGCATTGTGACAGTGGTTGTCTCGGCTATGACTGAATGCCCCATGGACACACAAGATACTTAAAAGAGAGTCTGTGTTTAGTGGGTTTGTAATGGAGACACAAGGGATAAACACACATCTTTGTGTGTGTAAAAACTGCATGATTTCAAAGGGATATTTGACCCAAAAATGTAAATCCTGTTATCATTTACTCACCATAATTGTTGTAACAAACCAGTATGATTTTATTTTTCAGAACACAAATATATTTTTGAAGAATGTTAGTCACTAAACAGTTTTGGTCACCATTAGCTTCTATTGAACAGACAACAAATTAATTTCTTAACATCAAACAAAACCATACAGGATTTAATTGACATAAAGGGCAAGTAAATGATGAGTTTTTGTAAATTAGAATTTTCAAATTTTTCACAAATATCCCTTTAAGATCATGCTTACACCAACAAAGATTAACATTAAACTCATAGGTCCCTATTTTAATGATCTGAAATGCAAAGCGCAAGTAACTTTCTGGCCGGATCCCGGCGCTGTTGCTATTTCCCTGGCGGGATAAATGCCTCTTGCGCATGGCGCAAATCTAAAAGGGGTTGGTCTGAAGTAGTTTCATTATTCATAGGTGTGGTTTGGTAACGTGAAATAAACCAATCAGAGCGTCATCTCACATTCCCTTTAAAGGAGCTAAACGCAAGTATCTGAGTTTTTGCAAAACTACGCCCCCTCTGGCGACAAGCAAAACTGCGTGCGCGCTCACACACACATACACGCACGTTTGCACGAGCTGTTCATAACCAAAGGAGCATCAGCCGCTCACTGTGTAGACACATCTTTTGTTACAGTCATAATGAGGTAATACAGTTATAAATCTGCAGGTCATTAAAGGAAAGGCATTCGAGTAGCCTACATAATGTGTGTGTGAGGGGAAAACAGGGGTAGTAGAAAACTTCGGTTTTTGTTTCCATCTATCTCCATATTGAACTGTTTTATGTGCTTACTGTATCCACGTATGATTGTATCATTATGGAAACACATTCATGAACAATACAGGTTATTATTGTATAGGACCCGTTTGAGCCCTAGAGCAGACCGGAGATCTCTCCGTTTGTTGAAAGCCTCCCCGATGTTGACTCTCGTCTTATTCCGACGCCTGGCACTGGACAGACAGAAGTTGTATTTTCTTTGTCTCACGTGGACTTTGCATTGGGGTTTGGAATGAACTACAAGCCGGTCTCACAATGCGTTCTCTCCGATCGGATAGCTATCTGATTTATCAAAACAATTCCATTACACCTGGTCACATAAATGTGTTTTTGTAAAACTGATATATATTCTGATCTTCAATTCCCGCGCTATATAGGCTACAGAATTCATGAAGTGCACGTCACCGAAAACTACAGATATGAGCTGGATTTTATTGATCATCGGCTAATTTCAAAATAAGCAAAGACAGCAATAAGAGAGAGCGGCAATAGCCCTAAAGATCAGTTAATTTCTTTACTTTTAATGAAGATGGTAGTGTTAAGTGTCTGCGACTTACTTTCACTTTGATTTGCGATAGATTGCGGCGCGCTGGCTTGATAGGTGCTCAGCTGCTCATCTGAGGTGATGCACGTCGTCATATATGACTAAAATAACATGACCTAGCCTGCTTTCAACAACCAAATGCATTTACACTTATCCAGTTTTGTCTGGAATACGGCCCAGACGACGTCCTCAAGTGATTTGAGCGATCGGATTCAAATCCGTCTCGAATGCGTTTCGGAGGGCAGCCTGCTCTTTTCATGATCGAATAGCTATCCGATCACAGAAAACGCATGAAGTGACCAGGTGTGGGCTAAACAGCTCCTTTAAATCCATCTTCTACTTTTGTGGAAAGTTGACTTAAGTTATGTCGCTCGAGTTGTCTTCTCTGATACGGAGAATGGCGGCGAATACGCTACCTGCAAGACATAGGCACGTAGCCAGGTGAGCGTGGACGCGCATGGCGTCACGGCCAGTCTCAGATTCGAGCCCGAATCCCTCTTATTTATTTTACTGTACAGGATTATAGAGGCGATCTCAGTGATCAGAGAAGGGCTCATTCAGCCCATCAGGCGATTGTTTAAGCATGTATGGGTTAGAAAACGGCTATTTTTAACATAAAATGTTGCGCAATGCACCTTTAAGAGCATGATGAACGACGTGCGCTTGTTCCATGGCACAATACTATTATAACGGCGCATTTACCAGACGCGCTTCACAATCGGTTCACAGCCGAGGAGATCGATGTTCTCATCAGGGCCATAAAAGAAAGAGAAGTGACATTGGGGATGGGACAAACACACCCAAATTAGCTTCGGTTAAACATGCATCTAATAATTTGGGTAAATGTGTAAGCTTCTATTTTTCCCATTGTCATGAACACAACAATATTTTCCCTCGTGTTTTAATAGTTTTCCTTATAATAATGTATCATTTGGGAAAAAAAAGTAAAACGCATCTGTGTAGCTATATGAGAGAATCATCTACAGTGTATGCGCGTTGTTCACTCTGTATTATGGCCAAGCATGCACGCTTAAAATAGCATCTGAAAGTACGCGCAACGTGCCACTGACTTTAGACTAATTTTTTTCTGCTCAGTGGCACAATTGTTTTCTGGACCTGCAAAATAGCACTGGGGAATGTTTACGCCAAAACACGACTCCTTTTTTTGCGCCGACCCGCCCAGGAAGCGCACGTTCATTCCCTAGTTTACCGACGTGCATCTGTGGAAGGAAAAGCCTGCTTTGCGCTGGTGCAAAATAGGAATGATAAATGTGTTTGTGTATAAAGTCATGCAAGATAGGGCCCATAATCTAATTTAAACGTGGAAAAAAATAGTTTTAGGATTCTGTAAAACAAAGAAACATTATGACTTAGTATGAATAAGAAATATTTCAGACTATTTCTAGTAAGCACTAATCAAATAAGCAAATTACTGTCATTGATCATGCGAACTGCTTTAATCAAAAGGTCAAATTAAAGCACAAGATTCTATTTGGATCTTTGTCAAATCGTGCTGGAGAACAAGATCATACGATTTTGTTCATGTCAGCTCAATTCATTAAAGTAAAATGAGGACAAACCAAATGCTAAGACATAATATGCTGATCTTTCGATTAGACTTTTTGCTTAAAGTGCCCCTATGCTAGTTTAAAGTTTGCTAATTTTGTTTTGGAAGTCTCCTACAAAAGGTAGGAGAAAAAGCATCCAAATTCAAAAAAACGTACATTTTCTCATAATATGCTGTACATGCAGCATCAACTCTTTTCTCACAGTATCGTTTGGAAGAGCATGTAAAGTGGATTTGCTTTTTGACTTATACTGACACGAACCAAACTCATTCTGGCCTAAACTGGAACTACAGTGTTTGAGTGTTTTGAGTGTTACACTGATGATGGCCTAGACTGAAATGCGTCTGTGTGTGGGCATGATATTAAAAAATATATGAGATATAATTAGAGAGTGCGGTTTTTCATCTTTATTTGATAACTCGCACGGTTTGGGAGGTGAGAACGCCTGTTTTCAGCACTTTAATTGGACCATCAAAGTCAGCAGCGAAGACATTGCTTAATAAAGTGAGATTAAATACATTAAGTATATTTGTGTAATATACAGCATTTCATTATTGCATGTTTGCGTAGTATTCTGAGTTTGCATTTCACATTTGTATTCATTTTGAGGAATACTGAATCTGTCGTTGTGCAAGATGAGTAAATACATTCGTCTGTAAGGGAGCTTACCATTATCATTTACCAGTAGCATTTTTACAGTAATTTACCATTCAAATTATGACAATTTTTGTACATAACCATAAAACCAGGGCCTGAAATTAACACCCGACCACCTGCCAAATGCGGGTGAATTTTGCTATTGGCGGGTAACACTGTCAATCTACCTGCCACATTGGCAGGTAGCCAATGAGAATTGTGAGTGATTCATAGGATTTTTACATTTCAACGAAGTCCGCTCTTGCGTTTGACTTTAGCTAAAATGTGGCGGCACATTACTGGGGTAAAGAGGCCAGCTGAAACAAAACAGCCAACAAAAAGATGAGGATGAGAAAAAGAAAAGTAAAGAAGACATTTTAATACAAAGTGAACAATCGGCGGCAATGGTAAGGTTCGTGAGCGGCTGATTTATGACAGCGACTGTTGTTTCGTAACGTTCATGATATCAGAAAGAAGATGAGGCTCTTTTTCTGACTACGTGTGCGAGTATTAAACTGTTGGTGAGATGGGATGAGATAATGTAACGCGTCGCTGTTGTAGGTTAAAGTACAATGACAGTTGCACAGATGTGTGTGCGTGTGCAATGTGCATGTTGGGAGTTGGGAACCGGTGAGAAAATGTCCGGTACCCGGTAATTTTATCAGTAATAACAGTATCAATTTAGTTCATATTTAACCGTTCCTGAACGCTGTAACTAAAAGCTGTTAAGAGTAAGACCTACGTGACTAAATCCGCCATCAACACAGCCGCGTGTGATTTGTTTACGAGCTGCGGTAGGTCTATCTGTTGAGTATATATTATAGCCTATACTATATATGTTGTGTGTGTGTGTCTGTCAAAATCAAGGAATAAAAAGATTTTTTTTTTTTAAAATGTATGTTATTAGAGTTATTATTACTTGACAGCACTTAAATGTGTATTCTTACAAGTTAAAGGTGGCATATGTAATAATTGAGGTAAAAATATCCAAAAAAATGAGCTACACGCATCAAAAGAATGAGAAGAAATAAGTGCAATGATGTAATTAAAAAACTGGCAAGTTATAGTGCTGCCGAGATATAAACCTAAATTAGCATGCTAAATGACTAGCCCCGGCCCGGCAGGTGTCGTAATACCAGTTCCGGCCATGGGAGGCGGTATGCGGCCGGGCAACGTTACCACCAGCCAAACTGCACTACACGAGTGAGTCGCGCTCGCGCCGGCTTGTGTGTACTTAAACCTGATGTCAGTCGTGTGGAAATACAGCCCACTACTACATTTCAGTTCAGGGAAGAGTTCAAAAAATGATTGGTTGACATTATGCATGAGGAATACATTTTGGTAAGTTGTAGCATACTGTATCTTTCAACAGTGTTCGTGTTCTTTTTCCATTAGCTAGTAGAGATGATCGGTTCACGTGCGCTAGGGATCTGTGGTGTAACATGTACAAGCGCCAAAACGGTATTTATTGTTTGAATTGCATAATAAAATTGACAGAATCTGAGAGCTTAACTAACCTGCTTGCTAAGTGTTAATTGCATGTGTCTCACGGTGAATTCATGAGAGCTGGCAGCAGCGAATGCTGTCAGTCAAATTAATTCAAACTAACAATAAAAGTGTAATATGAACAAAACGAATACCATAAACTTAAAATAATAGCCTGCAGGCTTTTATTTTCCCATATCGTCGAAATGCAACAGCTTGTTTTTGAGACAGGCGTCTATGAGTCGGTCTTCATCATTTAGTGTTGAGATGTTGTTCATTTAGTCTCTGATCTCTAGAAATCTCCAAATGCTCCATGTGAAACTGCGGTCTTCCGACCTTTTACTATCGTGTCAAATGATTTGAATAATATGCAGAGAAAGAGAGCAAAACAGCGCTCGTTTGTGTTGTTTGAAGACGTGAGTGCGTGCGGCAGCGGCACAACACATTTTCTGGAGGTATACTGCCCCCATCTGTTATGGAATATGGAATATTTTTTGATTTTTAGTTCCAGATGGCACCTTTAAAGAACAATATTGTGAAATTCCTGTTTTTTTTTTTTTTTTTTTTTTATAGGCAATTTTAGGCAATTTTGCCTATTTGCCTATTTTTTTTTTATAGGCAATTATAGGCAATTTTATAGGCATTTTTTTTTTTTTTATTACGTTTATGAGGCAAAAAAAAAAATGGCTGGTAAAAAGTCTCTTTGGCAGGTGAATTTTTAAATTCACCTGCCACAGTGGCCGGTGGCCGAAAAAATTAACTTCAGGCCCTGCATAAAACAATAGACTACAATAAAGGAGCAAAGTAATAGTTGCTTTTAAAGCCATTGTCAACAGAAATCTGTTTTAATACGATGCTTTGATTTTGCGGTTCGAGCTGTGAACCCATTAATCTTCTCACAGCAGTTTGAGAGAGTGTTTCTCCAGGTGTTTCATACATGTTGATGGAGATGTAGTTCTGTAGAACTCCTATTACACGGTCTGCAGTCTTTGTGCCTCCACATCAAAATCCTTTACTGTTCAAAGATGACAGCTACTCGCAATGAGAGAGAAACCTGTGGCTTGATTGTTATTACAAGCAGAACCGTGGGTGTAATGCTTAAGCGGAAAGGTGTTTTTTCCATGTTGATGTTAAAACAACTCTGTCACAGCTCACCTTGAGCTAGCTGCCATTTCTTCAGACCACATGTAGAAACTTCGCTGCCTTATCAAGGCAAAGTGACATTTGACAAAGGCATTATGGGATATTCCTGCTGTTCACCAAGTGTTGCTGCTCACGTACTCATTTACTTTCTCTATTTCTATCATTCTTAATGCTTGAAGTCTAAAGGGTGGTGTCCAGTTACTTGCTTCCATGGCTTGGCTGACCGTTTTAGTTGCAATGCTAATCCCAGCATGGAAAAGTACATCTCCCTGACAAATATTTGTCTACACTTCACATCTGTTCAGTCCCTCTGTCAGGGCCCACATCTTTAACAATCAATGACCGCAAACACACACACACACACGCACACACACACACACACACAGAAAGAGAGAGAGAGAGAGTTAGTTGCATATGTGTACGATGACATGTAGGACAAGAGTCTGTCTGCCTGTCTGTCTATGAGAGTGATATATGAGATAAAGTGAACCACAGGAGATATAAAAAAAAAAAAAAAAAAAAAAAAACTTGACAGTAGTTAAACACATGGATGATCACTGGAAGTTAAGCACTATTGAATTGCTCAGTCATCTTTTTTTTTTTTGCCAGACAAATTCCCATGTCTTTATCAAAGCTGCTTATATGACACTTACTCTTAGGTGAAGCAAGTATTTTTATTATTATTATTTTTTTTTTTTTGCAACATTAGTGGCACCAAATGGATTTACAAAATGATTGTTTCTCCAGACATTGCTCTTCTCTTTCATTGTTCAGACAAGATCAAGGTTTCGAAAGCATCACAGATTTTGTCTTACAATTGCCTCTTATGTAATTACATAACTGTCTTTTAGTTATGCTATAATTTCACAGAATTACGAGAAAAAAGTAGCGATTGCATTTTATATTTATACCCATAAGTTTGATAACCCTGAATAGAACTAAATTGAAACTGAAAAAAAAAAATATAGAATTCAGTACTACAATTTGATATTGGTATTTTGTTACAGACTTATTGTAGAGTAAAAACATAGAGTGATGGATCTCAGTAGTGTGGACTATAGGGTTGAGTTTGCTGAAGAGTGCAAAAAGTCAGATTTGTGAGATAAAAAAAAAAAATCACAACAATTTTTTTATTCCATGGCAGAAACAACCACCCATGAAAAAAAAAAAAAATAATAATAATAATAATGATAATAATAAAATTAAATTAAATAATAAAAGTAAATACATAAGCAGCAACATTTCTCATTTTCATTTAGTGTAAATTACTAAAACTAAAAAAAAACTATTTAGACAATTAACTAATAATTAAAAAAAGACAAAATACAACAAAATGACTAAAATTAAAATAAAAACAGGAAATATAAACACAAAATCTAATAACAAAACATATGAGAGTATATTTATGATACTAAAATGGTTCTAGTTTTTCAGTATATTTATTTTTATTTTGTTTAAATTAAGTTAAGTTTTATTAAGGGTTTAACACCAAATGAACCAATGTTATTATGTTAACTGATATAATTGATATGCTTTACAGTGTTACATTTCTCATGACTGTGTAAATCTAGTGGCATTTTCGTGTTTAATTGGGTCGGGGTGTAAAGATTTGACATTTTATAATATTATTATTACTTATTTTGTGGTGTTTTAACATTTTATTTTCAATGTAGTTTCAATGTAGCTTTTAGTTTTTCATTTTTTATTCCTGTTAAAGAAAAAGTTTTAATTTAGTTTTATTTAATTTTTTCATTAATAAAAGTACATAGTTACTGCCAAAAGATGCTAACACACATTTATGCTGCAGCAAAACACAAACGTTCTGTACAAATCAGTGAAAACTGACTGCAAATATCTCCTCATGACATGTTATCATAAATATAAAATCTGTCAGTGCACTGCAAGGGGATTGTCATACAAGTGTTTCTCTTATCTTCTAAGGCTTTTAGCCAAAGTACTAATTAAGGATACTCTGCTTACTGACTGATCCTCTTCATCCAAAAGGAACAAATTAGTCAAAACAGATTTAGAGTCTTATGACAACAACACTGACTCAAGTAAAAATGTACACAGAACACAAAACAGGAACAGGAAATGGCCAGCAGCGTAAACAGAATCACTTCAGGGACTTAATTTCGACCATGCTTCCCTTTAGTCTCTGAAAACACTTGCTTAATAACAATGGCCAACACTAACATGTACAAGAGGTTAGTCGATGTCTATGACTTGTATTTGGTTGCACAACCATAAAGGGTAAAAGTCTTCCGTCTGATATCTCAATGAACAACTTCCTCTTGGCTCAAAGTATCCCATTCAGCGGCACCATGATATCTAGCATCATTAAAGAAGTATATTAAAAGGGACGTGTTTCCGAACCAGCTGACTCTAATCAGTTCTCTCTCAGGGCTAGTGTGCAATGGGAAATCACTGAACATCTGTGCATGGAGATGGGATCTGGTAACCAGACACTAACAGATTGGGCACTGAACAGTTTAATGAGACATTTTTGTTTTACTACCATATCTACATGCATGTGACTTCTGACTAATACATAAAGTCTGGTCAATGCAACTTATTCAGGCCAGAAACTGTCTACATACAAATCTGTCTACATCCATCCAAAGTTTAGGGTCAAACTTATTTTTAATTAATTTGTTTATTGTCTGAAATACGATGGGATCATCGCTCTCACCTAAATGGGTGGGTGAAGTCCCAGCTGCCTAATTGAGGTGATGGAAAACAATCGAGCATTACAAGTCCAACCCACTGAGATTTGTGGTGTGGGCCCAAGGTGCTTTCTTCGGGTCATCAGGTGGGTACTCTCCATCAGTGTTTTGCCAATTAACCCACAACACCTCCAGAGGGCTTGACAGATAACCCCAGTGTCCTGGGGCAGCCCCCTCAGCCTCTTGGCCCCCACAGCCAGTGTTCTTTTATGTTCCTTCTCAAACAATCCCGGTGGGTTTTTCCATCACTCGCAGCTCTTCAGCCACAGCCATCTCAATGCTGTCTCAGCTCTTCTTGTGATATTAACCACAAACAGTCTCCTGCTGGTACCTCTTATTCCAAGTCTGGACAGGGCATTCTAAAGTGACTGCCTAGAAAATCCTGGGCGCACCACCCCACATGTTGTCACTGTTGGGAGAGTGATTGGTACTTCCCAAGCTTTCTCCCATGTGTCTCTTTTAACATCTCCTCTCATGGCACGGCCAGTTAAAGCAGCACCACCTGTTTTGTAGCTCTGGACCACAGAACTTTGTCTGGTCTGAGAGTTTAGGTAGTGATCTCCTCTGGAAACTTGAGCTGTCTCTAGAGGTCAACTCTCATGTCCCAGTCAGTAGCTGCTGTCAAGATTCCAGCGCCAGTTGATGTCCCGCAAAAGCTCTCCCTTGCTCTAACGAACCTGATCAAATGGGGAGGAGCTTGTCATCTTCGTACTGTTGGGGGTCTTCCTTCTCTCTTCCTCCAGGCCTGTTGTCAGTTCAGCAAGTATCTGGTCATGGCTCCATCTGACCTTGCCATCAGCCAGGCTAGCCTGACATGATGACAACACATGTTCAAGACTTGCCGGTTTCCCACACAGCATGCATTTTATCCTCTTCTCCTCCATGCCCCACATATCCCTCCACCCCAATGGTCTTCCTTGGATACCGCCCCAACATGTCCACCTCCCATGGTTTTTGATGGCTGCTACCCTCACTTGCCTATCCTCCTCCACCATACGGAGCTCTTTATGGACCAGGCTGGAGCGACCGTCTGCCACAGCCCTACTTGCTGACCATTTCTGTCCTGTGTGGATGGTGATATCTGCCTGGTAGACCAACTGGTCACTACTCTCACAAATCATTATCACCTGCCAGGCTTTGGCCACCTTAAACTCTTCAAACACAGATGTTAACGGCAGCTTTAACTTGCTTCCCGAGCTGTACAGGCCAATTGAAGAACAATTGAAGACAGCCATCTGCGAAGAAAGGTATTGATCCTCCTTCCCAAGGCTTCAACTGTTGTTAACGGCACTTCATACAGTACATGAGCATTGGTCCAAGAAGTCTTGGGAGCACACCATGCTGGTAGCCCCAGAGTTTGAATGGCTTCCAGGTAGCCCACTCCTATTAAAGGCTCGCATCCAAGCTTCCGCCTGCCCAAGCATTTCTTTCACACTCTCTGGGTCATTCAGTTCTGCTCTAAACAATTTTCCCAAGCTCTTAATGGGTCTCTCACTGACAGTGGGGATGAGGTCTTCTCCAATCCTGAAACGAAACTGGTCCTGTATGTGTCCTTTTCTCAGCACAATGCTCATTGACTTTGCTGGCTTAAACTCCATCCTGGGGGCTCCAGAATCCACCGACCTTCTGGGAATGATCTTGCCATTATGGTCAGGTCATCCACAAATGCCTTAACTGGAGCCTGTTGAATCCCGCTTGCCAGAACGGCACCTCTTCTAGGCTTCTCCACTGACTTGACCAAGAGGTTCCTTGCAGCTGCAAACAAGATGACCTAGATGGTGCATCCAGTTACGATTCCTTTTTCCAACCGCTGCCAGCAAGTGGTGAAGTCCCCACAGGTGAATCACACACTGAAACAGTTGAAATACTCCTTCAGGAAGTGCTGGACTTTCCCTGGGATATGGTATACATGCAGTGTGAGGTCCACCAGCTTGTAATGGACAGTTCCATATGCATTGGATATATCGAGCCACAGGACTGCAAGATCTCTGTGGTTGTGCTTTGCATCCCTTAATTATCTTTTAGATGACGCTTGTATGCTCGATACACGGTGGGACTCCCCCAGGAGTACTGAGGTGTCAATATACTTTTTTGCTCTGCAGAAAGGTGGTGAGTCTGCTCGCCAGTATTCCAAAGAATATTTTACCCTCCAAATTCAGAAGGGAGATGGTACAAAACTGCTTTATGCTCAATGAGTTTTCCTCTGGGAATAAACTGAGCCACTAATCTGGAAGACGATTTCCCCGCCTCACTGCCTTCAACAGCTTCCAGAGTCTCCTTCTCAGCCACTTACATTGTTTGTACACTTTGTATGGAATCCCAAATGCTGCTTTTTCAGAGAATCGTATAATGGCTAATGGCTTTTAGTGCTTCTTGAGAACCAAATCAGTATATTAGAATTATTTCTGAAGAATCATGTGACACCGAAGATTTGAATAATAATAGAGAAAAGTCAGCTTTGCCATCACTGGAAAAAATAACATTGTACAATATGTTGAAATAGAAAAAAAAATGTATATATATTAAAGAGACTACTTTCAATAACATAAAACATCCTAACGACCCCAAACTTTTGAATAGTATAGTGTACAAATATGCACACATGCACATAGTGTATAATAGTACATAAACATGTGTAATATTATATAATAAATGTGTTTATTTGTACTATTTTTATTACACTCACACTATGATGACACTATGATTACTATGTCAAGGTATACTGGGACAGTCGCCTTCAGGAGCAGGATTGGACAACCCTGACCTAGAACCTTCTTGTGACCCCATGGAGCCCAGTTTGAAAATCCCTAAATTGGTATGGGGAAATAAATTGTGACATATAAAGTCACATTAACGAGAAATAAAGTCGCTCACTATGTCAGCTTGACATCCCCTAATTTTGGTTTAGGGAGGCTATTTAAAGTTTTAAAATTCACAAGTGATGTGAATAGAATGTAACTGTGCTTTATTTCAAAGTGCCACTGCTGACAAAGGTCTTACTGTAATCCTTCCAGGGCCCCTTTTAAAGCTCAACTTCATTGAGAGATGAGTTGTGTCGAGACAAGAGTCCAATATCATATTGCCATAAGTGCTCATTAGAGTGAAACATTAGCCTGTTCTTGGCTCGCTATGTGGACATTTCTTGTTTGATTTGTGCGCACAGCTGATTGCTGACCTCCGAAGACAAGGTCATATTATAGGGACAGCCAATTTTGACGGAATTTATGCCCATTCATTTAAGGCAAAACATGAATCTTTATGACACCTCCAATTGTCATCCCTTTTCAGCAAAGCGCACAGTTCATAGGCGGAGGCTGAAGACTGACCCTGTCGATGAGGGGCCAATTAGCTTCAGTGATAAACGTCTCACTAACACTTAATCTTATTGCAGGCCAGCTAAAGAAGATGTCCAGCCAAATGAACACTGAGTAATCCTAGCTAAAAGACTAATGATTTGTGTCCCACCAATTCTAACTTCAAGTGCATCACCGGTGGATGACATCACTGGCTAAACTAATGAATGGTCTGGGGAGACACTGTATATCCATAAACACTCAAAAAAAATGATAAAGGAAATAAGATGCTGGTTTCACTTAGAGCAATTATGATATTGATAAGGACACACGAGTAAGTCATTAGACACATTCTAACTGTTAGGTTTTAGGTTAAAGTCTGGAGTCAACAGTCTGAATGTGTTTGGATTCAGAAGGGAAACATCAGGCATGATATCACTGCTGCTCCACCAGCATCTTTTTTATAGCTGTCAAATACAACTTCAACAACAATTGATACTGTATGTTGCAATGTGTCTATTGAGGTTTCTTTGATATACAGTAGCGTCACTGTCGGGCCAGTGCGGGCCAGGGGTTTAAACAGTGCTGGGCTAATAGCCACGGACCTGTAGCACAGTGACCAAAACCATGCTGAATTTCCACCGTCAGGCCAGAAGCTCTGTGGCACTTCACTAAAACCTGTCCGTAACACGTCTTTCTGGAACAAAGTCACACAAACCAATCATTTCACCAACAAATGGAAGTTTTATGATCACTAAATTCAAGGCTTCTGGTCATTCCTAGGATATCGAAGTCCAGTAAAGGAGGGAGGGCGTTCTCGCATTTAGCTCCAAAACTCTGGAATGGCCTTCCCGATACGGTCCGAGCCTCTCACTCGCTGACACAGTTTAAAACTAGATTAAAGACGCATCTCTTTAGTCAAGCATTCACATAATGCTTACCTTCTAGTCCTCTGTTATGCCATACGGAAACGTTTGCCACTGAAACTGCTTAACGCACCAGTGGGGCTCGACAGCCTTTTAGACAAACGGGTCGGTGCGTATGGTCGGCGCGTATGGTTGGGTTGTGGAGAGTTCGGGTTACGGAGAGTTTGTGAGTTATAACGGAAATCATTATGAACATCAGCTATGCTAATTATCTCCCATCTGCCTTTCTGCTGTTATCTCGGGACGCTTGTCCCGAGAAAAATGGCGTTCGTCAGGTCCAGTTTTGTGTCCAGCCTCTCACGGGGATTTCGGATGCCCCAACGCCTGTGATGAGACGACTCAACGCCTGTGATGAGACGACTCAACGCCTGCGATATGTTATGGCGCCGTTTGATTCATAAACAATATTTATATTTAATATTTATATTTAAACAATTTGAATGTAAGCCAGAGGAGAACTGGCCCCCGACTGAGCCTGGGTTCTCCCAAGGTTTTTTCTCCATCCAATCTGATGGAGTTTGGTTCCTTGCCACTGTCGCCTTGCTTTTGGCTTGCTTTGAGCTTGCTCAGTTGGGGTTATTTAGTGTTTAGCAATGTTGTTGATCTGTGTTGTGCTACTTTCATGTTATCACTGTGAAGCTGCTTTGATACAATCTGTATTGTGAAAAGCGCTATATAAATAAATGTGACTTGACTTGACTTGACTTATAAGAAAACTAATCAGAAAGAAATCACTGAAAGCTAGCTACATCACACAATGAACATGATAAAAGTGACCGTTTTCTGGCATTTTTGTTGTTTATCAGACAGATAAAATAAAAGCATGATTGTGATGGCCTATATGATTTGTCTGATTTCTTCAAGCGGTCATTTTTACCATGTTTACTATAGAAAAGGTTAGCACACATTGTCTTTTACAAGCACAAAAGTGGAGATGCCGGAGAGAGGGATAACGTGTCTGGGGAGAGGGGCTGTTGCTCTGGTATTATTGGAGGCTGTAATATGCTGTCCTGGTTTCCCTCGCTGTTTTGCAGAACGTCGTCCTTGGGAGCTGAATCTGGCTGTGGTGAGCTCTGTGGACAGGGCTCTGCTGAGATTGTGTCCGTGAGGCGTGAGCAGAAGTTGTTGTGGCTGCATGGTGTTATCATTGTGTGAAATGTCAACCACATGTCCAGTGTGTTTAAGCGTTCAAGCGATGTCCTGTGATCATGTCCAGGTGTGTGTGTGTGCCAATCAGGTTGAGTGGCTTGGCACACACTGCAGAAGGATGATTGAGGGAGAAGTAGATATTGTCCTTTAGCACTCTTGAACCAAGTTTGTTTGGGTGAAGCCCATCCTGTTGAAACAGTTGGGAAAATATGTTTCTTCCTCTTGCTGGAAGTGGTTCAGTGATGAATGTCTGAACTTTCAGTCTTTTAAGTGTTTCAAAAAGTTATTGAAATCCTTCTTAAGGAGTTCTAACAGCTCTTTATGAATAGCATTTTCCCCAAATTAATGATGAGTTGATTTGCAGTCTTATGTTTCACCAGAAAGTTCTGAAGTTATCTATTTTACATCAGAAGTCGTTGCTTGTGGAAGCCGGCACATACTTGTCTCCCTGCTAATGTTACTGATTGTGAAGTCACCCACTATTAGAGTCCTGTGCTTGGCTGCGTGTTACCGGTCTCAAACAGTTAAGGATGAGATACAGCAACATCAGTAAAACTGGATAAACAGAGTCTAAAAGTATTTATGAATGTCTCACGTATCACTTCTGATCGATATTGATTCAAACAAAACATTTTACCAACCTGTATAAAATGACGAGAAACACACATTAGTGTCTAAAGCGTTCTGGCGCTTTCTTTTAATGACTTTGCCCTTTGACCAGAACGTCATTTCTCATCACTCTAGTGCAATGCGCCACCTACAGGCCTATTTCAGAATAAACTTAAATCTATATAACATTAACACAACATCAGTCAGTCTAACCAACCCAGATACCTGTTCTGTTGTTGATGACCCACCACTAACATCTTTACCATTGTTTGCAGTGTCCATGTCTGATTCAGTCTCCTTGCTGGATTTTAGGTCATCAATCTTGTCTTTGATGATCAGCAAAGAGGACATACCTTCATCTTCAAGCTTTCTAAGCTGGTCGCTTTTCATGTAGTCCACGATGAATTCAAAAAGTTCAGGTTCATTGGTACCTGTGACTTCAGGAATCTCCAAGCCTCTTTCATCTTCCAGTGACGAAGCAAGACTATGCAGCTGTTCTTCACTCAGCAGATGAAGCTGTTTTTGGATATCCCATAGCAACGCACGAAGAGGAGCTGAAGACGCCATCTTGACTGGAACCCAGAAGACTTGCACTCACACGGTGAACAAACTCACAGCATTCCTTGTACCTCAATCCAAAGGGTCACACTGGGTCACAGTGGTCTACTACATCATCAGTCTTGAAGCTGATACCAAGATCCTCATCGGCGGACACGCCCCCAAAATGTTACCGGTCTCAAACAGTTAAGGATGAGATACAGCAACATCAGTAAAACTGGATAAACAGAGTCTAAAAGTATTTATGAATGTCTCACGTATCACTACTGATAGATATTGATTCATACAAAACATTTTACCAACCTGTATAAAATGATGAGAAACACACATTAGTGTCTGCAGCGTTCTGGCGCTTTCTTTTAATGACTTTGCCCTTTGACCAGAACGTCATTTCTCATCACTCCAGTGCAATGCGCCACCTACAGGCCTATTTCAGAATAAACTTAAATCTATATAACATTAACACAACCCTTTTTTTAGACTCTTGTAAATACTTAAACTGAAGACAGAGAGAGGAAAAAATAAAAAATAATTTTGGGGTACCTATTATCATTCAATACTATTATCTTCCCCTGTAATACTTCCAGTCCGTCACACTCTCCCCTATTTTTTATATGACTGCTGACATCAATACTGGGTCAGTCTATCTTTTCTCAGTCATTCATCTAACAAGTCCAGAAAGGTGTTGATTGCCACCAAGGAACTGCATTAACTACCTGGTAAGTCATTGGACTTCTCGGAATCATGTAAGGCTGGAGTGCATTTAAGTGACTTTGCCTGTAAGTCGGTTTACCCAATATGTCATAAGTCAGCATTGCTTTTGGCTTCGCTTGTCTGTTTGATCTTCGCAACGTCTCTTGATCCTCTTCATCAACATTCTCTCACATTGCTCATTTTGCCTTACAGGTGATCCTTGACTTGAAAGAGGTAACTCTTCTGGGCCATACCCGACAATATCCTCTTCTTCTGGAACCTGCTCCTCGCCTTCTGCTTGATCGTCCTGTATGGTCACTGGTTCTGACAATGGAGTTGCAGAGGGGTAAAAGGCTCTCGCCATCGGCCTTAACTGAGATCTCTTTTCAGTCTGGGACCGTTGTAGTAGTTCAACATGGTCATGATTCCCTGCAGTCATGGGTAAGTACGGATAGTGCCATTGTTCATCCTCCGAGCTATCCTCTTCCTGATCCAAACTTGGCTCTGTGACTTTCCTCTTAATCAGTTGTCTTTTCTTTACAGGTACATTTTGGGTGTGATCTTTAACAGGTAAATTGTTCACTGGTAGTAAAAGGTTTCTGTGTAATACTCTAATTGTCTTTTTACCAGTTTCAATTTGGATCCTGTACACAGGTCCCTCTTTGATCCTCTCCACTACTCTGTGCACTTCCTTTTCCCAGTATGGACGAAGCTTGCCTGGACCTCCTCTCTTCGAAAGGTTCCTTACTAAAACCCGATCTCCTGGCTGGAGAGGTTCTCCTTTTCACCTTCCTGTCATAGTTCTTCTTTCCTTTAGTTGATGACTTTTGGCTATTTTCAGACGCAATCTTGTAAGCTTCTTGCATTCTGGATGCCCACTTCACCGCAAACGTCAGGTGGATTTGAGTCTCTTTTTTTGTTTTTAGGTCAAGCATCAGGTCAATTGGCAACCTGGGGGACCTCCCATACAGTAAAAAGAATGGTGAGAATCCAGTAGATTCGTGTCTGGTGCAGTTATAGACATGAACCAGCTGTGGAAGGTGTTCTTTCCAATCAGACTTTTTCTCTTCCTCCAGAATCCGAAGCATTTGCAACAAGGTACGGTTTAGCCTTTCAACTGGGTTACCCTGTGGGTGGTAAGGAGTAGTCCTTGAATGCGAAATCCCTGCCAGTTGTTGCAGTGTCTGGAAGAATTTATTTTCGAACTCCCGTCCCTGATCATGGTGCAGTCTCTCTGGATATGAGAAGTGTGGTATGAAACACTTCGGATATCCAGAGTAATAGTTTTCCCTGATTTACTCTTTGTTGGATATGCCTGTGCGAAGCGCGTGAAATGATCCACCAGGACAAGTATGTATTCGTGCCCCCCTCTGCTTGGCTCCAAATGCAGATAATCAATGGAGACCAGTTCAAAGGTGAACTGGTGGTAATCGAACCCATGGGCGCTCTCTCAGGCACATTCAGACGCTTCTGTTTGATACAGTTGCACTTTTTGATCACATAATCGTCAATTTCCTTCTGCATGAAAGGCCAGTAATATCTTTCACATGCTAAATGGGTTACCTTGTCAGCACCAATGTGACCCATGTTGTCGTGAAGATTCTTCAAGACAAATGGCTTCAGTTTTTCAGGTAGGACTAGCTGTTTCAGATTACCAGAGTGTTGGTACAAAATTCCATCCTCCACTACTAGCTTGTTCCACTCCTGAACCAAACGTCTGGTTCCTCTGGTCATGACCTTTTTTTCTGTGCTATTTGGGATCCAGCTGCTTTCCTTAAGCTTGATCACTTCCTTAATACTTTTGTCATCCTGTTGTGCAGCTCTGATATCCACCTGAGCTATTGGAGACACCACCTGCCCTTTCAACATTTCCTCTTCCCCATCACTTGCTGAGTAAAGAGTCAGTGAAGCCACCCACGGGACCTCTTCTTCAACGACAGCTTTACTCCCTTGCCACATAGCTGACACAACCTCAGATGGCATAGTCTCCGTGTAATCCCTCAAGTGGTCTGTGATGTCTACTGGATATCGTGAAAGTGTATCTGCGTCTGTGTTCTGTTTACCTGGTCTGTACTTTATGTCAAAATGGAAATCGGACAACTCACTGAACCAGCGATGACCCACAGCATTTAATCTGGCGGTACTCAAGACATAGGTCAATGGATTATTGTCTGTGTACACTGTAAACGTTGGTGCATTGTACAAATAATCCCTGAATTTGTCACAGATCGCCCACTTTAGAGCTAGAAACTCAAGTTTACCTGAATGTAAATGGTAGTCAATGTTCTTGAGCCAAATCCGATGACACAAAGTTTACCAGCTTGTCGCTGGTAATGTACAGCACCAAGGCCCTCATTTGATGCATCAGTGTGCAACACGAAAGGCAAGTCAAAATCAGGGTAAGCCAGAATTGGTGGATTGGTAAGCATCTCTATGAATTGTGACACAATGGCCCGATGTTCCGATGTCCACTGAATAGGGGTTCTTGATGGCATTTGAGCCTTGGTCTCCTCCCTCACCTTCTGTTTACCCTGGCTGTTGTTTGCTACTTTCAAAACAGTCTTTTCCTTAGGGTTCTGCAGGAGCTCATACAGTGGCTTCGCTATCCTTGAGAAATCCTGGAAGAAGGATCTGTAGTAACTCAGAAACCCCAATAGTGTTCTAACTTCCACCACTGTTTTTGGTTCTTTCTTTTTCAATTGCTCTACAGCCTCCAGATCCTTCGGGTCAATCTCAATGCCTTCTCCTGACACCATCCGACCAAGGTATCTGACCTGCGCCTTGAACAGTTCACATTTCTTTGGTCGGAGTTTAATACTACATTCGGCAGAGCACTTGCCTAAGGTCTTCGACATGCTTGTGAAAGGTTTTTGAATAGCAAAGAACATCGTCCAGGTAAGGAGAACAGCATTTGTCTCTTATTCCCACTAGAACACTCTCCATACACCTCTGGAAGGCGGCTGGGGCATTAGTTAATCCAAAAGGGATACGCT
Organism: Pimephales promelas; assembly: GCF_988280905.1. Taxonomy (NCBI): domain Eukaryota; kingdom Metazoa; phylum Chordata; class Actinopteri; order Cypriniformes; family Leuciscidae; genus Pimephales; species Pimephales promelas. The sequence goes on along the minus strand of NC_142782.1, from coordinate 12,163,606 downwards.
TCCACTCATAGAGTCCCCAGGGAGTGCTTAATGCCGTCATCTGCCTTGACTCCTCATCCACAAATCCTTGATGATACGCACTACCCTGGTCAAGAATTGAGAACCATGTGAATTCTTTCTAGACTGTCCAGCAAATCTTGTATCCTCGGTGGGTGGCTAGTGGATGCCTATCCGGGATAGTCTTCCGGTTCAACTCTCGAAAGTCAACACATAGCCGTAAGCTTCTGTCCTTCTTTCGGACACAGACCACTGGTGAGGAATATGCAGAGGACGATTTCCTAATCCAGCCACGCTCGAGGAGGTTTTGTACGTACTCTTTAACTTCCTTGTATAACGGTTTTGGAATGGAATTGTAGCATTTCTGATTTGAAGTGTCATCTTTTAAATTTATATCTTCAACTTCAGATTTGGAATGCATCCTATATCTCCATCATTGTGAGCAAAGACATCAGATTCTTCGTAAAGCATTCGTCTAACTATATCCTGCTCTGATTTAGACAGGTGTTCCAACTCGACAGGTGGGTGCCACTTAATCGTTTTGTCAACTGGTAACTGACTTTCCTTATCCACTTGGCTCAACTGATTGACATGAATCTCACATTCCTCCTTGGTGTTTCCTGTTCTAACACCACCACTTAGAACGAGGGGTAGGACTTCAGATACCGGAGTGATAGTCCCCAACACTGTCCTTGCAGGGACGTAAATGTCATGTTGGTGGGATTGAGGACAGGAATATTCACTACTTTCAACACACCATTTGGCACATCAACCACAGTAGGAAAGAGTTCAAGGCCATCTTGGACTGGCCATTCTGGAAGTGGTTCGAATGGCATGACTCCTCCTTCAGGCCCCCATCTAATTCTGCATTTGACTTCGCAAAGTTCGCCTTTTTTAACTGTGAGTCCTTTCTTCCCAACTTTTACCACACAACTGTCCAATATTTCCTCTGAATCTGCTAATTGAACCACTTTATTGACAATGTTGTTAGCTATGCTCTGTCTTACGTTCATTGCTTTACTCAGCAGAATGGTTAGATTTTCCGTGCTGTTCGGCTGGTCACTGCTTTCTCTGATCAATTCTTCAATAACATTAAAACCCAGAAGTGGATTATCGTTACAGCAGTCGCTTACTAGCATTGGTACATGAATGGAAACGGTTCCAGATCCACTACTTTTGAGTTCAAAGAGTACTTCAATCCATCCAACAAATGGAATCACACAGCCATTGGCAGCAGTAATGTAAAGCTGCTGGTCAGCAAGTAAGTCTTCTATAGGCTTAATAGGCACATTTGGAAGGAACTTCTCTAACCATTTCTTCCCTACCATGCTTACTTGAGCCCCTGTGTCCAACAGCATTTCAGTAAGAACCCCATTTAACCAACATGACAGCATACATTTTCTGCCAATCAGTTTTGCTGCTTGTTTTTTTGGTGACTGATGATTTTTCCGACTCAAATTTTTTAGGATGGTGTGGACGGTTTACCTTTACATGGGACGGACAGCTTGATGGAGTCACTGGTTGTCCCGTACCAGTGACCGTCTCCCGTTTCCCACCTTCGTTCCCTTCTTCAGGCAGGCAACCGCTCTGTGTCCTTCCTGACCACAGCGGAAACAATGGCAGCAGTCCTGGCTTCCTCGCTGGATGCAGTCATCACATCTATGCTTGCTTTTAGGTTTGTCTGAAACTTTAACATTCATTAATGGTGTGGCAGTTTGGCTTGCAATTGCAACAGAGGGTCTCATCATCTTTTCAAGGTTTTTAGTGAGAGCAGAAACCTGAGCTGTCAGTTCCATTAAGGCAGTGCGATAGCTTTTCTCACTATCATCCTTGGACTGGGAGGAACAAACAGTCAGGAGTTTGTGTTAATGTACAGTGCTAAGACGCTTCTGTCTCTCTGCTTCCTCATTAGCTGATTTAGTAACCTGTTCTAAGATGAAGTCATCAGTCACTGTCACGTCAGAGATGTAAGGCTTAATGTCCATTCTGATATTGCCGTTATTTCTCGTTAATAATAATAATAATAATAATAATAATAATAATAATAATAATTCGTTACATTTATATAGCGCTTTTCTGGACACTCAAAGCGCTTCACATAGAAGGGGGGATCTCCTCAACCACCACCAATGTGCAGCATCCACCTGGATGATGCGACGGCAGCCATATTGCGCCAGAACGCTCACCACACACCAGCTTACTGGTGGAGAGGAGACAGTGATGAAGCCAATTGGTGTATATGGGGATGATTAAGAGGCCATGATAGACAGAGGCTACTGGGCAAATTCGACTTTAAGAACCGTTTCAGTTCTGCAACAGTGAGATCATCTTTGTTGGTCAACATGTCTTTAAAGTTACCTGGTTTAATCATTTTTAACACTGTGCATATGGATAAGGTAACATTCATTTAAGACATTCATGATCAGCTATATGAAAAAAATAAATAAACACATGGTTTATTCTAATTCATGAATACTGTCTGGTTTAGTTTACAAAGAATAAATGTCAGTGTCTTGGGGAACATGTCATTCTTAATATCAGGGAGTGAAAGATAGCAAGAAAGGGACAGAAACAGAGTGGTAAAATAATAATCTAAAAATATCGAACAAGATGTGTGGATAAGGGTTAAGAGGATTAAGTGAAAATCAAAAATCATTTTTTAACAGCAGAAGCACAAAAGCATGTCCATGCTTGCGTCTATCTACTGTTTTGAAATGCAAGCAATGTACCACTGCAAAGTAAGCGGGCAGGCAGATGCAATCAATCAAACTCACTGTCTCTCTTCATTTTTTGTCCTTTGTCTAAACAGAGCTATTGCCGTGCTGTCCTTCAAATTGATATGTTTTTTTTTTAACTCTCCTTTTTTTTTACCTTTCCCATCTCTTCTTCACTGTCTCCTGGATGCTGCTGAAGCATTAACCAGCAGGGCTGCATTCCTGTGGCTGCAGGTTCAGATCTTTTCAAGCAAAACACAGCAAAACATCCAGTTCCCATGGGCCTATTCTTGGCCCATATTGTAGTTAGCTGTGAAAACACTTGCGTGTATTAGAAGACCACAGGCCATGAGAAGCTTATGGTGAAGAGCAGTGTCTGTTTGACTATAGGAATGCATGCTAGGGACTCTACATGAGCGTGGTTTGGGTTACAGTTCATGTGCACTCCAATAAAGTTTGAGGTTTGTATGAACACAAACCATCCAAAGAATGGTAGAACTAGAATGGGTAGGTTGCTGACAATTCTGCATGGCCAAAACAGTTGTACATCTTTACTTAACATGCAAATAATAATTGCACTTTAGTTTACAGTACCTGCACTTACGTGTACTTACCTAAAAAGTAGTGGGCAATACAAGTAACTACATGGCTTAAGTACCTGCAGTTATTAAAAGTACTGTGGAACAGGACTGTAAAATGAAGTGCTACCCAAATTATTTCATTTAAGAATCAAAAGCATATATAAAATACATATTTATGAAATTATAAAATATAATGTAATATAAAGTCAGATATATGATGTCCTATTTTTTTTGTCATGTTTTGTTTTTCAAAATTAAATCCGTTTATTTGATCAATGCAACTGTTAAAAAATAGTAAAATTGAGATATAGCATGCATTTAAAATAACTTGTTTTCTGTTTTAATATAGTTAAAAGTCTAATTTATTTCTGGGATTGATGACAAGTCTGCAAATGCCGAAGCGGTTGTTGTGGATCTTAACTTTATCTGCAAATCATTTAAATATTATATAACATTAAAAAATAAATAATAATAAACAAAGAAACAAATAAATAAATAAATTATTGGAACTTTTCTTGTATTTTTTTCCTTCCTTCGCTGAATTTTTTTTTTTTTTTTTGGAAGCTTATCTGCAATCAGCAACTCTGAAAGCTCATTACAGCATGCAGGAGCCGGCGCCAGAGATCAGCGCTGTACACCAAAATTGTGTGCCCACCAAATGGAAGGCCGAAACAGTTCCACGCTCGTCTATGTGTACGCTTGACCGAATTACTATACATCCAGTGTTGCTTAACAGTCGTACGATTTCAATAAAATAAACAGGTCTAGAACGAGCCAGGAATAACATGCTGATGTCTGTTTGTAGATTTGTAGCAGATTCTGTTGAAGGGACCTCACACTGATTCAAACAATCAAAACAAACCAGACGAGAGTATACCAGACCTAATGTGAAGCAAAGACAACAAATCCTGCCCTGCCCGCATGAACACTGGACAAATATAGCACAAATAATGCCAGGGAAACTCTGTCGGAGTTTCCAAAGCTCCCTTAGAATAATCTCACTCTCTGAATTCAAAACATTATAAATAGGGGCTCCTTAGAAAACAAGAGCATGGATGTCACAGTTTAAATTTCTCCTCTAAAAAGACTAAAGTGTCGTTAAACTGTTGGTTACAACGTGACCAATAAACATATTTTTTAAGGAATTGGTTTAACAGGGATATTAATAATTATATATATATATATATATATTTACGTGCAAACAATTTATGTAAATCCATAGTTTTCCTGCGCATTTTAAAGAATTTAGTTCTGTTAGCTATTTCCCCTACTCTGATTCATCTTATCAAAAGTCACATTCGATTTATTTATTATTATTTAATTTATTTGACAGGGACAAATGCATAAAACATTGCTTTATAAAGAATACAAAAAAAGTAGATGCCATGCATACAGGTTTCTAGGCCTGAATAATTTGCAACCCCTGTCCCTGGTTAGCTTATTATATGGTTGGCTTATAAAATTAAAAAAAGAAATTACAAGCATTAATTTTAAAATGTATTGCTATTAAAATACATATAATAAATAATCCCATACATGAGATAAGATATGGGCTTAAATAGATGTAGAAATCAATATAAAACACAAATGAGTCTAGACACATTTAACAATACAAGAACACAAAAGTGTGCATATGTCTGTGCTGAATAGAAATTGGCATAATTTAACTTTGATTTAGTAAAAATTATAGTATAAACTAGCAAATAATATTTTACTTTAAAGGATATTATTGTATATTATGAAAATAATGTCAACAGATGTCTTGAATACATAGTTAATTTATTTATACTTTCAAAATTTTAATGAGTCTATATTATATATTAGTTTCCTCCTTTAAGTTGAGTAGTGTAAGACTGGACAACCCGATCACTAAATGCGTCTTTATAGCACGCATGTGTATTGTCGTGTAATTTATACGCTAAAGTGAGTTTTTATGTGCATATGATATGCATCGGTTGGTTAGGGTAGGTTTAGGTGTGGGGTGCATGTGTATTATACGTTTGGGTAGAGTGGTGTGGGGTGCGTGTGTATTACACGCAAATGAACTGCGTGTCAAATGCACGTGAAAAACTGCGTCTCATATGCACGTAAAAACTCATTTTTGCGTATAAATTACACGACAATACACGATGCGTGTTATAGAGACGCATTTACGTGAGAACAGACTGGACTGAAAGAACTGGTTGAAGAGATCAACCCCAACACAGGTCTATGACGAAGGACCTTGCTTGCAAATTAACATTTAAACACCTCACACACACACACACACACGCACACACACACACTCCTTGCCCGCATTCCCTCTTGCAGAGATCACCCACACTCACACAAGAATATAATATGGTTTTCAATGTGAATGATTACCATTAATGGGTTAGTTCACCCAAAAATGAAAATTCTGTCAGTATTTACTCACCCTCATGTTGTTCCAACCCCGTAAGACCTTCGTTCATCTTCAGAACACAAATTAAGATATTTAAGATATTAAGATCGCTCCTGCATACTAGTCCATAGGCTTCTTGAGGGACTGGCTCTTGCTGTCTCCGAAAAGTCATTAAAGACATCGTTAAAATAGTCCAAGTGACTACAGGGGCTCAATCTTAAGTTTATCAAACGACGAGAACACTTTTGTGCGCAAAAAAACAACAAAAATAACAACTTTATTTCAACTATTCGTTTATTTCTCCCGCTGCGCGAGTCAGGTTACTAGTTTAATAGCGTAAGCTTCTGTTATTGTACGTCACACGCATCACACACACATGACCAGCGTAGGCCAATAGTGAGCCTACGTGTGACGTAGCTCTACGCAATCACACTACGTTAACGGACTTACAGGCTCATGGAGAAGGACGTGAATAGTTGAAATAAAGTCGTTATTTTTGTTGTTTTTTTGCGCACAAAAGTGTTCTCGTCGTTTGATAAACTTAAGATTGAGCCCCTGTAGTCACTTGGACCATTTTAACGATGTCTTTAATGACTTTTCGGGGACAGCAAGAGCCAGTCCCTCAAGAAGCCTATGGACTAGTATGCAGGAGCGATCTTAATATCTTAAATATCTTAATTTGTGTTGCGAAGATGAACGAAGGTCTTACGGGGTTGAAACAACATGAGGGTGAGTAAATACTGACAGAATTTTCATTTTTGGGTGAACTAACCCTTTAAGGATTGTGTTTAGTATCATTTTAAAAGTCTCAGGGTGACTACAGATGTCTCATTCCTAAAGAAGTAAATCAAAAGATAATACAGTTTTTAAGAGTATAGAAATATCTTGCACACAGAAGGGTGTGTCTTTGAGCCTTATGATCATTTGTCTGAACGCAAATTTGCAAAAATTATCTGAATGAAAAAAAAATGCAAAAGCTCACGGAAAAAAGTATACATTGACAATCAGTTATTAATGTTTTTGCATGTGTTCATGATATTTTTGTATAACAACCTAGCCAAAAATGCAATAAGGCTTGCTTCTTTGCATTATAACAAATCAAACAATTGCACTCCATTCTCAAACTCTGGTCTGGAATGATCCGAACACAGACAAGCTGCATGCCACAAACATCTACATATCAGCAGTCTTGGACCGGCCAATCAGATTAGAGAAACGGAACTAACTGTTGTGTAACTTGGTGTACTGATAAAATGAAGGGGCCAGCACAACAAACTATATGTTTGAAAAATGTAGAACTAAGCCTGAGTATGTGCACTGTCCATATACTGTGTGTATTGTGTGTGCCAGAGTGTGTATTTTGATAAGTGACTTGTAATCATTAGGGACTTGTAATAGGAAAAGACTGAGGAAATAATTCAGCAGTAGCCTATAAGTGCAGGCCATAAAAGGGCACTTCTGTAAAACAAACAATGCGGCTACACAGAGGGCTATCAGGTTAGAGCGCGGGACACCAAAAACAGCTTAAGCAGGATGTGGTCTATTCATTGTCAATTATTCATTTTTCCCACAGCTTAATAGCATGGTTCTGTTTTTGTGCTACAGAGTGCCATCGACACAGTCAACACACTGAGGTGGACATGCTGGTTTGGTCTCATTTGGTGGATAATTATCACAGCTGAACCACAGGCAGAGTTGGAGTCCGGAGAACCCGACAGGCTGTCAGACACCCAGCTAATCGCCTCCCACACACACAGAGATAAGAGCGCTCTGCCCTTCTACAGGGCCTCCATCACAAGGGAATACCCACACCACTTGCCTTGGTTAACCTACCTATTTTCAAGAGTACTTTACAGCAGTGCAGAAGAAAACATCTGAGGAAAATTATAGTAATTAGTCACTGGTGGCTGCAAAACCATGTAAAGAAAGGTTGTGTAATAAACCCTAAAAAGCCAACATTATCATATGTGATGTGCACATTTCTATGTCTAAATTATCAACATGATCAAAAGGTTGCTGAAGAAAAAAAAATGTTACACAATATTTGACAAATTTCTAATAATAAATGCTTTTTCTTTAGCAAATAAAAGGCCTTTTTTTCCTAACAAACTGTGCACATTAAGGTGTCTTTTTGCTGTGAAATCTTTACAGTTTTTATGTAAACATTAGAATAAAATGTTATTTTGTTCATTTTTTCAAGTTGACCACTTACCGGACTGAACCAACATATGCTTAATGGACTACTTGCACAACTACTTCCGCGTTCTACTTATTACATACCGGGTGTTTCCGGTTAGAGTGTTCATCGCACGTCCATACATGAGAATGCAGATTATCACTACGTTTTATGGATGCCAATTGATTAAAACAATGTATAACGATCTCTGTATTAATTATCTTGAGCCTGCTGAAATGTTCCTAAATATATTTTCTTTCTAACTGTTCGATTCTGAATAATAAATAGGCTAAATATATTCATCCGATGACCTGCAGCAGTCTTCTGTCTTCTCATTAACAACAGTATTAGCCTACTTATATTCTATACTTGAGTTTACATTTTTTTTTTTATGAATTTGACTAATAAAATGTGTGCATTGGTGCTTTATTCAGCCGCAGCCGCAGCTTTCTCGTTTCGGCTTGGTTTGGATTTAAACTTAACCACTTAACTGTCACCGTCCCACAGGTTGGACGTTTGCCACTATATTTTTAAAACAATAATATCTTAGTAAATACCTTAAATAATATTGACAAACTATATATCATTTGAAAGCTTACAATCTCTAGTTTCCATATTTGGTGACTGATTTTCAAAATATATTACAGAGGAGCCATAATTTATCAATATAAAACAAGAATATTTTCATACTCATAAGGCGTGTTCAGACCTTTATTTTAAAATAGCAGTAAACATGAAAAATCATGAAAAAATGGTAAATACCTCAGTTTCTTTTCATGCCAAAAGTTCAAAAGATAGAATCCATTCAATTATTTTGGAAAAAAAAGGTCTGAAAAGTTTGAAATATCAAGAAAAAAATAATAAATTCACCATTTGTGACGTGGCAGCTAGCTATGACTTACATGCGTGTTCTTTGTATGTGTTTCTTAGAGGTTCAATTCATATCAAAATCTGCCAAACTTCCCATGCTACTTCTCTCTACTTCAGAGATTTATGAAAATTGTGAAAATAATGGTTCATATCACTCAAAACACGAGTGGAAATGCAGGCGCCCTTATATGGGCAGTAATGGAGTCTGATTGTGCCCTAGTGAAAAAGTTTGGTACTGCGCTCAAACAAAATCTTACTGAAAGCTCATTTTTTGAGATATCAACCTAAAATTTGAAACACAACTTGTTCAGATTTTTGGCTTTGATCTTTCTGCCATTTTAGAGTAGCCCAGGTTTTAAAAATATATATTTTATGTAAAATATGAATAATTAATATTTTTACATTGTACATTTCCATAAACTCAAACTTCTATAACTTTTTGTCTGTTTCACTTTCTTAATTTATTTTACTTCTACAAAAATCTGCCAAATGTCTTCTTTAAAACAAGACCAATCATATGTCTATATTCCAAAGCATTCTTGAATTACAACCATTTAAGTTTGAAATGTGCATTTTCATGTCTATTCAAAAAAGGGGGGGGTGACAGTTAACAGGTTAATGTTCCGATGAGTTTTGAAAATTCTGCACACGGTAAACAATCTGCACAGAATATCCCTTCTTCTGTCAATAAAAATGTCCAAAATATAAAATCTTATTACAGACACTCATTTTAGGTGGTGTTTGTTCAACTCATTGACCGCAGTACATTGAAAGTAAACGTAACCGGAAATAAGTGATATTGTTTCCAAACGGAAGTGCGTCGCGAAGCTCAGTGCAAGTAGTCCATTGATTGTCCATACATATGTATGTCATTTTGAGGAACATTTATTTAACCATCTCCTAATCATCATTGCATAGCATTGCATAATAAAAACTACAGAGCTTTATCATAAACCATCATAAAAGCATTTAAATATCATCCTAAGACATTATAGAGTGACAACTGATATGTGTATGCATTTTATGTGATTAGTCTAATCTATTCTTATAAAAATCTAATTTGATTTACATTACAAGCTCAGAATGACCATATACCTATTAGCAACTGCACCAAATTGCATATTTTTGGATATGCAAGTTTGATTAAAACTGTGTTTTTTTGTTGTTGTTTGTTTAGTTTTTTTTCCCTCAAGTATGAGCTCAGTATTTTCCTATATCATACTATGTGAGGCATAAAATCCTGATGTTTCATATGATACTAATAAACTAATACTGATAATAATGATACTAACATCTGTAGGTTTTTTTTTTCCCCACAGTTTATCTCAGTGATACTTTTCCCACATTTATCTGCAAGAAGTTAAAATTGTTGATCTACAACTTATCCCTAAACTGTGTAGATTAATCTTACCTTACTATTGGGTTGAGGTTGGTACAGTCGGTGAGGTTGATATTCGTTTTTGTTAAATTCATTTTCTAAAATGTATGATCTCCCCTTAATCTGACCCGTGTGCAGCTCATTTCTGAATGGTTTAAACTGATGGTGTTTCAATGAACCACTAATTACAACCCTCCTCCTCTCCCTACAGCATTTAGGTATTGTGATGAGATGTAGGGGACAGGGCACAACGTAACGCCTTTTGGTTTTGGCTCAATTAATTAAAAAATAATTAGGTTAGATTCATATTTTTGAATCAATGCTGACATGTTTCAAAATGGTGCTATGTTTGAGCCAACAAGACAGTGATTAATGCAATATAAAGTTAGATTTGGATTTATACGTATACACCCAACTCAGAAACCGAAAAAAAAAAAAAAAAAAACTATGATGAAAAAATGTACTTGCATGGTGTCAAAACACTCTTTGTCCAGTATCTTCACAAAATATTATCAAAACTTCACGCAAATTCGTGGGAGACCGTCTTCTGGCAGCGAGAGAAAAATAGCGTAAACACAACCTGCGTGACCCTGAGTAACTAAGTAAAAGGTCTGTGTTACATTTAAACCCGCGTTAGGTTGTGCCCCGCACCAGTTTTAAAGACACAGCCCAATTTAACATACACTATATTTCCAAAAGTACTGAGAATCCCATCCAAACCGTTGAATTCAAGTGTTCCAATTACTTCCATGGCCATAGTTGTATAAAATCAAGCACTATGGCATGCAGACTGCTTCTACAAGCATTTGTGAAAGAATGGGTCACTCTCAGTAGCTCAGGGAATTGAAGAATGGTCCTGTGATAGGTTTCCACCTGTGCCATAAGTCCACTTGTGAAATTTCCTAATAAATATTCCACTGTCAACTGTTAGTAGTATTATAACATATGCCCATTTCACACACCGCATTGATCCCTGGAAATTGCCGGGATCAAAGCCGGGTTGGGGACCTAACATTGCTGTGTTCAGTCCCAAGACGCACACTGTGTTAACAAAAGCAGTAATCAATGCCGTGTTGTAATGATTCGATGATGAAGCTGGGATTGTTCGCCAGCTAGTGAAACAGTACATAATGTGCTAATTTATCATCGAATCAGAAAACAAAAATGCAGAAAACGCAGCTCATAAGCAAACTTAAGACGCTGCTGAGACACTATGTTATATCGGGTTGTCTTTACGGGTTTTTTTTTTAGGTTGTGTGTAAACGCACACTCTCTGATTCCGGAAAATCACTGGCAGTTTAAATGAACCAAAATCAAACGAGCCTGGGTCAAATTCCGGGTCAAATCCCGGGTCATTTTATCTGTGTGTATTTTCCCGGAATCTATCTGTGAAAGGGCCTAAAGTGGAAGCAATTGGGAACAACAGCAAATCGGCCATGAAGTGGTAGGCCACGTAATATCACAGAGCAAGATTAGCGCATTCTGAGGCGTACAGTGTGCAGTCGCCAACTTTCTGAATAGTCAATAGCTAAAGACCCCCAAACTTCTTGTGGCATTCAGATTATCTCAAGAACAGTGCATAGAGAGCTTCATGGAATGGGTTTCCATGGTCAGGCAGCTGTATCCAAGCTTTACAACACCAAGTGCAATGCAAAGCACTGGATGCAGTTGTGTAAAGCATGCCATCACTGGACTCTATAGGATTGGAGACGTGTTCTCTGGAGAGACAAATCACACTTCTTTGTCTAGTCCGATGGATGAGTCTGGGTTTGGCAGTTGCCAGGAGAACGGTACTTGCCTGACTGCATTGTGCCAAGTGTAAGGTTTGGTGGAGGGGGGGATTATGGAGTGGGGTTGTTTTTCAGGGATTGGGCTTGGTCCCTTAGTTCCAGTGAAAGAAACACTTAACGCTTCAGCATACCAAGACATTATGGACAATTTCATGCTCCTAACTTTGTGGGAACAGTTTGGGGATGGCCCCTTCCTGTTCTAAAATGACTGTACACCAGTGCACAAAGCAAGGTCCATAAAGACATGGATGAGTGAGTTTGGTGTAGAGGAACTTGACTGGCCTACACAGAATCCTGACCTCAACCCAATAGAACACCTTTGGGATAAATTAGAGGACAGTTAGCCAGGCCTTCTCGTCCAACATCAGTCCCTGACCTAACAATAAACACACTCTTAAGCCTTATGGAAAGTCTTCCCAGGAGAGCTTTAGCTGCAAAGGGTGGGCCAACTCCATATTAAACCCTACCGATTAAGAATGGTATGTCATAAATTATTCATGCACATGTAAAGGAAGACATCCCAAATTTTCTGACATTATAGTATAGGTTATTTATTTTAGGTGCATCATTTACAAGATAATCTCAGAACTGTAATGAATAGAGACTTCCAACTGTATAGCCATCACCACCACATATTGTGATTAATATCATTCTGTTATGGAAATGATGAGGGAAAACCTGCCACGTTTTAATTTTTTTTTTAATAGGATAAAATGGCCTTGCTAAGGCTTGCAATAATATATCTATAAAATATATTATTTTATAATAATTTCAAAACTGATATGTTTGAAAGTCTGGGTCTCAAGGGTAACAAAATAAAACCATAATAGAAGGCATTAGAAAAGTCTTTAAAAATACATTATGAAGGGATGGTAAAAAGTTTCCAAGACATTTTTAACCCTTAAACACATACCTGTGTCACGTGACGCAAGGCGAGAGAGACGTGGATTCAAATGCAGAGATGATTTATTATGACGACAAACATAAAAGGTACAGCCTCCAAGGCTCAGGAACAAAAGAGGAAGATACAAGGAACACGCAACATGTACAACGAATCGGCTCAAGACTACAAACACAAGGCGATTAAATGGGGAACAACCTAACAGGTAAACGAGGCAGACAGGTGTGGGAGATAAAACAATAATGAGATAACAAGATAGACGATTGACAAGAGAGCACATGGCCCAAAATAACAAAATACCCATGTGCAGCACAAGACAGGACCGGCATGTGACATTATCCCCTCCCTACGGAGCGGCTACCAGACGGAAGGACAGGAAGAAAACACCAGGGTGGGACAGGAGGGACAGACCAGGGCGGTGAAGAACCCTCGGGCGGCTAGGGCGGTGAAGACCACTCGGACTGCCAGGGTGGAATTGCCATCTCAGAACCAGACACCGGCTTAGGACCAGACCCCGGCTCAGGACCAGACCCCGGCTCAGGACCAGACACCAAAACTGTAACAGCCACAAGAACAGACACAAACACAGAAACAAACACTGGCTCTGGAACAGGCACTGGCTCTGGCTCTGGCTCTGGAACAGACTCTGGCCCTGGCTCTGGAACAGCAGACACAGGCAAGTCCAGGATCTGAGCCAGACACTTCAAATAGTCCATCATTGCCTTGGCGGCCACACAAACGGGCATCTCTTCATCTGTCTCAGACCGGACAGAAGGGACGTGAACAGTCTCTGGCTGGGCAGAATTGACATGAACAGTCTCTGGCTGGGCAGACATGATGTGAACATTCTCTGGCTGGGCAGACGGGACGTGAACAATCTCAGACTGGGCAGACGTGACATGAACAGTCTCTGGCTGGGCAGACGGAACGTTAACAGTCTCTGACTGGGCAGATGTGAAATGAAAAGTCTCTGGCTGGGCAGACGGAACGTGAACAGTCTCTGACTGGGCAGACGTGACGTGAACAGTCTCTGGCAGGGCAGACGGAACGTGAACAGTCTCTGACTGGGCAGACGTGACGTGAACAGTCTCTGGCAGGGCAGACGGAACGTGAACAGTCTCTGACTGGGCAGACGTGACGTGAACAGTCTCTGGCAGGGCAGACGGAACGTGAACAGTCTCTGACTGGGCAGACATGACGTGAACAGTCTCTGACTGGGCAGCGATGACATGAACTGACTCTGAATGGACAGGCGCATGTCTCCTCCTACGTCCTTTCTGATGGATGTGTGCAGACTCGGGGCTGGCCAAAACCATTAATGAAGTCCCAACGCTGGATGGATCCAGTGACGAAGACTTCATTCCAAATGAGACCAGTGGGGAAGACTCTGCTGCCCTGCTCTCCTCATTCCTTTGAGCGCACATGAAAAATATTTAAATAAAGAGATCCCATTCTCCCTCTCCACAGGACAAAGTTTGCGCCGCTGAATCCACATAATGGTCGTTCTGTCACGTGACGAAACGCTAGAAAACATAAAAGGTACAACCTCCAAGGCTCAGGAACAAAACAGGAAGATACAAGGAACACGCAACATGTACAACGAATCGGCACAAGACTACAAACACAAGGAGATTAAATAGTGAACAACTTAACAGGTAAACGAGGCTGACAGGTGTGGGGGATAAAACAATAATGAGATAACAAGATGGGTGGGGTAGACGATTGACAAGAGAGCACATGGCCCAAAATAACACACCCATGTGCAGCACAAGACAGGACAGGCATGTGACAACCTGTTTGTCATTTACTACCTGGCCCCTTGTTCATTTTTTAAAGTTAGACATCAACTTTCTTAGACCTTAAAAGTATTTATTATAAACAATATAGAAACAAGAAAAAAATTCTAAATTAAAGTTTTTTAATATTTTTTTTTTAGTTGAAAACTTGTGAACCCAGTCAGACTGAGCAGCATAAGAGAGAAAATAACCTATTATGGGCATAGGCCTGGAGTTAGATGGCCAAGAGCTTGTGACAAAACCAACCCAATCTCACGGAAATTCGTACGAATTTTTCTGAGGTGGCTAATTCGTAACAATTCGTACGACCTCACTCGTACGAATTAGTACGATTTTGCTAAATCGTACATATTTTACGAATTAGCCAATTCGTATGAATTTGTAAGAATGACCTACCCCTGACCCCGCCCCTAAACATAACCGTCACGTGGGTTTAGACAAATCGTACAAATTCGTACGAGTGAGGTCGTATGAATTAGTACGAATTAGCCACTTTTGAATCACTCGTACGAATTCGTACGAATTGGTCGTGAGATAGGGTAGGACAAAACTGCATGGGACAAGGTAAACACAGATCTATGCTTTGCATTGGAAAGATTAACTAGTACAGTTGAAAAGAAGCTGGATTAATTTGGGGACATCATTTATGCATATGGAAGTGAAAGGTTTGGGTGTGGAAAAAAGGAAGGAAAAAGTACAAACTACTCCTGGAATGTCTAGACGGTAGCAGAAAATTGAAGGGTTAGTTAGAGAAAGGAGACAGCTGAGGAAGCAATGAAAAAGAGCAGAACAAAGTCAGAAGGAGGGACTAAATCTCTTACAAAGGGTCATAAAAGATAAGCTGACAACATTACGCAGAGCTGAGCGCCTACGGAAACGCTACAAAAAGGAAGGAACGTGCAAGGGCTAATTTCTATAAAGACCCATTCAAATTCGTAAAGAAGTTATTCACCGGTGAGAAGAATGGAATTTTAAAATCATCTAGGGTTGAGCTAGAGAGATATTTGTAGGAAACACATACAGATGCAAAAAGGCATGAGCCTATGGCAAATCCATCAGACTTCCCAAATATCAATCTACCAGAATACCAAATGGAGATCTGTGCACAGTGGAAAGAGGTAAATTATGGCTTCATTGACACTTCAGTTAAAAAAAAAAAAAAATCAGCTAAAAAGGAGAGGAAGGAGCTCCATGTGACATTCCTGGATTAGGCTAATGCATATGGTTCAGTGCAAGATAAGCTTCTTTGGGCAGCATTTGATTTTTTTCAGAGTACCAATGTCAATAACAAATTTAGTGAAAGCCTATTTTGGAGATTTGCTATTTAGTTTCTCAACTCCAGAATTCAGCTCTGCATGACAAGGCTTGGAGCTTGGAATAAAGGCAGGATGCACCATTTCTCCACTGGCTTACCATGGCAATGGAAGTAATCATTAGGGCATCAAGATGGGTAGTAGGAGGAGAGTGCTTCTGGGATGCGACTACCATAACTATCAGAGCATACATGGATGACATGACAATCATGACTACAACAGTAGCCTGCACTAATTGAGAAGTTAGATGACAAGCAGTGGAAGGGTTGAAGAGCATAAACAGTTGTGCTCTACCAGGTAAACTAAAACTCTGGTGCTTTCAGTTTGGTTTACTGCCAAGGTTACTGTGGCCACTGACTGTGTACGAGATTTCTTTGATAACAGTGGACAAGCTGGAAGTGCTAATAAGTTCATACATCAGGAAATGGTTGGGAGTTCCACACTGTCTCAGCAGAGTGGGACTTTATATTAAATGAATATTGCCTCTGCCAGTCTCTGCTTTAACTGGGGAGTTTAAGTGCGCCAAGGTCAGACTGGAAATGACCTTAGTCTCATGACAAATGTGTAAGGGAGGCAGCACCTGTGTTAAAATCTGGTAGAAAGTAGTCAGCAAAAAAGATCTGTAGTAGAAACAAAGGCTGTCTTTCAAATTGGTGATATCTTGAGACAGGCACAGCATGGAAGAGGAGGTTTTGGCTCAGTTTAGCTCCTCCTAAATGGCACAAGGCAGGCCCAGCTCAAAGGAGGAAGCTGGTAGTCAACGAGGTGTGAAAGCAGGAGGAGAGGATGAGGTGTATAAAGGCCATTTCCCAGGCCAAGCAGGGAGAGTGGATAAGATGAGAGAGTGTAGAACAACGCAAGATGGGCTGGCAAGACCTTTGGTTAATGGAAGAGAGTAGGATCAGTTTCCTTATCAGGAAAACATATGATGTTCTCCCATCACCACAGAACCTAAACCTCTGAGTAGGAGAGGATCCCTCTTGTCCTTTGTGTTCATCACCTGCTACATTAAGGCACATTTTGACAGGATGTAAGGTGGCTCTTAGCCAAGGTCAGTTTACTTGGCACCATGACCAAGTACTGCAATGTTTGGCTTTAGCATTGGAAGGCAAGCATAATATGACCAATAAGTTGACAACTGATCTAGCAAAATATTACACACAGAAGACAATATTCCTCCACCCAGGCAAGCAACCACCAAGAAAAGGTGT
Source organism: Pimephales promelas (assembly GCF_988280905.1). Taxonomy (NCBI): domain Eukaryota; kingdom Metazoa; phylum Chordata; class Actinopteri; order Cypriniformes; family Leuciscidae; genus Pimephales; species Pimephales promelas. The sequence continues at coordinate 12,146,496 of NC_142782.1, read as the reverse complement.
TAAAACCAATTCTCGCCCAGGACAAATGGAAGCTGCCAGGGACAGGAAAATGCTGGCTGATCTTGATCAACGGCTTATTTTTCTACCACTAACCTCCGACCAGATAATGTTTTGTTGTCTGGATCAGCACGCATTGTTCAACTGATAGAGTTAACAGTGCCATGGGAGGATGCTGTAGATGAGGCATATGAGAGGAAGAAACTGTGGTATGCTCATCTGGCCACTGAAGTCCAGCTTTATCCAGTCGAAGTGGGTTGTCGAGGATTTGTGGCACACTCTACAACCCGGTTCCTCACAGACGTCGGATTCAGTGGCCAAGAGTTGTGTCGCACAGTAAATAACTTATCTGAAGCAGCAGAGAGGAGAAGCAACTGACTGTGGTTGAGACAGAAATATTCTGGCAGGGTGTGTACAGGCTGTATTGCGTTTTGCGGTAGGTAGTATGCCATACTGAACCGTTGCCACTGAACTTACTTTAATGATTAGTGGGGCTCGACAGCCTTAGTCAAACAGGTTGATGCGCATGGTTGGGTTGTGGAGAGATTTTAAGATTGTGGTTAGGTCACATGTGAACTACGAGGAAGGAGCAACCTCAGCAGCAGAAGGGATGTAAAGGTCAGTAAGCAGGGCTGAGTTGAGTGGGGGATGGAGGGGGTGACTCTGGGAGTCACTGTCGAGCCCTCTTGAGGTGTCGTGGGCTAGTCGACGAAACACTGAGGATGGAAGGTGCCCACTTGAAAACCCTAGAGATGTCCCCTACTCGGCTCAATCCAGATGGTTGTCGTGCTGGTCCACTGGGGAGACCACACTGTAGTTGCAGCCGTTGAGTGTGCTGACGCGCCAAGACACAGCCATTAAAGCTGGACAGAAGAGATTCACATCACCATATGGAAAGAAGCGTAAATGGATGGAGAAGTATAGGTTACTGTAAAGCTACGTCTTAGTTTGTGCTTATCTTGGCGAAAATCTTGACTACAAATCTGCAGGAAGTTGTATCTACTCTTGTGTAAATGGAAATCAATATAGAATCAATATAGAAAGAAGGAGAAAAAATCTATTTATTTACTATTTATTATCCATTATTTATTAATAAATAATAAATAATAAATTATTTATTAATAAATAATGGATATATACAAGCAGATGACAAATACACTATAATAACCATAATTAAACTACTAAACTATACCTGTTCCATCTCTATACAGCACTCTGACTCTGTAGGCATTATTGTCCGACTCAAAATGAACACTGTTACTGAGAGTTTCTGATATTATCATCAGAAATCATGAAATTGTCCTGAGAGACTGAGCTCGAGCTCATGAAGCTCCGCCTCCTCTGCCGGCAGCAGCACCTTATTTGCATTTAAAGGGCACACACTAAAACAGCGCGTTTTTCTAAGCCCCCAAAAAATGACAATTTAAACATGCTGTAAAAAATGATCTGTTGGGTATTTTGAGCTGAAACTTCAAATACCTGTACACATTCTGGGGACATCAGAGACTTATTTTACATCTTGTAAAAAGAGGCATAATACGGGACCTTTAAGGTGTCAAAATATTATATGATACACACTGATCACGTGCTATTTCACTCATAATTACCACAGACATAAAACACAAGAATACCAAGCATCATCAGCAAAACTTGAAATAACTTGGAAATAATAATGATGATTTACTGCAGAGTCAGATATGGTTGAGAATGTGAATATGAGCCAGATGATGAATATACTGGGAAATGAGCTCTGACGAGAACAGTGATGATGTTAAAAAGCATCTGCTCAAATTTAAACCTTCCAAGTTCCAAAAGGTGAGAAAATATGCTCTAATTTATTCTTCTATACTTGTTATTTAAATATTAGGGATACTGCGGCAGTTAGAGATCCTCTTATGTTAGATATGGATTGCTATGGGTTGCTAATGACACAAATATTTAATAATAAGTGGCGAAACATTCTTGTATTTAAGCGATAACGTGACCATCATATAACAAAAAGAAGAAAAAGTGACTGTTAATAAAAATCGCCTGTCCACGGCTCTGTTACGCATAATCAAAGCTGCACCAGAGGCGTCTCTGTGATGGTTGAAGATAAATTTTAGTAAATTTGTTAGCCACTGTACACAGCAAAAAACCAACATGACATCATGACTTTTGCGTAAACATATACGACACTTTCGAGTCAGGTGGCGTGTTATCTCTACGCATTTTGAGCTATCTGCGTGTATCCGCGTGTATGCGTATATGTCTACGCCATTAACGTCCGCGTCATTCCGCGTGTCCGTACACGCAGTCAAATCTCCAGTCATAAATGCCATTAACCCCAGTGACGGTTAAGTTTAGGGATGGGGTTGAGGTAAGTCATATCTTTTTTTTTTTACCTAGGATGGTAAGGGAACAGTCATAAATGCCATTAACCCCAGTGATGGTTAGGTTTAGGGACGGGGTTAAGGTAAGTCATATATTTATATAACGTTAAGTCAACGGCGTTCATAAACACGCTGAAAGGCGATTATGCGTCTTGATAGCACGCCAAAAATGGAAATACGAATTGGCGTGTCATACACACGCTACTTCATGAGATCAGCCTGAAAAAACTGTTTATTTTTTAAGTCAGTTTATCTGACACTGCGGCCACCTGAGGCTTCACCTTATGTGAACTTTCAACAGGACATTTTAGCTCAGTCACTTTGAGTTATTTAAAAAAAAAGTCATGTTAGTTTAATAACTGCCACGATTAATAACTATCTAGGCAAATGGATGTCATTGGGGCATGTTTGTGCTTGCTTTGTAGACCGTAGACAAGGTTGGACCCACATTGCTTAACTACATAAAGAGACCACTTTGATGGAATAACGCACACCACCTCTCCCTTACACAACACGCATGCATATTACAGCATCCTCTGTCCACTCAAAGAGACCTCACGTCCTTATGTCCCAATGGGCTGGACATTTGAAGGAAAAGTCATTCATGGAATTGGCCAAACAAAGAAGCCTCTGTCTTTTACCAATAAAGGCGTGTTTTGTCAGTGCTGCTTAAATGCATTATTAACAGTTTATCACATCTGATGGCTGGCTCAAGGATGAATTCAGACAAACAAACGTGAGGAGCCAGAGAAACAGGTAAACAGTTTGTGTACATGTGTGTGTATGCGTCTAATAAGGGTGGAGTTGGTCTGGCTGATTGACAGGAATGATGCAGAAGCCAGACACCTCTGATGATGGCATCAGGGTTTTGACTGCAGACTGGAAAGTAAACACATCTTTCTCCTCCTTCCATCCCAGCTCGACTCTCTAATTCAAGCCTTGATCACTAGCCTAGGTAATGTCTGCAGAATATGAAAAAGAACAGGACACAGGCCATCAGTTAGCCCTGTGCAAAAACATTCAGGATATTTTGACAACTCAGTCAGTACATAAAGTCTCAACAAGGCTGTAAAAATATAAATATTTGGTGTTAATTTCAATCAAACTTCTCAACTGTAACTGCTAACGAGAGTTAGCTAATGCCGAGAGGTCAGTATAAAATGGAAAGAGTTATTTTGTCCTTCTTTGCTTTTTTCCATAAGATGTATGATGCCTCTATTGATTAGTAAGACTCCAGGCAAATCAGGGTATTTAGGGAATTAACATTAAGGAGGCACTTCAGTGGCATGAATAAAGAGAATGAGGGAGCTGTTTACTTGTCGGGTAGAACTGGCACAAACCAGCCTAAGGTGGTTAGCTGGCATGTTTTAAAGATTTGAGAGGAGATTGGGAACTTTTCCAATTGGCTGACTAAAAACTAGCTTGGTTAGGCTGGTGTTTTGAATAAAAAAATAAAATAAAATTGAAATGTATTTTTTTTTTTTTTACTTCAGAGTGATATGAAACTTTGTGACTTTTGGGGCACTTGCTGTTTGAACGGACCAGAAATTTAGATTGTGTTTGTTAAAAAAACAAAAAAAAAGATTGCACATGTTGGTTTTCAAGGTCACAAATGTCCACTATAAGAAATGAAAGGTAAATCGGAGAAAATATATAAAAAAACTTTTTTTTTTGGTTTACAATCTACAAATCAGCCACAAAGAAGAAAAAAGTGGACAGCAATTGAGTGACACTGTAAAACATCAAAAAAGCACATCAAAACAGTTAAACTTTTTTTAATATTACAGTTGTAATCAAAATCATTGGAAAATCCCATCGGAAATCAGGTTTAATGCAAAATTTACAGAATTTCAGCTGTGTGCAATGCACAAATAAAAATCAACTGAAAATGCTACTTTTAATGACTTCTGCAGTCTCAAAATTATTCAACCCCCTCATGGCAAGTATCCTCAGTACCTAGTAGACTACCCTTTTTGCTGTCATAACCTGCTGCAAACAAGATGTATAACCAGACACCAGCTTCTGGCAGGTTTAGCCTATTCCTCATAAGCAATGGCCTGCAGTTCTGCAACCACCTTTTTAAAATCCAACCAGAGATTTTCTATGGGTTTCAAGTAAGGTCACTGTGCTGGCCACCGTAGAATCTTCCAGGACTTCTTCTGCAACCGAGCCTTGATGGAATTTGAGGTATGCTTGGGATCCTTAAATGACTTTGACTATAATATTTCAATTTTTATAACATAATTATTTCATTTCTATAGGCTAAAATATAGAGTCGGCGCTTCAGATATGCGAGCCAGCTCCCGACTCTTAGAGTCGGCTCATTCGGGAATCGCTAACGAGTCATCAAAAGCTCATTCGCGAACGAGCCGATCCTTCATAACTATCGCTCATTCGCGAACGACCCATCATCACTAACGGCTAACACTCATGAATTGCGAACGACTCATCATAATGCATAGTCGGACAGGACAGGACACACAAGGAACAACACAAGCCAGTGAGTCAACGAGAGACAGGTAAGGCGACGAGCCCAAATAATCCAAAAGAAGCCTTCTCTAAATGATATATTGTTTAACAATATTAATTTTGCCCAGTTAATTTTAATTTTGCCCAGTTGTGGCCTGTTGAGGGGCAATAAATATTGAAAGTTCCGAAACATCTATTGCATCTATTGTCATTTGCATTGATCCATTATATAAACATAATACTACATACATGGCATTTGATTGGAGGCTAGTCTCACTTTGTCAGCAATCAGCAACATTTTTTTTTAGATTTGTGTACAATGTTTAATGTTTCTGTTAATAATGTATTGTATTAAGTGTCCATTTCATTATAATATTCAGATTTATCATAAATAATTGAACATGCATATGTATTTTAAGTTCCGTTAAAGAGGGGTGGAGGTGGGGTCACATTTGAGCATTTAAAATGTAATTTTACTTGAAAGTAACGCAATAATTACTTTCTTAAGTAACTAGTAACTTTTAAAATTTGTAACTGAGTAAGTAATTTAGTTACTTTTTGGAAGAAGTAACTAGTAACTGTAACTAATTACTTTTTAAAAGTCTTATTTATATAATTTCGAGCACATTTCTTTTGGGTTATTAGTAGCGTACATCTTGGAGTTCTGGCATGGAAACCACATTCGTTTAGTACGCACCTTACTGTGCAAGCTGAAACATCAGTGCCTGTTGCCACCGAGTCTTGCTGCAGGTCTTTTGCAGTCACTCTAGAATATTTCTGAACCTGCCTTCTCAGAAATCTGGTTGTGTCACGGTGTGGCTCTGGCAGAGGAACGAGGAGACCGGAGTATCGGGAAGAACAGGTTTTAATATATATATATATATATATATGTATAAACAGGCAGGCAGACAAGAACACGGGCACCACACGGGTTCACAATGAACATCAATAGACATCGACCGACAAAGACAGAGTAAAACTGAGGGAACTAAATACACAGAAGAATCAAACATAATGGGGTGAAAACAGGTGAAACAGATGAACAGGACGCTGAACGGGAGGCTGATGAGGGAGTGAGTTCAGGTGTGCAGACGAGAGGATCATGGGAAGTGTAGTGCTGAAGACAAGACAGACTGATGCAGACGAAGGACTGTGACAGAACTACCGCAGAACAGAGGAAGGAGGGGGGACGATCTGAGGGCTGAGCGGGTCGTGGCCAGGGCGGAGCAGGTTGAGGGCGTGACCAGGGCGGAGCAGGCTGAGGGCGTGGCCAGGGCGGAGCAGTCTGAGGGCGTGGCCAGGGCGGAGCAGGCTGAGGGCGAGACCAGGGCGGAGCAGGCTGAGGGCGAGACCAGGGCGGAGCAGATGGAGGGAGGACTCCTGGTGGAGCTGGAGGAGACGGGGCTGACAACACCAGGGGGCCGACTGACAGGGGCGGAGCAAGTGAGAGAGGAGACCAGGGTGAAGCTGAGCGACTGACGAGACAAGGTGCTGACGAGGGACCAAGGGACCATGGTGATAACACAGGCTCAGGTGACCAAGGTGACGACAGGGGCACGGAGGGACACGGTGAGGGCAGAGGGAGTGAGGGCTGACGGATGACTGGAGGGAGTGAGGAGTCCAACTGAACCGGAGGGGTGACATAACGGGGCAAAGCCAGAGGAAGGAAGTCCATAGGTGAGGGGAGGATGACGAGGGAGTAAAGGGAATCCGGGGGACAGAGGGAGCCTGGCCGAGCTGGTGGACTGAGGGACCATGGAGGAGCTGAGGTAGGTATGAGCCACGGGGGAGCCAATGGGACCGGGGGCCGAGGAACTGTCCATGTGGAGGGGTTGGGAGGCGAAAACCGGGGATCCCACGACCAGGCTGGGTCAGGGGAGCTGGCAGACGGAAGGGCTGACGGCTGCATGACGGGAGGAGGTGGGAGAGGGAGGCTGGGTGGGATCCTGGTCTCGGGCTCTGGCTGGACGGTCTCGAGCTCTGGTTGGACGGGCTCTGGCTGGACGGACTCGGGCTCTGGCTGGACGGTCTGGACGGTCTCTGACTGGACGGTCTGGACGGTCTCTGGCTGGACGGTCTGGACGGTCTCTGGCCGGATGGGGCTGGGCGGAACCAGCGATGAGAAAAGCTCGGGCTGGACGAAGCTGGGCGGAACCAGCGATGAGGAGATCACGGACGTTGGAGTGGGGCTGGTGCCGTCGTCAACGGTGAAGGAAGATCCACATGACACCAGCACCCACTCCACATAGGCAGCGAAGTTCCACAGAGGACCCTCCCCGGACAACAGCTCTCTGGTGGCGGTGTTGAGGCCAGCATATAGGAAGCTGCAGAGGCTGTCGTCCGGGAAAGATGTGGCTGGGGCGAGGGAGAGGAAATCCGCCAAGTGGTCCTCGAGTGAGCGGTTCCCCTGCTCTAAGCAGAGCAGATTGACTGCAGCAACGAGGTCCATCTCCTTTTCTTTTGCGGTCGGTCGATCTGTCACGGTGTGGCTCTGGCAGAGGAACGAGGAGACCGGAGTATCGGGAAGAACAGGTTTTAATATATATATATATATATATATATATATATATATATATATATATATAAACAGGCAGGCAGACAGGAACACGGGCACCACACGGGTTCACAATGAACATCAATAGACATCGACCGACAAAGACAAAGTAAAACAGAGGGAACTAAATACACAGAAGAATCAAACATAATGGGGTGAAAACAGGTGAAACAGATGAACAGGACGCTGAACGGGAGGCTGATGAGGGAGTGAGTTCAGGTGTGCAGACGAGAGGATCATGGGAAGTGTAGTGCTGAAGACAAGACAGACTGGTGCAGACGGAGGACTGTGACAGGTTGCAGCCATTTATAGCTTCCTTTTTTTTTGGTAGTGTACCCACTGTCCCTTTAACTTTGAATTTGCGAACTATGCTTCCAACTAGGGCTGCAACTAATGATTATTTTGATAATTGATTAATCAGACGATTATTTTTTTTTGATTAATCGATTAATCGGATAAAATTATATTTAATTTTTTTGTTTATTACAACTAAATAAAACCCTAAATCAGGGTTGTGGCGAGCAGGATGAGGCCTCATTGATCTGATAATCACTATTTTGTGTGTTAAAATCTACTTAATACAGACAACTTCATTACACAACATATAATAGATAGGACAGAACAAGGCTATTAATAAGCTTTCATTGCGCAAAAGTATTATGACATGATTGTGAAAGACTCCAAAACAGTGCTGAACACAGCGCTTATGCGCACCGCAAGGTTGTGGCCAGTCAGTGAGATTTGGACTGATGGACTCGGTTCGATCTGTCTCAGTATCAGTCCGTGAGCTATCTGAGGCTGATAATAGGTGTCTGTGATACAAAGAATAAATGGCATCCACGCATTTGTCAAGATTGTTCCTTAGTATGGTTTTGTTTCTTGTTCCCCCCCAAAATTCCACATATTCTCCACTCGCCCACCACAGGAACTTTCACAGTCCCATCCTAGCCAATAAACCGGATCTCCTTGAGCGGACATGCACTGACCACAACTTTAATCGCAAAGCCAGCTGCACCCTCACATGAGCAACTTCAGCTCCAGCCGGGTCATATCACATAAGGAAATCATATTCTAGACTCCTCACATTACCATCCAAGACATTCTCATGCACATCATTTATCATCATCAACAAAAATCATAATATCCAAAATGCAATGGAACCTGGATGGGGCTCTTACAATACGTCATTACAAACATTATGCCCTATTACACAAAAAATGCTTTATATCACCCCGTGTACACAACCTAAAAACAAATAGTTCACATATGGTATAGGGTAGAAGTTTTCTGACATTCAAATTCAGAGAAGCAAGGCAGAAGCAAAGAAGCAAATAAAAAAGTTTTGTTTGAAGCAAAAGCTCCCACAGAATGAAGCAACACTAAGCAGTCTCCGCCGGCGGTGTGACCACTTCTATTCAATCTCTGTTTGTGCTCAATTTGAACAGGCTTGCCACCATCTTAAACACAGTTTGCAGAGAGACCACATTTACGTCATGATACTCGTTGAGGCCCGGATTCAAACGACTCTCATCGATGTGCAACTCCTGTCCATGTACCGTAACAGCTATCCTCTACATTACTTCCTCACACAAAAAGTCTCAAAATGATGATGAGTGAAATAATCTGTAATTAAATAATATTTTGAAAAAAAAAGGGGGGGGGGGGTGATTTAATATATACACAATTAATAAAATTCCATCACATTGAATTACATGATCCTTACATGTTATTCAAATAATGAATGAAACATTTTAAATGATTAGAAAAACCTAGAGTTTAATAATATATATATATATATATATATATATATATATATATATATATATATATATATATATATATAAATCTTAAAGGAACAAGTGAATGGACCATTTATAATAGTTTATTATTGATTCATATTCCTACATTCGTATTCGTAAAATTAAGTTTAGATTTATACAAAATGTTTTATTACAGTTTTTCTCGATTGTTTACACACATTTTCTGAAAGAATCCCTCATATTCTCAGAACTCTACACACAAATCTAAAAACACTCACACACTTGGCAAAACCCCCCAATTCTCCTGCAAAATGAAACTTTACATTCAAAACAATGTTATTTCTTCTCAAAATGGTATTTTGTTTTCAAATGACACACACAAACCATCATATGAATAAGAACCAGTTGAACACTGATGTGCTCAATGTAAAACACTATGATCAATGGAAAACACTTCTTCTCCATTCATCATAATGACTTGGGCCTTTTTTTGTTCAGTGTTACACTTACTACAGACATTACATACATAAGTGTGTTGTAAAATATTTGAGAATATTGTTTTTATACCCAGAACATACAAATACACGGTAACAAATATATTTTATTTTTCCCACAAAATCAATGGGAGAGATAGATTTTGTACACCCCAACCAACACAAAGTTGCACATACAGTGGCCTACATACAAAACAACAGAATTTTTTATGCTGTTACAGTAAAAAAAGAAATAAAAAAATATCTATGCTGCATTCTCTCTTTGGTTTTGGTATTTTATGCTAAAGCTCTGATTGCTAATTGTAAAACTGTGTGACGGGTGTTTGCCCATGTGACGAGTCAGTGTGAATATTTGAATGGCAGTGTGTTCCTCGTGAAAACAAGAGATTTTCTGCATGAAAATTGTGCCAAATGCAGAGAATTGTGTGTAGTGTTTTGAAAAACGTGTGTTTTAGAACTGCAATTCGAGTGTAAAGCAGGAATTGTGCTTGTAGTTCAGCAGAATTGGTTCAGGGGGTTGGTCAATGAGTTACATGTTGTGGTCATTGTGTCTCAAGTACCAGAAAATGTGTGTAAACAATCGAGAAAAACTGTAAGCTCTAGTTTTGTTTTTGTTTTTTTTTCATAATATGAAAGGATTATTCAATTTGATGGAATTTTACTATTAATTGAAATGCATAAATCTTAAAACAGTTTAATATTTCAAATTATAGCATTAATTATTATTATAACATAACAATTCAATATGAAAGGGCACACTGGCGTGTTTGGATGCCGATCCTCTCTCCCGCTTATTTTTAGTAATTTAGCCAGTGAAGAATATCTGTGTCTTTTTCTACCATGATGTGGAATTAAGCTTATGCTCACCGAACTGCTTTTATCTCTGAGTGCTGTTTTTCTGGAATTTACTCTTCTGCTGCCTGGCCCAGGACGTACACTACGTACACCGCTGTGAGGTTGCTGTTGGTGTGGACCCTTCCCGAATGGCTCTCAGGTACACTGCTCGCCAATTGTTGAACCTAAACGGACGCTTAGAATGATAAAAGTGCTCTCTGCAGTTGTGTTGGAATACTGCAACATAAGCGTTACATACATCGCTCTTCAAGGAGTAGTTTTTTTTTATGCTCAACATCTAAACCAACGCAGTCTCATCCCAAAAAGTCATATAACTGACCTTTTGGGACGTCTTTTGACCATACGTCAATATTCGCCTTTTTAGGGCCCCCTTAAACGTCGGTAGATGAGGTTATGGGATCCTAACTCTACCCCAGACCTAAACCTAACCCGTCACCTAACTGACGTTAAAGGTAAAGCGTCAGTTGTATGACGGCCCAGGATCGCCATCTACAGACGTTTAAGGGGGCCCTAAAAAGGCGGATATTGACGTATGGTCAAAATACGTCCCAAGATGTCAGTTATATGACTTTTTGGGATGAGAATGTGTTGTCTAAACCCGAGATTTCTACAAAAACCCTATAGACTGCTGTTTAGACCTACAGGGGGTTACTTTCAATAATTTATCAGTGTAGTGTGAAGACCTTGCATCGAATTCATCTACTGTATGTGATTATTTTGTTTGTTATTATATTGACTTTTTTTTTATTTTTTATTGCTTGTTTAGTGTTTACAGCCTGCACTGTTATGTGTGTCTTTTAACCTCATTATATATATAAACAGGCATTAAGCTGGTTTAGATCGTACTTATCACAACATTAACATTTTGTCTGTTTAAATGGTAAAAAAATCAAAGATAGTGTCGGTAGACTATGGAATGCCGCAAGGATCGGTGTTAGGCCCTCTGCTATTCTCAATATATATGCTGCCACTTGGTAATATTATAAGAAAACATGGAATTAATTTCCACTGTTATGCTGATGACACTCAATTATATATTTCATCGCGACCAGATGAAAACTAACTTATTTAAATTGAGAGTGTCTTAAAGATATAAAATGCTGCTGGATGATGTGTAATTTCCTGCTATTAAATTCAAATAAAACGAAGGTATTACTTATTGGTGCAAAAAATACTACAGACATAACCTCTTAAAATACAACTTTAATTTAGAAGGATGTCCTGTTACTTTATCAACTTCTGTTGAAAAACATATTTCATTATGTTAAAAGAACAGCCTTTTTCCACCTCAGAAAAATTGCTAAGATACGTAACATGCTATCTGTTTCTGATGCAGAAAAGTTAGTTCATGCATTCATGACCTCGAGACTAGATTACTGTAATGCTTTATTAACTGGGCGTCTTGCATCCTCAATAAACAAGCTACAGTTAGTGCAAAATGTAGCTGCTAGATTTCTTACTAGGTCAAGAAAATATGATCATATAACACCAATTTTATCATCTCTACACTGGTTACCTATTAAGTTCCATATCAATTACAAAGTATTACTACTGACCTATAAAGCCCTAAATGGTTTAGCTCCTGTGTATTTAATAGACCTTCTATGCTTCTGGTCATTCCTAGGATATCTAAGTCCACTAAAGGACGGAGGGTGTTCTCACATTAAAGGAGCAATGTGTGATTTTTAGCGACATCTAGTGGTTCGGTTGCGAGTTTGCACCAGGTTTGCACTAAGGGCTCAGCCCACTGCTCACCCCTCCCTTTCGAAGAAGCTACGGTTGCTAAAACGGGACAAACATCTCGTTGGCTGAGACAGCAGAGAATAGCCAGAGTAAGCCAAGAGTGTGTAACATTGTCACTGTTTCTGTACCACAGTCCATTATAAACCACATCATGGATACTGTTTACAAAGCCATAGTCAGGTGAGGATCAAGGGTTTTAATATATAATTTAATAAAATAATATTAATCAGATGATTGTCTCACAAACGTAACCAGCAGCACATTTATCCCCACATACTGTAGCAAACCCATAATACAGCGAGGGAGCAGCTATATATTTTTTCTAACAGGGTAGTAATAGTTTAGCTGGCTAATATGAGCTGTTACTGTGGCTGAGCTGGGACGCATCCGCATCGCATGAGTCCAAAGGTCGGAAGTGCACGCGCTGTTACAATCATGTCATCTCCGCATCCCATAGATACTATTTACTACACACAATAGGCTTTTTTCTCTGATTTTGAAAACTCTTCGTGATCGACTTTAGTGATCTAAAAGTCTCTATCGACGGGTTAGTGATTCCTGTAACGTACTGTTTTACGGTCAATGACATGAATACTAATCATCAGCTGTCTCACGAACGTAACAGCACATCTATCCCCAACATAACAAACCCATAACACAGCGAGGGAGAACTAAGTTACATGAAACAATCCCAACTACATATTTTACACCACTCACAAGGGAAAAGTCACTACTCACGGAGTGTAAGGCTAGCTTCCAGCTTTCCGCTACTTCTCTTTCAAGTGATGAAATGCGTTCTGTAGCACTGTGTGTTCGCGTTCGGCTACGGTAGGAATATGACGTCACAACATGGCGACCTTCATAGAAGGGGATTCCCGCGGTTATGGAGCTATTAATGTCTCATTCTAAGGTAATAAAAACATTACGGTTAATTAAGTAAGTTCTTTATACACCACTGAAAACAGAGTTGTGGATGTCATATTGCATTTCTGTTAATAGATACTCAACTTTTTTACACATTGCACCTTTAAGCTCCTAAACTCTGGAATAACCTTCCTGATATTGTTTGAGGCTACGACTCACTGTCCCAGTGTAAAACTAGATTAACGACACATCTCTTTAGCCAAGCATTCACATAATGCTTACCTTTTATACTACTGTTGAATCAGATCGAATCCATTAATATTATGAACAGCAGCTATGATAAAAATTATTTCCCAAATGCTTTTCAGCTGTTATCTCGGGACGCTATAGTAAACAGCTTTTCGTCAGTTCGAATTTGTATCCAGCCTCTCACGGAGACTTCAGATCCCCCAAAACCTTAGCCTGGTAATACCAGACTCTGCTACTTCACTTTGCTTCGTAGACAGAGTCTGGAATGGCAAAATAGAGAAGTGTTTTCTCTCTCGCAAGGGGGAGCTTGTCTGAAGTTTAAAATCATTGGTTACCCGTAAGCCAATCAGATAAGTTTATTTATGACGTATGTTATGCGCCGACACAGCCACATCGAACCACACACATCATGCATCGAACTCAAATCTATGATCAAACTTCCACTGTAAAAAGGGAGCTGCGCTTTTGTAAGGGCTGCAAAATGTGTGCCAACCGGGAATGAACAATTCACAAACTACAGTAGGTTATTTATATGATTTACTGAGCTGCGGCTGCCCCGCAGTGTCGGCACGCCCTGCTCTCACGAGTTATGATTGATTTAGCTTCCGCCGCCCCGCGAGGGCGAGCCCCTGCTCTCACGAGTCATGACTGGGTAATAGGAAGTTAATTTTACTGACTCTGAGTCATTCGAGTCATTTCGTTTATTTAAGTGGCTTTAAATGTTATAATTTTTACAGCCAAATTCCCTGATCACATCCACCTACGCAATGTTGATCATATTCTGAATTAAAAAATCATAATGCAGTAAAAATGATTTACAGGGAACATAAATAATCACTTTACCTTCCGAGTCTTACGTTCATTTGTCACGTGACATACGCAATGAACAGATCGTCCATGAATCACCTATCTGGGACTAATGCAGCAGGATGTCGAAACGAAATATGGTGGATTGTTGTTATTATTATGATAATAATAATATGATAATAAAAGCGCGCCAGGAGCGTTCACAGCCGAGGAGACCGGCGTTCGTGTCATGGCCGTAAAAGACAGAGAAGTGACGTTGCATGGGCGTAAGTTATGTCCTTATACATATATATCTTACAATTTGGGTAGCCTAAATGTGTAAGCTTGAAGTGTTAATATGTTTCTTTGTTATAATGTATGATTTGCAAAAATAAAAACGACTGCATCTGTGTTGATGAGAGAATCAAAGTGTATATGCATTGTGCACAAGCTACATAATGGCCAAGCATGCGCCCTTAAAATAGCATTATTAACAACGTGCAAAGTGCCACTGACTTTAGACTAGTTTTTTCGCATTATATGGCATGTTGGTCTTTGTTTGTTGTTGCTGGTATACGTTGCAAATAGAGGGGCGGCAAAATTGTGGCAGAAGTGCATGTGCCGGTCCTGGCTGTAAACACTTGATGATGCGAGCGAAATACCGGAGTGAACTTGGCTGTAAACGACTTTTGCTTCAGTTTGAAAAACCTCGAAATGTTCTCCATAACAGAGCGAATTGTATCCCGTGTCTCGTTTCCCAATTCTACGGTCGTTTCGGTTTTCGATTTCTCTAACCTGCAATGTAAAACTCGGCGCTTGCCGCGTACGTCACGGCTCTCAGCCCGCCCTCTGTTCGTTGATTGGCCGGCTGTTTTCAGACCGGTGGAAAACTGAAACATAGGCTGCTATCTCAGACTGACTACAGGAGCGAAATGAAATTAGCGGAAGTAGGAAGTCTGACGTAGTCAGGCTACCAAAACCTGTGATGAGATGACTTAACGCCTGTGAGACGACTCGATGCCAGTGAAGATGCAACTCAACGCCGGAGATGTTATGCCCTAAATTAATACATAATTAACTAACTGTATTTTTTTCTATGTACATTTCTGAAATGCACTTTCTGTAAAGCTGCTTTGAAACAATATGCATTGTGGAAAGCGCTATAAATTTGAATTTGAATTGAATATATATATGAAGAGTTCAGATGCAAAAGCCTCTAAGTGCCATTTGAAATTTTCTTCTAGAATGATGATTTTTATCAAGCTTATACATTCAAGTTCAGTAATTTCACTTAAATGACAATTAATAGGTTATCTTCTTTGCAATTTAAGTGAAATTACTGAACTTAAACATACAAGCTTGATAAAAATGACTGATTGCAGTTTTATCAGTTATAACTGTTTACTTTTTTCTTCTCTTTTTTGTTTGTGCCTGTTCTATTCTAGCAATCCACATGTTTTTCTTTCACCTGATTATGAAGGCTTTCCACTGTGCTTTCATCTTAGTTTACAACCTTTTCCATTTGCTTTACACACACTATTTTACGTTTGTTCTCTCAAGTCTGTGTCACACCATAGCATTATTCTCAGAAGCACCCGTTTCCTCTCCACCGGTGACGCATTAGCTCATTCAGAGGAAGTGCTGAGAGGCTACACACTCCCTGTGAGCTTTTGAAACGTCTTGGGTCATTATTTATTTATTTATTTTTTACAATTTTAAGACTTCTAAGACTTTTAAGGGCTCTCAACCTTTTTGACTTTATGGCCCACATGTGTTCAATGACATTCCGAGTTTGTATAAATTAAATGTGAGGATTCCAGAGGAGCTGATTGTTCTTTTTGGATCCCACCCACACATGTATATGACTTTACCAGTTATCTACTGGATAAGTATTAAGTTTTGCTCATATTTTTTTTTTACCCGATTTTAGCATCTTAGCATAACTAATTAATATTCATTATTAATATATATATATATATATATATATATATATATATATACTTGTATATCATTTTCATGACCAGGTCTAGAAATTACTCTCTGAAACAACAGGAACCAGTGGGGAAAAAATGTCACACTTTATATTAGGTGTCTTTAACTACAATGTACTGACAAAACATCTTTGCTTTTATTGAGGTGAGATACAGGTAAGGTTAGGGAAAGGTTTGGGGGTATGGGTTGGTTTAAGGGTAGGTTAAGATGTGAGGGAAGGGTCAAAGGTGTAATTATGTTACCTCAGAAAGTAATTGAAGAGTTCAGATGCAAAAGCCTCTAAGTGCCATTTGAAATTTTCTTCTAGAATGATCATTTTTATCAAGCTTGTATATTTAAGTTCAGTGATTTCACTTAAATGGCAATGATAATTACCTATTAATTGTTATTTAAGTGAAATTACTTAACTTAAATATACAAGTTTGATAAAAATCATCATTAAAGAAGAAAATTTCAAATGGCATTTAGAGGCTTTTGCATCTGAACTCTTCAATTACAGATTTAATTGCATGCAGGTATTTTTTTTAAATAAGCACTAAAAACATGTATGTACACAGTAAATGCATTGTATCAAATGATTAATTAAAAAAAAAGTTAAATACAATTCTACCTTTAGCTTATTTTAACTGCTTGTTTTCTAAACAAATAAGTCCAGTTGCTGTTTAATGACATTAATGAATTTTGGGTGAACTATTGTTTTAAGCAAATACCTTGCATTTTGGACTTCCATCATTACAACTGCATTACTGTGCAGTGGGGCCAAAAAGTATTTAGTCAGCCACTGATTGTGCAAGTTCTCCTACTTAGAATAATGAGAGAGGTCTGTAATTTGCATTATAGGTACACTTCATCTATGAGAGACAAAATGAGAAAAAAAAACAGGAATTTACATTGTAGGATTTTTAAAGAATTTATTTGTAAATTATGGTGGAAAATAAGTATTTGGTCACCCACAAACCAGCAAGATTTCTGGCTCTCACAGACCTGTAACTACTTCTTTAAGAAGCTCTTCGGTCCTCCACTCGTTACCTGTATCATTGGCACCTGTTTGAACCTGTTATCTGTATAAAAGACACCTGTCCACAGCCTCAAACAGTCACACCCCGAACTCAACCGTGGCCAAGACCAAAGAGCGGTTGAAGGACACCAGGAAGAAAATTGTAGACCTGCAGCAGGCTGGGAAGAGTGAATCTACAATAGGCAAGCAGCTTGGTGTTAAAAAAATCAACTGTGGGAGCAATTGTAAGAAAATGGAAGACATACAAGACCACTGATAATCTCCCTCAATCTGGGGCTCCACGCAAGATCTCATCCCGTGGGGTCTAAATGATCATGAGAACGGTGAGCAAAAATCCCAGAACTACACTGAGGGACCTGATGAATGACCTGCAGAGAGCTGGGACCAAAGTAACAAAGTCTACCATAAGTAACACACTACACCGAGAGGGACTCAAATCCTGCAGTGCCAGGTGTGTCCTCCTGCTTAAGCCAGTACATATCCAATCCTGTCTGAAGTTTGTCAGAGAGCATATGTATGGATGATCCAGAAGAGGATTGGGAGAATTTCATGTGGTCAGATGAAACCAAAATACAACTTTTTGGTAAAAACTCAACTCGTCGTGTTTGGAGGAAGAATAATGCAGAGTAGCATCCCAAGAACACCATACCTACTATTAAGCATGGGGGAGGAAACATCATGCTTTGGGACTGTTTTTGTGCAAAGGGGAAAGGAAAATTGATCCGTGTTGAGGGAAGAATGAACAGGGCCATGTCTCGTGAGATTTTAAGCCAAAACCTCCTTCCATCAGTGAGAGCCTTGAAGATGAAATGTGGCTGGATCTTCCAGCTTGAAAATGATCCCAAACACACCGCCCGGGCGACAAAGGAGTTGCTCCTTAAAAAGCATCTCAAGGTCCTGGAGTGGCTTAGCCAGTCTCCAGACCTCAACCCCATAGAAATTTTGTGGAGGGAGTAGAAAGTCTGTGTTGCCCAGCAACAGCCCCGAAACATCACTGCTCTAGAGGAGATCTTCATGGAGGAACGGGCCAAAATACCAGCTACAGTGTGTACAAACCTGGTGAAGACTTACAGGAAACGTTTGACCTCTGTCATTGCCAACAAAGGTAATGTTGCAAAGTATTGAGTTGAACTTTTCTTATTGACCAAATACTTATTTTCCACCATAATTTACAAATAAATTCTTTAAAAATCCAACAATGTGATTTCCTGGATTTTTATTTATTTATTTATTTTATTTTATTTTAAAATTTTTTTGTCTCTCTTAGTTAAAGTGTACCTACGATGAAAATTGCAGACCTCTCTCATCATTCTACGTAGGAGAACTTGCACAATCAGTGGCTGACTAAATACTTTTTGGCCCCATTGTATATTAATTTAGATATGCTTGACTATCTTTGATTAGCATTTGAGTAATGTAATTTTGTAATTTTACATTACTTAAATGTAATTTTAATGTAGTTTTATTTGACTTTTATTTTAAAGTCAAATTTTATCATAGTTTGCAAAGCTACTGTTGTTATTGTCATGGCCACATTTCCCCTTGCATTCATGATTTCTGAACGGCATAAGGTTGAGTACAATTCTTTAACAACTACAAAAGAAGTGCAATCAATTCGGGCTTTGCTTCCCAAAACATTGCAAGCCTAAGTACATCGTATAACAGAGCATTGTTTCCAATGGTTTTTTATGATCTACTCAGGCTTACAAGGCTTTTGGGAAATGCAGCCCCAGCCTGTGAAAATAGGTCTTCCTTGTAAAACAGGTTTGTGTTTCCTGCCTTTAAAATTTTACTAGTGATGAATTATGACTGAAATGTCATTCTGAAAATACCCCACTGTCCTGTTTAGTTCCCAAAGCCACTGCTGTACATTCGTGTTAATTCAGCACTAATAAATAGACTGTCAGAAGACTGAGGGGAAGAAGGCAAACTGCATGAATAAATAATGCTTGAAGAAATCAAATGCAATGTGAACTGATCAAACAAACTTCTGCTTTTCAGTTATATGGCCAAATACAGGACATTTGAGAACATGAGGGTCTCTCTCTCTCTCTCTCTCTCTCTCACTCACACACACACACACACACACACACACACACACACACACACATGATGGTGGTATTCCCATTCACCAAAATATTTAAATAGTCCTATTTCTGTCAGATATTTGAATTGGCAATTGAAGTGGCATTTTCCAAATCGGATTGAAACAAGGCTCCAGACTACCAAAACAAATAGGGAACAATTTAATTAAATCATGCATTTAAACCTTCTTTAAACTGCATCTTAATTTATAGGTGTCATGAATGCATTCACATAATTTTATGTTCACATAATATTTAAATATGAAATCAATAAAAAATGGAAAGTATTTCAATAATTTTTCATATGAAACTAAAATGCATGCTCTATTAAGGCAACAACAAAATTGTCCAAGAATGAATATCTGTCACATTTTCAATGTGTTTAGTTCTGTTTTGCGATCTTGTTTCCCCCTGTCTTTTGTGATTTTGGTTCAGTCCTGTTAGTTTTCCCTGTCTGTCTAATTAGTTATTCCCATCACCTGTGTTCAGTTAATTATCCAGATGTGGCTCTGAATAAAGAGGAACAAAGGTTTTGGGGTGGACTGAAGGACCCTCTTGCCCAGATAATTTATGTAAAGGACCTTAATCTGTCCTTCCTGTAATTTGTGGATCTTTTTAATGAAACCCGGAAGCTTTCTGTTCCTCCATTGGTTTAACCTCAATTTTATGAAGCAACAAGGTTTTTGTTTACAAAATATCAATCTCCACTCGTGTCCCTTTATAAAACAGAAGTTAAACCACTGGAGTCACATGGATTACTTTAATTGTGTCTTTACCTTACTTGATGTCTTATGGGTTTGAAACAACAAG
Source organism: Pimephales promelas (assembly GCF_988280905.1). NCBI lineage: Eukaryota > Metazoa > Chordata > Actinopteri > Cypriniformes > Leuciscidae > Pimephales > Pimephales promelas. The sequence goes on along the minus strand of NC_142782.1, from coordinate 12,126,449 downwards.
GCTATTGATTGAGTAATTGATGACAGAATATGTTTGGGGGTTGAACTAACTGTTTAAACTTTGTTTTATGCTTTAGTATCAGCTAACATATGGAACCATTTTTCTTTTTTTTTCTCTCTTCAGTTCATTGAGTGCATAGCTCCTCATTCCACAGTACCTTTTAACCAACAGTCACTTCTGTGTGCTGTAATGAAGGGCCGTTTCATGTATACTATGACTATGAGGATTTAAGTACATAAACTACGGCACTTTTTTGCTGTATTTCAAATAAAGACAGATTTCAAACCCATTTGCAAGTTGCAACTACTCATGAGCTAAAAGTAAACATGAAACACACAGAGCCAAGCAGCACTTATGGAGTCAACATATGGAAAGGGCTTCATTTCTATAAGCGTTTCCTCTTGGCAAGATTCAGGTGTGGGGGAAACTTATCACTCAGGGGCTTTTAACATACAGAGAGGAACCATATGAAGCCACTTAAGAATTTATCAATGCAATGTACATTTTGTTTCTCACTTTTTCACATTAGCTTTTTACAACACAAGCTCAGTGTAATTATGGAGAAAAAATGAAAAGACAAATAGCAAAAACTAGCATTTGTTTCCACTCTTTGAGTAATGACAGCGATTTCCCCCACATACTGATAGTTGCACTGCTCCGACCTGCACAGTGTGTGTTGAACGTTTGCTTTATGATCTCATCCTGTAAGGGCCACCCATTGGCCCAAAGACTGAATCCAACGGCTGGGCGAAGGGATAATGCGTGTATGTCTTTTCAGTGCTCCAGTTGTGTTCACTTAATTTATTAGGGCCCAAGCCCTGAAAGGGCGAAGACAGTAACACGGACACATTAGCCTAAATCCAGACTTTTCTAAAATGGAGGCTGCCATCATGATGATTTCAAGATCAGAGGACATTCTAGAAATATTAGTATGTATGCATTTATAATTTTTTTTTTTTAAATATGTAAAATCTGCAAGTTATCAACATAACACCACAGACACTAATAAAGTGTGACGCATGAAATTGTCAGGAATTTAGCTAACTTTAAGAAAATGAATAAGAAAAAATTTACTCACCATGCACCCCTCAGATCAACCAGCACCTGCAATGACCTTTACACACAGGAAGTAGTCCAAAAAGACTTCCCCCTTTTCTTTAAGGGGCGACAGCCATAGATGTAACACCACAGACATGAATTTGGGGAACACTACTTTTTTCGTGAATATTACAAAATGTGTATTTTTAAAAACAATTTAATAAAATTGTACATGTTAAATAAAAAACTATATTCATAATATTTGTTAAAAATTGTATATTGATGTAAGTAAATTCCATGATATCTCTCTGAGATATGGTGGGAACATACATATTTTGTTATAAATGCAATCTCTCAAACTCAATTAAATATATATTTTAAAATCAAAAATGATCAATTAGTGCACAAATTGTGTTTATCCTACAGAATACAAAAATTTATTGGTATTTACACTGTTGTAAAGTAGAGGGACACCACTTGCCACCACAAATGAAGAATGACCCATATATAGTAGTTTTCACTTATTTCCGACATCAGAGCCACTAAAAACACAGTGGAGATATTTGTATTTTGGAAGTTTAATTGGTGCCTTTCCTTCGTAAATAAGTTTATGTTTGAGCAAATCATTTTCTGACTGACTGTTTAGTGGACGAGGGTCAATTGAAAGCAGGTCTTGCTTCAAAGTTAATCCTCAAGTGTGTGTATGTAGTTTCAAAAAATTGCGCCAACATTAGTGTTTGTGTGTGTCTGTGTGTGTGTTGCACATCGATAATTTCAAAGGGGACGCGATTACAACTCTATAAGTACATAAATGTATCAAACTACCATACCGAGACGTACTGATCCATTCTCATTTGTCTTTATTCTGCCGGAGTCTCTTCGTCATCTGGGTCTGATCAGAGACTATTTATATATTCTGATTCAGACATGTACATCTGGACATTCAAAACAGCGGGTCTCTCACTCTCTCAAAGGCAGGGCGGGGATATGCAGCTCATTTGCATTTAAGGTCGTATAGCCCAAAACAGCTCATTTTAAAACAGGCCCCAAAAATGACTTTTTCAAATGGTTATAATAAGTTAACTTTGGGGTATTTTGAGCTGAAACTTGACAAATACATTCTGGGGACAGCGGAGACCAATATTACATCTTGTAAAAAGGGGCATAATAGGTGCCCTTTAAAATGATCCCAAACATGAAAAGGAAAAACCTTAGATTCACAAGATACATCATATGTGATATATAGACATTTTCAGTGAACTTTTAGTGACTTTAGGTCAGGGGGAAATGAAGGGAGGAGGGAGAGGGGGATGCAGAGTTAAGGAAGAAGAAATGTTTGGACAGGACAATGTCCTGTGCTCTTTCTTTTGTCCAAGGTGGATTTTATTGCTTTGTGCTGATTTTTATCTCAGCTTTTGTCTTCAGCAGGAAAATCAGTCCTTACAATCCTTTCTTCTACAGACAAGAAGAAAAGCTGGTGGGACTTCACAGGATGATTCCACCCTTTTTTCCCTCTACATAGCTCAAGGTTTTTTTTTTTTTTTTTTTAAGTTACTGACTGACTAAATGGTGACATAAATGGGAGATAAGAAAGAGTTCTGCCTTTAAAATATTATAATCTTACATATTGCAGATCGGGAGACACAATTGCAAAAGTATATGAATAGAACTAAAGGACCTAACACAACACAAATAACAATAAGCAAACTGTACAAATATAATTTTTTATTATTATATATATATTATTTTTATTTTTTATTTTTTATAATCTATGCTGTATCCTTCCGAAAATACAGAAAAATAATTCAAGATATATTCTAAAAAATGTATCTTGTTTTAAGAACAATGCAGTGTAGAAAAATATGTATGTTATTGTCGTATACACTTGCCACCTTATGTGTTTTTGGCAGTTTTATTGAAAAGACAGTGAAACAAGTGGGAGTGGGATCAGGAAATTACACAAACGAGGTTTGAATTCAGGTTGCTCGCAAACGTGTTGTCCAAGTGGCAAAGGAGCCTCTTGCTGCATCCTAGCTGTAGCCTCAAATCATGTTGCACAAGAACACGTCTCTGAAAAAAAATAAGTATATATATATATATATATATATATATATGAAGAGCTCTTTTCCAAAACGCGTTAAACGACATTTTTTAAAAAAAATGAGTTTGTCGTGTCATTCTGCTGCGGACAGAACCCTTTCACTGCTCTATCAACGTTTCATGCCGAATCGCTATATTTCCTTGTTTAAAATGTACTGCAAGATACAGTTTCTTCCCAAGCCGCGATAAGCACCAGCCCTGTTTTTAGCCTAAACACGATAAATCCTCAAATTCAATGAGCGCTCTACACAATCCAGCACGGCGGCACTCTGAACAGAGGTTTATTATGTTCATTCATTCCTCAAAATGAGTCCTAGTTTTCTAGTCGACTAGTAGTAGATCATTTAAGCCATTTGTATTATCAGTAATCACATATATTGATTTAATTAAATGGGAGAGAAACCATATGAGCGTTTTTAATTGCATATTCCGCATCTCAACGTATGCATAAAGCTTGCCACAAAGAACCGGCAAAAGTAATGATTATGCATGAAACATTTGAATTGTTTATTAATAAACTAGTGTTTTCTGTCAGTGTCAGCAACAAAGATAAAGTTGATGATGCTTACTCGCCATCTTCGCAGTGAACGCGCATAGAGAAACGCATACTTCGAATTAGCCTACATACGCAGAGAGTTGCCAATTTATTTTAGTTTTTAATTGTTTTGTTTAAAAGTAGATATTTAAAGCTTTCTGTAGCTTAGTTCTCAAGCCTGTGTGAGGCAAGCATCGCGGTGTTTCGGTTCATATTATGAGACGCGCTCCGGTTCACCTGCGCGCCTCTGTGTCCTGATTATATTGTCTGATATTTACTTCTAATGTATTAATCCAGTCAATTTGTCGATGAAACATTTATTAAAATGAAGATACAATTTATATGAAACGAAATTTACAAGCTTTCTACAAAACAAAACTTAATAAGTGGTCAAAATCATGTCTGACGCACTCCAAATATTTTCCGATATTGGGCAGCTTTTGAATTTTGATCCTATCTTACTCATCTCATGCGGTTCCCTTTTCATAGCCTACTCAACATAGATGAAATAATAAAAATAAGTAATGTAATATTATTAAAAACAAATGTGAAATGTTTATTTATTTTTTTTTTTAACTTATATTTAAGCGTCATGCTGCTCCGCTTTGCTCACATGTTATGTAGCCTGTGTGTGTGTGTGCATGTGCTGGAGGGGTGCCCATCCCTTTTTTGAATATCGTTATCATATATTGATAATTTTTAATAATTCGTTTTTTCATGCATATGTTGAAATTGGTATTAATAATTTGTTTTTTTTCATGCATATGTTGAAATTGGTACTATTTGTTTGAGGTTTATTTCGATTTATAGCGTTTTGGAAAAAAATAAAATTAACTTTTAAATTATCATTAACAATATTGTTGTTTGATTTAATAATTATTGTTCAAAATGTTCAGACTGAACCAATAAAACATTTAAACAGGATAATTTGAATATTCACAAAATGTGTGGGTCTAGGTAAAAAATGTAGTTTTCCTGAAAACTATTGAAATGGATTTATAGCGTTTTGGAAAAGAGCTCTTCATATATATATATATTATTGTTTGGGAAATTAACCAATTTCATGCACTTACAAAAGCTGAGGAAAAACTTACTCTTCAGTGAATAATTACTTGAAGGACATGGTTTGTTTGGGGTTTTTTTACAAATCTGAATGTAAGTGAACAATATAGAGACTGGACAGGTTGGGCATTTTGTTTACTTGTTTTTAGAGGCGAATGTTACTGTGGAATGTCGTAATGGTTTACACTGTTTAATTCTGGTCTTGGAGTGAACCACAAAAACTCACTTGACTCTGGTGTTGAAATTGCATTTTTCCCTGCTGTGTTGAAACGCGGAGACAGATTGACCAACTGAGCTTCACAAATCATGTGGATTTTGACTCTAGCACGTCTCTGGGCAATTACTGGATAGATTTTCTTGAGAGCTTATAGATTGTTTGGCCATCATTCCCAAAGCTCCATTATGCAATGAGGGGAGAGGTGCGCTCCTGAACTTTGACACATTGAGTTGTCTCTTGCCAAGCTACATTGGTTGGATCTGTCATGACAAAACAAGGCTGAAACAAACTGTCTCTTACTTTTCAGTGGAGCACGTACTTGCCTGTGCTCTTTTAACTTTATACTGATGTCCCTATGACCAAGTTATTTATGCCCACATTTCAGCCTGTGGGTGTTTTTTTTTTTTTTTTTTTTTTTAAATAAATGGTTTCCCTATGTACTTTTCTTTGATTAAAACAATAATAATCATAATAACTAAAACTAATTCAAAAGTTTAAGATCAGTCAGGTTTTTTTGTGTGAAAGAAATTCTTATTTCTATTCAGCAATGATGTATTAAATTAATCAAAAGACATTTAGAGTGTTACATATTATTTCAAATAAATGCTGTTATTCAGAAATTTCTATTTATCAAAGAATCAACAAAGTCTTTGGAAAATACTATTTTGGCAAATGAAATGAACACTAACTAAACATTACAAGTTTTCCACATAACAATACTAAAAAGCAGCAACTGTTTTCAACTTTGTTAATATGAAATGTTTCGAGCAACAAATTAGCATATGAGAATGATTTATGAAGGATCATGTGACAATTGTAATAGAAATGACTGCTGACAAATTTGCTTTGCCATCACAGGAATAAACTACATTTAAAGGAGCTGTATGCAAGAAAGTCCTTTCAATTAATCATACATTTTCCCTGATATGTCACTAGACATTAAGAAACCATATTAATTTCTGTTATGTTCCACGTGTGTTTGTATTGTGTTTTTTTGTATTCATAAGTTTCTTTTAGGGCACGATCATTGGATCATCTGGCTGTCCTTCATACTTGTGACATCAGGATGCTAGACGTCACGATCGGGGCGCGACCAATCAGCTGGCATGTCGGCACTTTAAAAAGTCTGTTTACCATTCATCAGTAGTGAGGGATCAGTGCCAGACCTCACTCACACCTGGGTTGTTGCTAAGCCGATCAGCCAATTTGTTTTCTTATGTTTGTGTTGCTGTGGGTTTTGATCTAACGTTGCCAAGATGGGGACGGTTACGTTAGATGCTGTAAGACCAAGAGAGGTGCACCATGTTGAAGCTCGTGTAACGTGCTTTGTGTCACTGCATCTGTTTGTATCACATGTTGATATGAGAACCGTAAAGAGACTGCAACGATCGTTCCAGTCGCCTATGGTCACCCGTAAGTCTTTTGATTGATCTCAGAGCTATGTCGATTAGGGGTGTAACGATTCACTCGTTTTCTCGATGCATCGATTATAAATCCTGGCGATGCATCTGCATCGATCCTGAAACATGTATTTTGAATCGTGAATCGTTTATTTACGTGAATAATCGATTTAAAAGGCTAAGAATCGAATTAATCACGATTTTATAGCGATTCAGTGGTTTAAAATATATAAACACAACCTTAAAGTGTTCCTGGTACAAGCTGCCTCACGCATTGGCCGTCATACGACATCCGCATTTGATTGGTTTCAGGCGCTCACACACCCCTGATTTCTCACGCTGAAGCCCGGTCGGTCAAATGCCTGAAAGATGAGTTTATCTTTCTACCTGTTGAGCTACTCATGTCGTGATCAGCTTGTATTACCGCAAATTAGTTAAAATCTCCCGGAATCTAGAGCGAGCGTGCATACGAGACAGAGGTTGTGCTCCAAACCGCGTATCGCGCGTTCACACACGGCTGCACGCACTCGGCAGAGAGGGAAAGCGAGCGAGAGACCACCTTGCGTGTACGGAGAGTCCATGTAATAAATGAATAAACGCGTTTTATTTCATAGTGCCCACGCAATGGCATGGCAGCTTTATCAATGGTTTGAGCGGTTTGCCTCAAAACCATTGCTTTCTCGACAGAGAGCTCAGCTGGAGATCGAGCTCAAACATGGACTGCTCAAAAATCTGTAGTTAACGTTATGAAAGCATGAGAGCTATGGGACCGAGCGCGAGCAAAATCCAGTGAAAAGATGATAACGAGTGCACTGAGAGGATGCAAAATGAAACTAATGAAAACGTCTCCATTAATTTGTGCATGTAGTCATTGAATGCAATACTTTAAAAGCCTTTTTCAAAATATTTGCTACTTGCAAATGCTAATTTGTAGGCCATTGAATTTTTTTTTATAATAATATATTAATTAAAATTAAAAACAAACATGAACTAACATTAACAATGGACAAAATCCCCACTATCTGACCCCCGAAGGCCGCTGTGTAGGCTAATTCAAACCCAGACAAAGACCCATTGGGTGAAGCATTGAAATAATACTATAATGCATATAAAAAATTAAGAATCGAATCGAATTAATCGAATCGCATCGAATTTGGATGTGAATCGCATCGAATCGAATCGTTCTGAATTTGCACAAATCATTCATGAATCGAATCGAAAACCTATGAATCGTGAATCGAATCGATTCGCTGTCTACCCAAAGATTCACAGCCCTAATGTCGATAGTTAGGATTATTTTTGTGTTAGTTAGTTTAAAGAATGATTGCCATCAATTGTAACTTTTTGTTTTAGTCAGAGCAGTGTATTTAAGGCATCTTCATACGCTGAAGAATTCAGCTTTGTTTCTGCATTTTTCTTTTGGTAGACAGTTTAAAGGTTGGGATCAAAGTTATGGGGATTATTGCTTTTATTCATTATTTCTTTAATATTTTACTTTTGCTGTAACCTTGTCCTTCTGCACCAATAAAAGCAACTTGATTGCTACTTGATGTTCTGGTTGTTTTTGCCATGTCACACATAGCATCCACAACATCTCATCGCATGTTACGTAGTCATCCCATTTAAACATTCCTAAGCACGTAACAATTTCAAATACTTATATACAACAGTAGTCCGGCCAGGATATTGTCATTTAAAAAGTGAAGTTGCAGCCCTCAACTAATGTTGATGTTGTCATGTTGTGTTTTGTTCTGATGCACCACCCTCTACTGATCTACCAATCACGGAATCAGTAGTGTTATGGCATTCGGGTTGCCAGCTCTTCTTGTTACCACAGCTGCAGATACAGACGTGTTGAATCAGATAAAACAATGTCTTAACGTTGCAAAACCAAAAAAACGAAGTCCGAAATAAATATTTAAAAAACTCACTGTGTAGGCCTCGTCACTTGCCATTGGAAGCTTCTTGTAGCAGCCTACATTCCTGCTGGATCCTGCATTACATCTGGCAACCTCGAGTCAAAGGGGATGTGGTTGGTTGATACAACGCTCTACAGTGAATTCCAGTACACGAGAGTAGATGTTAAAACTTCATGCTGATTTACTTGGATACTTGGCTTTCGCCAAGGTAAGCTAAGACGTAGCTTTACAGTAAACTATGCTTCTCCATCCATTTACGCTTCTTTCCATATGGTGGTGTGACTCCTCTTCTGTCCGGCGTTAGCGGCTGCAGTGTACTTGAGATTGAGTACCTAGATTGAGCAGAGTAGGGGACATCTCTATAGGGTCTTCAAGTGGGCACCTTCCGTCCTCAGTGTTTCGTCGTCTAGCCCACGACACCTCAAGAGGGCTCGACAGTGACCCTGGCGTCCCAGAGTCACCCCCCTCCGTCCCCCACTCAACTCAGCCCAGCTTACTGACCCCTACAGAGACCTAACCACAATCACGTGCAACCCAACCATACGCGCCAACCCGTTTGATAATGGCTGTCGAGCCCCACTTGTGCGTTATAAAGCAGTTTCAGTGGCAAACGGTTCCGTATGGCATACCACCTACCGCCAAACCACAATATCTGGCCAACCACCGTCATTCAAACAATATACACAGGAACGTAATGACTGTGTTACATGTGCATGTATTTGTGATTTTCATTTGTTCTGTTATGTGTTTGTCCTTTAGGGGGCGAGTGTGTTCTTGTTGTCTGTTTCCTTATTAGGGACTGATCGCCGGCACCTGTGATTTCGTGGATGTTTGGCATAAGAGGTCCAAGCGGTCCAATCGGAGGGGGCGAGGTTCTCAGGCGGCTTTCTGTGCTCTTTCGTTGTGTTTCATTTTTGGTTTATTATTTTTGATTAATGTCCATATCGTATTTTTGTAATAAATTTCCTATGGAGCTGAGTTGAGTTGTGTTGGCTTCATTGTGTTGCGGCTGCGGTCGTAACAGACTGTAATTTCAGTGCAACCTATGCAAACAGACTCTTCAAGTATTCTACGAAACCGTAGCGTGGCGGCCTGTACATAGCCAGCTAGAATCTTTCCGTCTCAACCACAGCCAGTTGCTGCTCCTTTCTGCTGCTTCAGATAAGTTCTTTACTGTGCGATGAAACTCTTGGCCACTGAATCCGACGTCCCTTAGGAACCGGGTTGTAGAGTGTGCCACAAAACCTCGACAACCCACTTCCACTGGATAAACTTGGACTCTCCATCCTCGCTGCTCTGCCTCAGTGGCCAGATGAGCATACCTCAATTTCTTCCTCTCATATGCTTCATCTACCGCATCCTCCTATGGCACTGTTAGCTCTATCAGCTGAACAATGCGTGCTGATCCAGACCACAAAACAATATCTGGCCGTAAGTTAGTGGTAGCAGTCTCAGGTGGAAAAATAAGCCGTTGATCAAGATCAGCCAGCATCTTTCAGTCCCTAGTAGTTTCCAGTTATCCTGGGCGAGAATTGGTGTTAACACCTTTTCTTGGTGGTTGCTCGCCTGGGCGGAGGAATATTGTCTTCTGCATGTAATGTTTTGCAGGCGGCAACTTATTGGTCATACTACGCTTGCCCTCCAATGCTAAAGCCAAACAAGTAAACCGACCTTGGCTAAGAGCCACCTTACATCCTGTCAGAATGTGCCTTAATGTGGCAGGTGATCAACACAAAGGACAAGAGGGATTCTTTCCTACCCAGAGGTGTGGGTTCTGCGGTGATGGGAGGACATCATATGTTGACCTTATAAGGAAACTGATCCTACTCTCTTCCATTGACCAAAGGTCTTGCCAGCCCAACTTGCGTTGTTCCACACTCTTCCATCTCATCCACTCTCCCTGCTTGGCCTGGGAAATGGCCTTTACACACCTCATCCTCTCCTCCTGCTTTCGCACCTCGTTGACTACCAGCTTCCTCCTTTGAGCTGGGCCTGCCTTGTGCCATTTAGGAGGAGCTAAACTGAGCCAAAACCCCCTCTTCCATGCTGTCTCAAGATATCACCAATTTGAAAGGCAGCCTTTGTTTCTACTACAGATCTTTTTTGCTGACTACTTTCTACCAGATTTTAACACAGGTGCTGCCTCCCTTATACATTTGTCACGTGACTCTACTAAGGTCATTTCCAACCTGACCTTGGCACACTTAAATTCCTCGGTTAAAGCAGAGACTGGCAGATGCAATATTCCTTTACTATAAAGTCCCACTCTGCTGAGGCAGCGTGGAACTCCCAACCATTTCCTGATGTATGAACTTATTAACGCTTCCAGCTTATCCACTGTTGTCAAAGAAAACCTTGTACACAGTCAGTCGCCACAGTAACCTCGGCAGCAGACCAAACTAAAAGCACCAGAGTTTTAGTTTACCTGGTAGAGCACAGCTGTTTATGCTCTTCAACCCTTTCACTGCTTGCCGTCTAACTTCTCCCACTCGAACTGTGTCCCTTAGATCCCCATCGTACCATCTCCCAAGACTCTTCACTGGCTTCTTAGAAACTGTTGGTATTGCCCCACCATTAATGAAGAATGTTTTATCTACTACCTTTCCTTTAACTATCGGGATACTCCTTGATTTAGAGGGCTTAAATTGCATTCGTGCCCATTCGATATTATCTGTCGATATTATTACTTCCCCAATAACCGATTAGTGCAGGCTGCTGTTGTAGTCATGATTGTCATGTCATTCATGTATGCTCTGATTAGTGGTAGTCGCATCCCAGAAGCCAAGCGCTCTCCACCTACTACCCATCTTGATGCCCTAATGATTACTTCCATTGCCATAGTAAAAGGCAGTGGAGAAATGGTGAATCCTGCCATTATTCCGACCTCTAAGCGTTGCCACACAGTGCTGAATTTTGGAGTTGAGATCTCCAAAGTAGACTTTCACTAAATTTGTTATTGAAATTAGTATTCTGAAAAAATCGAATGCTGCCCACAGAAGCTCACGTGGCACTGAACCATATGCATTAGCCAAATCCAGGAATGTCACATGGAGCTCCTTCCTCTCCTTTTTTGCTGACTGAATTTGTTGCCAGATAACATTGATATGTTCTAAGCATCCTGAGAACCCTGGAATGCCCGCTTTTTGAATTGAACTGTCAATGAAGCCATTCTTTAATATGTAGGTGGACAATCTCTGGGCAATAATGCTGAAGAAAATCTTACCTTCAACATTTAATAGTGAAAGGACGAAACTCACTGATGCTTGTAGCATCTTTTTCTTTTGGTATAAATACTCCACCTGCTCTGCGCCATGCTCTGGGCACAACCTGTTTTTCCCATGCCACTTTCATCAATTTCCACAAAATTTGTAGAACTCCTGAAGCATTCTTATACACTCTGTACGGAACTCCATTAGGCCCTGGAGATGATGAAGCCCTTGCCTTTCTCACAGCCTGCTCTACCTCTTTCCACTTAGGTGCACAGTCCTCCATTTGGTATTCTGGTGGGTTGGTAGGTGGTATGTCTGATGGAATTGACATAGGCTCATGCCTTTTTGCATCTGTATGCGTTTCCTCCAAATATCTCTCTAGTTCAACCCTAGATGTTTCTAAAGTGCCATTCGTCTCACTGGTGAACAACTTCTTTATTAATTTGAATGGGTCTTTATAGAAATTAGCCCTCGCACATTCCCTTTTTTGTAGCGTTTCCGTAGGTGCTCAGCTCTCCGTAATGTTGCTAGCTTGTCTTTTGTGGCCTTTTGTAAGAGATGTAGTCCCTCCTTCTGGCTTTGTTCTGCTCTTTTCCATTGCTTCCTCAGCTGTCTCCTTTCTCTAACTAACCCTTCGATTTTCTGCTGCCGTCCAGACATTACAGGAGTTGTTTGTACTTTCTCCTTCCTTTTTTCCACACCAAACCTCTCACTTCCATAAGCGTAAATGATGTCTCCAAATTTATCCAGCATCTTTTCAACTGTACCAGGTAATCTTTCCAATGCAAAGCATAGATCTGTGTTTACCGTGTCCCTTGCAGCTTTTTCACAAGCTCTTGGCCATCTAACTCCAGGCCTATGCCCGTTGAGGTTATTTTCTCTCTCATGCTGGTTAGTCTGACCGGGTTCACACGTATTAATATGTTCAACACTATCTGTGCAAGCCCTCCTCTCCTCTATGACAGGGGTGCTGATATCCTGCGAGCTGTGGTTTGCTTCCTGTCGCTGGATTTCATTCGACTGACTTGACTGGCTTCGTGAGAAGTACTGATCAATGCGAGGCCCTTGTCCCTTCTCCCTCAAGCATTTCATTTTCCCTTGATGAACCTTCAAACCTCTGACCATTGTCGCCTTGCTCCAGCCACAGACACAAACTTGGAGTTCAATGACTTTACTAACTGCAGGACTTGAGCTAGTCTTCCTCTCCATACTCATAATCGTTTCCATTCCTAAGTCGTTAACCATGTTGTCCAACACGTAGTCATCTTTCTCCATCGCTCTCGCAGACTCTAGGGGTATTTTCCTCTTTAATTTCTCAGAAGCCTTTGGCGGGTGTCTCCAGCATCCTGTAAACAAGGAGCTGGATACTGCCGACAAGGTTAGCTAACCTTTACCAGCCCCGTTGGGGTCTTTTCCTCCTGTCAGCTGTCTCTCCAGGCTGTCACAAGGTCGTTCCCTTGTTGCCAGCAGCACTATTCACTGCAGTCAGTGGACGTATCCAGATCTTCATGATTTCCATTACACAAGAGTAGATGTTAAAATCATGCTGATTTATACTTGGCTTTCGCCAAGGTAAGTTAAGACGTAGCTTTACAGTAAACTATGCTTCTCCATCCATTTACGCTTCTTACCATATGGTGGTGTGACTCCTCTTCTGTCGGGCGGCTGCAGTGTACTTGCCGTGTCAGCACACACGACGGCTGCAACTAGAGTGTGGTCTCCCTATTGGACCACCACGTCAACCGTCTGGATTGAGCCGAGTAGGGAACATCTCTAGGGTCTTCAAGTGGGCACCTTCCGTCCTCAGTGTTTCGTCGACTAGCCCATGACACCTCAAGAGGGCTCGACAGTGACCCTGGCAACCCAGAGTCACCCCCCTCCGTCCCCCACTCAACTCAGCCCAGCTTACTGACCCCGACAGAGACCTAACCACAATCACGCGCAACCCAACCATATGCGCCAACTGGTGCATTATAAAGCAGTTTCAGTGGCAAACGGTTCCGTATGGCATACCACCTACCGCAAACCACAATATCTGGCCAACCACCATCATTCAAACAATATACACAGGAACGTAATGACTGTAATTTCAGTGCAACCTATGCAAACAGACTCTTCAAGAATTCTACGAAACCGTAGCGTGGCGTGGCTCAACCACAGCCAGTTGCTGCTCCTTTCTGCTGCTTCAGATAAGTTCTTTCTTCTTAGCGACGTAACTCTTGGCCACTGAATCCGACGTCTCTGAGGAACCGGGTTGTAGAGTGTGCCACAAAACCTCGACAACCCACTTCCACTGGATAAACTTGGACTCTCCTTCCTCGCTGCTCTGCCTCAGAGTCCAGATGAGCATACCGCAATTTCTTCCTCTCATATGCTTCATCTACCCCATCCTCCCATGGCACTGTTAGCTCTATCAGCTGAACAACGTGTGCGTACAGTGAAACAAATAACAATGTGAATTATATTTAAGTATACTTTAAAAAACCAATTTTCTCCTGTGATGGAAAAGCTGATTTTTTTTTTATTATTATTATTTTTTTTTGTAAGCATCCATTACTCCAGTCTACAGTGTCACATGATCCTTCAGATATCATTCTAATATGCTGCTTTGGTGGTCATGTAAAATGTTAAGTTAAGTTTAGGTTAAGTTAAGTTAAGTTAATCTTGATTGTTATAGCTTTGTGAGTACTGCCTATAGAAAAAAAAAAACAAGAAAAAAAAACGGATTGGAAGTGTTGTGTACTCAAGACTCGGACTTGTCATGGACTCGTGTGCATTTTAACTCGGAATTGACTCGTACTTGAACATATTAGGACTCTGACTTATTCCCGAGTCAACTCGAGTCACATTCAAAATATTTCATGATTATTACTGTGTGTTAATATTTCTTTAAAATGTTGTCTGATTGAAACGTCCAATGATTGCTGACTTTCTTGTGCGCAACTGCGCATGACTTCAGACTATAACGTTCGCGGCACGCAAATGCAGCAGGACCGAAGTCAGATGTGATGTGGAACCTCTAGCTCAACTATGTATTGAAAATGTCTGTCTTATACATAATTCAGTTTGCATATAAGAGCCAAACAGAATTAATGTGAAGTAATGTTATGTGATAGAGTACTTACTGATTGTGATAATTGTAAGTCATAACTGTAATAAATGTTCCTTTACGCCACTATGTAGCCTTTTTCTACCATTAGACTGTATAATAGTATTTTGCGACCACAAGTTGCCAGCTGGCAGAAAACACAGCATATTGCAGCCATGAAAGCCAGCAAACAAACTGGGACCGAGATTGCAGATTCTACCCGACCTAAAAAGCCTCTGCAACCATCTAAAAATCTGGGAGCATAACGCAATATCAACTCATCGTAAATCAATAAATCATCTTAAGTAAGTCTCCTCGCATTCCATTGTCAATTGCGCTCGTTGCTGTTGCATGTCATCAATTTGGCAACCCGCATGAGCGTCTAATCTGAGCAGGAGGGGGCAGGGGAAACTATTTTGAATTTGGACTGCAGTACCCATTTTAAGTGCTGGCTTTCAATCTCACATACTGCACTTTTAACTCTCGTTAATTTACAACTACATGTCAACGAACTTACAGAAGAGTATAAGAAGACAGGTTAGGTTAGGTTTAGGGTTAAAAGACAGAAGTTTATATGTACTTGCAAAGTTACTTACAGTCAGTAGAATGTGGACTAAAGTGGACTATTGAAATAAGTGAGTGAAAACATTACACACACACACACACACATATATATACATGTATATACTGTATATATATATAAGTTAATTAGCACACACTAAAATTAATATTTTATTTATGAATGATCAGCTTTACATAAGTTAAATAGTATAGTTAAATAGTACATTAAAAATATATAAAGAAAAAAAGAAATGTTATTGGAATAGCCTTTGCTGAGTGGGAGGGACGCGATGTTTTGCTCTGAACGTTTCCTATTTCCTTCAGCGCTCTTGATTAGCCTCCCATGCTAATGGAGAATTTCCTGTGTTAAGAAAATGCCACTCAAACAAACCGAGACAGGGCAATTCTAAATTACACACAAACAGGCTAGTCACGACATGCAGACTTGAAAGTCCAAAAAGAAAGAAATATTAAAACAGTGTCCAACGTTTCAAGCCGACATTCTTTTGGACATGTGGAAACATTGTTTTTAATAACTACAGCTGTTTAAGGAAAGCATTTTAATGTTTGACATGGATTAATATACATTATTTTTCTTGGTATTATATCCAATTGATTTTGAGAAGAGCAACACATGAAAATATTAGGAAAGATTTTATGCAAACAAACCCTTCAAAATCACTTGCTGCCAACTTTCTTTTGATTCAGACCTGAGATGTAATTCTCCAGATTATATGATATTTTCTTTTCTGTTTGCTTTGCAATATGCGGCTTATTGGATGTGTGAGCAATCACCCGACGGACATATTTTAGTAAAATATGACACCGTTTTCATTACATTTGCCATATATGAACACAGTGTAGGGATTTTCCTGCTATATTCCCAGAGAGGCTAAATTCCAGCCATGCCCAAGAGTAGCCTGAGTTAGTTGCAATTTGCTTAGATGTCTTCCTCTCATCTTGTTTTTCAGTCTGTCCCTTCATCTCACCCCATTTGTAGTTTCTACTTGCCAGTACTTTTTTTTTTCCTCAGCTCTTGACCAACACCACATGACACACATTCAAGTTAAGAAATCTCACTCTCTAAATTGGATTTGAACTTTCCTTTCATCCTTAATTCCCCTTTTCTCACTTTGCTTTCCCCCCTCAAAGAACGGGATCATGTCACTGTTCCGCAAAGAGGACCGTCTCTAATTTGATCCCAATGTACGCAGATGTTTCCATGGCAATTAATGAAACAATCCCGAAACAAATTGGTGGCTGATGTATGATAAACAGGCAGGCTAAGGCATTCTGACTGTGCTCATAACATACGGCCAGGCTTGATAGAATCTAACTAATTCAAGGAGGCCTGCTCTTTGTAAACGGCATTCCCACTCTTTGAAGGAAAGAGTTGTAGTCTTGTAAACTTCTTACCATCCGGCTAGGCTCTTCTAAGGCAATGCTTAGAGACTGGAGGCGGATAGATTTGGAAAGGGTCAAGGAAACAGAGCAAAACAAATTTACGAGGCATCGAGACTATGTGTATACTGAGGAGATTATAGCTTTGAGTTTGCCCGCAGTGATAAAGAGCTTTTCCTGAGTCATTACTGGCTAGATGATGTGAATTTTCTGGAAGGGCGGCTCTCAAGGGCTCAAGCTTCTTGACTAATAATCAAGATCCTTTTTGCTGGTGTTTAAGTGCAGAACATAATTTTTTAAAACATTGAGTGTATTTTCACACCAAATTGAAAATAAATGTTTACCTCTCGAAGCCGTAAGACTTTCAATCATCTTTGAAACACAAATTAAGATATTTTTAAATGTCCATTATGTTCACGCTTTAAAAAGTTCATAAAGAAAACAAATTCCTATCATCTGTGCTTTTCAATCCAAATCTTCCTAAGAGACATTGCTTTATATGATGAACTGGTTTAATATTTACACATTGGCATTGATCAACAAATAAATATAGCCAATCAGTTTCACAATTTTGGGGTGAACTAAATATTTCAACTTAAACCAGTTGTTGGTATGTGACTTGTTGGGATTTGATCTCATCAAGATACAAGAGCATCAGTGAGATCAGTCACTGATGTTGAATGATGGCCCAGTGTTCAAATGCATACCAAAAGTTTTCAATATGGGTTCAGGTCTAGGCTTTGAGCAGTCAAGTTCTTCCCTCAGTAAATCGTGAACTTTGGTGTGCACTTTGGTTTCCTGAATGCTTGTTAGTAAAGGGTGTAACTAAAATGGCAAGTAACGGCAAAAAAGCATACTTTTGATCATGTAATGTAGTTTCTGATGACAAAAACTCGAAAAATATAGATTACGATCATTCAACGCATGATAAATTTTAAAGGTAGTGTAGGTATTTCACTACTGCACCCAACTTATGAAACAGGACAAATATTGCATCACTAAAACTGCTACATTCCATGACCATTAAATTGCCATGACCAATACATTTGAAGAAATCTGACTTATTTTGCCAAGAGATTATAAGGTGATTGAAAGTTTCTGTCCTTATATAAGTCATTGGCTCAGAAAACAACCCAGTATGGTAACTAATGGCTAGAATATTTTGGTCAGTGTTATCCAATCGATAACAATGTGTCAATAAGTACCCCAATCAGTATACATTAGACTAGTATAAAACAAACATTCAATTTAGCCATTTCGATCAAAGGCTCATTTGATCAATGGACAAAGACTAACTAGGTTAAAGTGTCATTTTGGCAATATTCACTGTCATTAACACTAGCTATTGACTGTTAGTTGACAAGCCAAGCATACTGCTTCTAAGTTTATGTGGGCATGAAAGCAGAGAGGTGAACTCTCAACACCTCATCTGTGCCAGTCTTCACCCCAGCCCTTTGGACTACTACCACATGTTCTCACGCACAGACTAATGACCACCTGCCAAGTCTGTCAGCTCTGACACTTACTGCTGCGGTTCCCATTGACAACCCTAAAACAAGCACACACAGAACAAGAAAACATTCAGATGCATGAGAACACACTTACAAATATGTACTGCTTCTATATATGATGAAAACAGCAAAATACTCCATTATATGGAGTCACAGAGGAAATCCCTTCAAACTCTCCCATTCGAGAAATACTGCCCTGCCCCTTATCAGGGCTTTTCACTTCACTGTTTCCTTCAAAGGGAGTATCCATCGTCCTCCAAAAAGGGAGCAAAGAGTGCTGACAGAAGCTTTCCATTTGACATATACTTGCAGTGTTTGCTGCTTTCTGCACACAGAACAATATCTAATAACATTTGTATAAATTCCCTTTACTAAAAAAAAAAAAATCGTAATTTTAAATACATCAACATTCAAACTTGTCAGTGATTGATCAGCGTGATTAATATTCAAAATGGTAACCAAGTGCTGCTTTGCTTAAGGTTTGTGTATCTGCAGTCCTATTATGGTTCAGGTCAGCTTAGGTCAGAACACAGTCAGCTTCTGTCACCGCTAGCCAGGAACCTGACCAATAGGTAGAGACATGAAAGGTACTGTAAAGACCCAGCCCAGGCAAAACCGAGGAGATGAAGACCCAGGGTGACACAGAAGTCCTGAGGGTCAAGGCAGACTTGGGCTTTGCAGAACAGGCAGAGTCGGTGGGACTGAAGACAATGGCAGAACCAGAGGGAAAGAGGAGCCCGGCAGAGCCACAAGCGGGGAGGGTTGAGGCAAGGCTGGAGATGAGGAAGCCAGGTTGATGATTGACCAAGGTGGAGCCAGAGAGACAAGAGAGCCCGGCAGAGCCTGAGGAATGACAGACCACGTGAGGGAGTGTGGACCCAAGGTAAAGCCGATGAGTCGGAGAACCGAGGTGGAATCCAGGGCTCGGAAACTTGAGGTGGAGCTGAGGGATCCTCAAACCAAGGTAAAGCTGATGAACGGGAGGCCCGAGGTGCATACAAACACCTTTGTAGGCTTTGGCTGATGGTCTGTTGTGGGCATAAATGAAGGCTGGCTAGGCTCCTGACCCATGGTGGGCGATGTCCTCATCTGCACTTATATTCCCTATGACCTTTGGAGTGTCCTTTCAGCTGAGGCTGCATAAGTCATTTTTTATGCCTTTCCCTTGGTAATTTCCCTTTGTCTCGTATACAGCATTGCTTTTGTTGCACGAGGGCCCAATACTGGCGGAACCCTTGCAAAGTGTTTAAATGGAATGCCTTAAGCCTTTGATCACTGGACTCCTCAATTGAGCTGATTTATTATTAACAGTTGTTTCCTTATAAATTTGTTTTACGCACCATTCTATAGGCCTGAATGCATGCTTGGGATTTAGGAGAAAATATTAAAACATACACAAATGAAAATGATAACAATACAATAAACTATAACTTTGTAAAAAAAAAAAAGGTAAGGTAAGGTAGCTAGAAGTTAGGGTTAGGTCAAGTCAAGGTTAAATGTCAAAATAACCTCCATATCATACACTAGAGTTGTGTGGTGGGAGGTAAATTAAGCCTGACGTTACGTGACATTACAATCGTGTTTGCCTGAAGTATATTGAGCAGACTCGCTCCCTTTGTCAAGGGGTTTAGGGTCTGTCTAACTAAACTTCACTCGCCCACTTGATGAAGCTCAATCAATACAGTTTAAAACAATGGTGAAGTTCGCAAGTTTGTGTCTACATGTGGAGTTGTGCTCACAGCCCGAGTTTAAAACCACACTATTAAATTTGAAATCGCATTTAAAACCCAGAGAGGAAAAAAAGTAGAGCGAGAGAGAGAGTGACACACAGGAGGGAGGGTGCACTTGTGCATAGTAATCAATCAAAATAAGAGACTGTAAATGAGCTTGTATTGCTTGATTCAATTAAGCCCTTAACAAGTTCAGCTGAGCCTTTCGCTAATGAGTCACTCCACTTCCACGGCACATTTATCACCCCTTTTGCTACTGCACTCAGAGACAGCAATTGAAACTCACAACCACATATCCGATGCCGTTTAGTTAATATTGTGAGAACAAAGATACATAACGAATTCTACAAACCTTGACTCTTTTTTTTTTTGTGAAATTCTGAAAAAGCGGCTGAAAAGCCATACAATGACCACGCCAAATACTCAAGTTGGTAGATAAAATTATTTTGGTGTGTAAAAATAAAGTTCAACTAGGAGCAGAGCAAGCACACAAAATAGTAGATTTCTTACCAAAAAAATTTTTACTTAAATTTACTTACTGTAATTTTGAGCATAATTCATGTCCAAATGATTTTGAATGCCAAACATTATATCCATTAGTCATTTTTACAAAGAGATTTTTGTCAGTGCACATTTCAACAAAAAATCTTTTTTTTTTTTACCAGTCAAATCTTTTTTGAGGAAAATTATGTTAGTGCAATCAGTTAATTTCTTCATAATAAACCATAATGCAAAAAAAAAAAAAAGTTTTCACTAAGTAAAACAAAAATAAATAAATGAAACTAACAACAAAAATACTTTCATTTCTTGAAATAAAATAAACATTAACTGGTATTAAATAAAAGCCATCTAGTTGACATGGTGATACAGTAGTTGTCATGTTTGTGTTGTTTAAGTTGAAGAACCAAAAAAATAATCATTAATAAATAAACAAACTAAAAATTAATGGTACACTATGTAACAAAACAACATTCATTTTACAGAAGAACATTGTTTTGGTCGTGCTTCTGCGCTTTGCGTGAGTGTGCATGTGACTGTTTTTTTTTTTTTTTTTTTTGTCTCATAACTGAAAAAAGAGAGAGATTATCCTACTGCTCATAAAACATTCAGTAACACTTTATTTCAATAGTCCACTTTATACATTCTACTAAATATAAATAACTTTTCAACATGTCAACTAACTGTCATTAGAGTATTAATAGACTGTCAGCTTAATATCTGCTAACACTTTATTTTGTTGGTCCCCCAACAGACATTCAACTGACTGTAAGTAACTTGGCGACAACAAGTAAACTTATTCTACTAACCCAAAGCCTAACACCAAACCATAACCTACCAGTCTACTGACAGTCTACTATAATATACTAATACTCTAATGACAGTTAGTTGACATGTAGTTGAAAAGTTACTTATAATTAGTAGAACGTCTAAAGTGACTATCGAAATAAAGTGCAACCAAACAGACCAAACAATCAAATAGATTGAAAGGATCTCAAGGTGACTAGTTGAACGATACTGCAGCAATACCCATTAATAAACATGGTACTTCCTTTAAAATAAACTCCAGCATTGCTCTATTACAAGCCATAATAAAAATGCCATTCATAATAGATAATGCTTTAAAATATTTTAATAAACTAGCCTACATGGCAATTTTTGAGTTTAATAAAATGTTGAGTAAGAAAAAAACCCATCTCTGCATTTCTTTTACATTTCAATTCTCTCAATTCTCACCCTCTCTGCAAAGCCAAGCTAGTTTTATTATGAGCTCTGTCACGTAAAATTTTTGCCAGCTAACTCTCATCTGTTTGTGTTTTATAAAACTGGAGATTCCCTCAAGAGTTTTACCTGCTCCATGTCGACCCTTCTCGCTCGTTATGACAACAATGCCACTCTTAGACATCAAAGTAGCCGGCGAAACCATTCTCTTTTTACGTATATGACGAGACATGCACGGGTGAAAACCATTATGCCTCTCTAAATTTTGTCAATTTTGAACAAAAGAATTAACTTACTAAAAGTTAACTTACTAATAATGTGTGTGTGTTTATATATATATATATATATATATATATATATATATGTGTGTGTGTGTGTGTGTGTGTGTGTGTGTTTATGTTTATTATATATATATATATATATATATATATATATATATATATATATATATATATGGATACTAAAATAACACTGACACAAACATGTTTAATCTTATGACTGCAGGTCTGAACAATATATCTTTGAGCAATAAGCAAAAAGGCACCAGTAGAAGTCTAAAATAACTATAAAGCGCTAGATCTTTTGAGGATAGTGTTTTACCTGTTTATATAGCCTCAGCCCAAATTCATTTAGAATGGCATGAAGCTTGTGGCTAAGTGATCATTTTGAAATCTAATAAAGCAATAAAGTCACATCAGGGTTTACAGAAGAATTTCTCTGAAGGTAATGAGCACCGACATACTTTCAGATGCTCGATGGAGATATAATACACGTCAGGTCATATCAGTTTAGTCTAGTGTAGACCTTTAGCTGCATTAAATCACTTTGATATTTTAAAATTTCTTCATGTCAATAAAAATTCTAACTTAATGTCCTAGACTGTCAATTTTGCCAAGTACTGCAGAGAACAGCAAAAGCAATAAAACCTCACTTAACTGATGAAAGAATAATGCTGCCAACTCTGTGGGGAAGCAGAGAAAATACAACACAGTTTGTTTTTATCTATATTCATCTATCAAGCACCATGTGACCAGAACTAATTGTAAACCTTGTTTTCAATATTGCAGTATAATTTTGTTGACAATGTTATTAAGTTAAGACAGTCTGAGAGGATATATTCTTGTCCGATGCACACATTTATCTGTTGTGTTCTTAAATATTGCATTTAAAGTTAATATGCGCACTAAATTGCAACATCAATTTTAAACAAATACATCACTTGCATTCAGCAGTGCACTTTAATCATAATATGCAATAGAAGTAATTATGGAATTGCATACAAATATGTACTTAAATCCTACTAAGTGGGTCAAAAAACACACCATGTTCAACTTATTGTAATTTAAACTATAACACATTGTAATTCAATTGCATTTAACATGCAATTAGGTTGAACATTACATTGAATTTGCACTTAAAGTATTTTTTTAATGTTTATTTTTTCACAGTGGTTTGCAACTAAGAAATCACACTTGTTCATTGAGTGGTGCGAATAAAATGGGAGAATGTCAGGCAGAAAGAGAGAGAGGAGGAAAGAGACAGAAGAAGGAAGGAAGTACTTGATGACACAGACCTTGGTAAAAACTCTGCCCAGATTCTCGCAGCTGAATGGCACGCCAGGCATTTGTCTTGATTGTTCTTCCTGGTTGCGACCGGGTTGGCGTGAGTCGCAGGCCAGATAAGCATCTATTATTTTTAGTGCTGAACAACGGCCCAGAGGGAGCTGGTATCCAGTTCATATCGACAAACACTGCAAAAGAACACAGGAGAATGTGATAATGGAATGTCATATCAGTGGGATGACTGAAAACATGAAAGACTTTGCAGCTCATCTTTCAAAAAAAAAAAAAAAAAAAAATGGATTTGTGCTTTTTTTAAATATAGGTAATTAAATTGAGCTAATGTAACATAATTCATGAACACATCCCAACTTATTATGTTCAAATTATGTTCAGCCCCCTCAAAAAAAGTGATTTTCTAGTAGATACGCACTATCATCCATCAGTTTGACTCCAACTGATCGGAGCACAGCATGATTGACAGAGCTTTAGCCTTGTGACTAAATTCTTGACATATGACAACAATTTTGAGTTTCTTTGAACACCAGGACAAGGCAGTAAAGATTGGTATGAACAGATATTGCTCAGTCTGAACAGGCCTGACTGGTTGCAGTGACTATACTGTCAGGGTGAGAAGGTGACCAAGACAAGACAAGACATGACCAAGACATTGCCAACCCTGGAAACAATTTGCTTCTGTTATATAAAGTAATTTTTTATTACTTCAACACCATTATACAAATTGATTTATATAATTGTAATTCTGAATGCTTCTCATTTTTAGTGTAATCTTCACTTGGCAACTGCTAATGGGTTAACTGTCTCAAATTAATCAGTTTAAAAAAGTTGACAACAGTAAGCATTTATCCTGAATTTTATAAGATTTTTGTTAAAATCCTCTTACTCTTAATTGAATTAAACTAAGTGTTTGCATTTGCAACAACAGGTTCAATACCCACGAGAAAACACATATTGATAAAACGTTTACTAAGCTGCATTTGGATAAAATGATCTGCCATGTGAATAAATTAAATCATAACTTTAATTTAATGTCAATTTAATTAATACTTGTATTAAATAATATCATATTATATAAGGTTACACTTTAAGGTAATGTTAGTTATAAAACAATAGTTATATAGTACTTACTCAAATAATAAAGTAAAATAAAAAATAGTTATATTGTAAAATAGTTATATTGTACTTACTCAAATAATAAAGTCATATTAATTAGTAATACTATAACTACTATTTACTTACTATAGAGTTAAATATGCTATATTCACCATTTTTAAAAAAGACTTCCTTTTGGTAGAATCACTGCCAGATATTATAATCTAGCTATAATGTATATATTATCTTGTAATTCTGCTATAATTGTAATGTTGTTACAGTTACAACACTGTAAAAAATCTGGAGTAGGATTTACTTGAAAAAACCTTGCTAAACTATCACACTCAGAAAATGCTAGTAAATTTATAAAGATTTGCCAAGTAAAAACCTAAACATATTTATCAGTAGCTTTAATTAGAAATCTTTAAGTTAAATTTACTTAGAATATGAAATTAAGTAAACTTTCCACAAAAAAAAAAGTAATTTTAACTCGGCTTGTAAAAGGTTGATTAATACCGATTTCCTTTGCCTTTGTATTACATTTTACTAAAACAATAATCTTGAATTTTATTAGTCATTTATAGCATGTGCTTTACTTAGAACATCTAAGTGATTTATATATACATCATGTCAGACATTAAGGCTTATGTGAATGCAAACACCTCAATACTTGGTAGACAAAACACAATGGCGGTAACATTTGATGGATCGTTTTTGTGTTTGAATGTGTCGTTTTGAGCAAAAGATTTACTAGAAATGTCTCAAAATGACAATTTACTAATACTGACAACAATAATCAATGATAAAACCAGTGAAAAATGAGCCTCATTAATTATTCAAGGTCCAGTGCATGATGGGAACCCCAGTATCAGAAAAGTTGAGTAATATTTACTTAATTTTATTTAATTGATATTTACACTTTCATTTATACTCGCTTGAATTAAAGGACAACTCCGGCGCAAAATGAACCTTTAGTCTAATTACACATTGTTAACTAGTGAACCGTTATCAGAGATTTGTTTTCATGATTGCCGAATGTAAATAGTTTTATCTCTAAAAACAGTTTAGCCTATAACGCTAGTACAATGCTAGTATATAGGGCATAGAGTAGGCTAATGACAAATAAAAATCGCTTGTTATTACCACTAACACGGCTCAAAATAGCCCCACAGTAACACGACAGCATAACAAGGGTCCCTACATTCAAACCGAAGCATTTGAGAACTTTGTCAGTGTCCATACAATTTAATAAGAAGATATTTTATACACACAGTAAACTTCGGGAATACAGGAAGAAGCCATCTTGGAAAAATAGTCTCTACCAGTCGATCTACGAACGCCGATCCAAGTGCGCTGGTGAGATGTGAATAAGGTGATAAGGTGAGCGCGAACAGTAGGCTACGTGTATATATTGAAGAGAAGAAAACGGTTTGTGTTTGTGTTTCTACTGGAAACAACGGACCCTAGGAGATTCTGCACAGTTCAGCGCACTTGGATCGGTGTTCGTTGATCGACTGGTAGAGACTTTTTTTCAAAGATGGCTTCTTCCTGTATTCGCGAAGTTGACTGTGTGTATAAAATATCTTCTTATTAAACTTTATGGACACTAACAACGTTCTCAATGCTTCGGTTTGAATGTAGGGATCCTTGTTATGCTGTCGTGTTGGTGTGGGGCTATTTTGAGCCTTGTTAGTGGTAATAACAAGCGATTTTTATTTGTCATTACTCTATGCCCTATAATACTAGCATTATACTAGCGTTATAGGCTAAACTGTTTTTAGAGATAAAACTATTTACATTCGGCAATCATGAAAACAAATCTCAGAAAACGGTTGACTAGATAGCAATGTGTAATTAGACCAAAGGTTCATTTTGCGCCGGAGTTGTCCTTTAAGTAGGCTAGTGATATGGAATTTACTTAGTTTTTTAAATTCTTGCCTGAACTAACTTTTTCAAGTAAATTACATTGGGTTTTTTCACTAGTATTTACTTCACCAAAAAAATCATTTTTTACAGTGAATTGTAATGTTGTTAACATTGTAACAGGTTCACTCTGCTTTAAAATGATATGTGTTTCCTTTTTTTGGACATATAAATTATTGCATGTACATAAAACTGATGTCTATTTCTGATGTGTGACAGACAAGATAAACAGTGTTTTATGTTTTCCGATTGTGTACTTTTTGGATAGAGAGAACGAGAGTGTGTGTGTGTGAATATTGGGAGTGAGGCACTCTTTACAGCTCCACCCCTCTTGGGTGAAATGCGACTGCAACTAAAGCATGAACTCTAAACGGCAGAGAGAGAGAGAGAGAGAGCATTATCAGAGAGGAAGAGTGCTTTCCCACTGTTGACTGTCGGCAGTGTCACTGCTCCATTGAGCTTTTGGCAGTAGAAGCACCTTCACTCGCTCGCTCCACACACGCGGCGTTAACACGCTGACTGAACCTCCTCCACTTCAGCTCAAACTCCACTTCAGCGGACTACTTCAACACGACGGCTGCTTATCTGCCTTTTCTCTGCTGGTTTCAAGAGCTTTTCTAAAAGTTAAAATATTTTTATTTCCCCCATTTCTCTCGGACCAGTTTTAACTCAGAATAAAAGGGACTTTTTGTTTTCTTTCCTCCTACATCTTCAGTTCAGATGTGTGGAACATGGCATATATGTTTGCTTCAAACGCCACAGGACTGCTGGATATGCACTATTTTTCAGGATGACTGAATAATATCCCAAAAGGAATTGATGCTGTTGCTCAACATTTGGAGATATGGTGGTATAAAATGCAAGATTAAATACATCATCGTCATGGTATCTCAATCACTCGACTGAAGACCGAATAGCACCTAGCTATGTCTCTTTGCCGCTGCTCGTTTCTGACATACAGTTTGAAAAACCACAAACATTGATCTCTGAATACTGAAACATGGAATCTCTGACAAACAGCTCTCAAACAACCCCTGTGCCAACAAGTGCACCTCTTCAAGGGTGGACATCATTTCAGCTGTTCATCATGATCATCATCATCGCGATTATCGTTGTGGGTAACCTTATGGTCATCATCGCCATAGCACGCACCTCCCAGCTGCAGACCACGACGAATATCTTCATTATGTCGTTGGCATGTGCTGACCTCATAATGGGGGTGGTGGTGGTGCCACTGGCTGCCATGATTGTTGTAAAAGGGGAATGGACACTTGGTGAGGTACCGTGCAGATTATGGACATCGGTTGATGTTTTATGTGTCACAGCCAGTATAGAGACCCTTTGCATCATCGCAGTGGATCGGTATATTGCGATCATGCGGCCACTGCGGTATAAAGTGCTCCTGAATAAGTGCAGGGCTCGAATTATCGTTTGTGTCGTGTGGCTGCTCTCAGCTCTAATCTCCTTCGTCCCAATCATGAACGACTGGCATGCTGGGGCCGATACAGGAAACAAAAATGACACAGACAATTACAAAGACACCTGTGCTTTTGATACAAACATGGCCTTTGCTATATTTTCATCAGGGATTTCGTTCTACATCCCACTACTCATCATGATTTTTGTCTATGCACGCGTCTTCCTCGTCGCCACAAGACAGGTACAGCTCATTGGCAATAACCGTCTGAGGTTCCAAAACGAGTGCATAGGAAATCAGGTCCATGGCAACAACAACTTGCCTTCGATGTGCAATAACGTCGGTGGGATGACGGCAAGGCGGAAAAGTTCCCGCAGGCGACCGTCCAAATTAACCGCTGTGAAGGAGCACAAGGCCCTCAAGACGCTGGGCATCATCATGGGCATCTTCACACTGTGCTGGCTGCCTTTCTTCGTGGCGAACATCATCAATGTTTTTAATCGAGATCTGCTAACCATGTATGTTTTTCGATATTTAAACTGGTTAGGCTACATCAACTCCAGCCTCAATCCCATCATCTACTGCCGCAGCCCAGAGTTTCGTGCGGCCTTCAAGAACCTTCTCGGCTGTCCCTGGGTATCCTCGCTGAGAATGAACTTCCTTTACAAGGAGCTTCGGACTCGATGCGCTTGCTTCCTGGGTTCCGCAGAGTCGGGAATGCCTGGATCGTTCGAGAAGCCCCCCACATCCCCAGGGGCACTGCCTGGGGAAGGGAGCAGCCAGAGCAGCTACAGGAGCGAGGAGCCGTCGCCGGGACCACCGCACTCCAACGGACGCACGTTCTTCAGTGATTTCTCCGAGCCGGAGACGGAGTTGTGAGTCCCATTCTCTTACTTCTGTGTCGTCAAGTGTATACGTGAAGACTACCTGTGGATAAAGAGTGTTACACTTTCCTTTATACTTCACCTTGTTGAGATTTATTTTAGTTTGTACAATGCGTCCGATAAATTTTCCAAGAAGCTCAGAAGAGCAAAACTGTACGTGCTCCTTTATTACGCATCCAGGATTAGGACTTAAATCAATTTCCCTGAATCAATGTCAGTAGGGTCAGATTGCTCAATATCACATGTCCAGTGAATTTTAAACCTGCTGTAATCAGGTGACCTAAACCTGTGAATGCGCTTGTGGTGACTTTTCTCTGGGGGGATACAGCCCTGTGAAAAGTGCGTCAAGGCTGAGCAGGGCAATGTTGAAGTTGTCTTGGGTTACAGCGCGATTGGATGTGTACAACATTTCACGCAAAAATAAATGGCTTGTTATGGTACTGCTAATGGTGGTTTGTAAAACAGCCAGATGAAGTTTGTGTAGTGGGAAGAAATACAAGGTTTAAGCTAATAATTCCTTGTGTTTATAGCTGGGATACACAGAAACGAGGGCCAGTTAAACCTAATTAGGTTCCTCTGGGGAGCTACAACACTTCATTTGTATTAGCAAAACGGGCATAAAGGAAGATTTGTTGCTCTGGTTTGAACATTTCGGCATTATCTTTAAAAGAACGCATGTCAGCAGAAAGGTATGAGGAATGGACAGGACACAAGCTCTGATATGAAAGAGAAACCATGTGCTCTAAATCTAGCTCTTTCTCTTAAATGCCCAAGAGAACCGACCATCTAAAAAGAGACACACTTGCCTATTTGTTTATTTGGTTGGAGTTTAAATTGTTGATAATGATTAAGTAACTTCTTTATATAAAATATCTTTACTTGTACAAATATGAAAAACAGACTCTAAAAAATATGATCTTGAAATGTACCTGTTGAAATAGTCACAACACTAATACTTATTTCTGTGTAGCTTTTGAGTGTCACCTAGACAATTAGCAGCAAGAATAACAGTGCATTCCCTAAAAATCAAAAATAGAAGCAACTAAGAAAAAAAAAAGAGTTTACAAATGTAAACCCCATCCCAACACAAACAGACACACACTTTTTAATATCAATCTCTTGTTTCATTGAAGATCTAAATTATCCAAAAAGATAATCATCAGTGTCCACAATTGGAGTTTCATAATGTGTTTGCATTTGGAACATTTTCTAGTCTGTCGGATAAACAATGTAAATAGTGATCGGATAATTGTAGGGTTTTATCCAGAAAATATTGTAGTTACTTTAATGACTCGCTGGAAGAGGCAAATTTTAAGATGTTTTTGTGGGTTTTCTTTTGTACAAACACAGAGCTTCTGCAACACAGGGAATATTTAATGTGGAATATTTAATAAGTATGTATTTCCTAACAACAAAAACAAAACATTTTAAAAATGTTTTATTGAAATTAAAACACTGTCAGTGCTCTGATGTCACAGATTAAAAAAATATATATATTTAAAAAAAAAAGACTATAGGATTTTTGATTCACTAAAATAGGAATTGGATATCAGAATTGGTTTTGCTTTGTATATAGAAGCTTTTCAGGAAATCCTTTTCCTAGAATGGGGGAGACACACTTGACTATCACAGTACAGGGTTTACAGCAGCTGTTAGGGACTGGGTGGGCAAGCCCTGGAGATATTTCCTAGCCACAATGAAGTGGAAACAATGCACACACACATCTCACACACACACACATCTCACATTATAACAGCCATGTACACCACAGGACAGAGAAATCTTAGGTGTTTTGCATTTTGAGTTGAGGAGAATAAAAAGAGAGCATAATGCCATCTTTCTCACATCAGAAAACTAAATAAATGGCCAAAAAAATTGTTGGTTGGTTCAACACAGTCCCACTGAATAGAGGGCACGTTTGTTGTGCATTACATTTTTTTAATCATAGAATTAAGCATTACTAACTCTTTACATATTATAGCGTGAGAGTCTTAACTGATGAAACAGTATCTATATACGCACATTTGACATCACAAATGTACAGATAATTTTTTTCTCTTGGGGACAAGGAGCACGAAAGACTTGATGTGAGTAAAAAGGTTGCAGTGGAGACCAAACAGCACAGGCGGAGAGAAAGGAACAACTTAAAGTAATTCTGAGCGACTTCAATCTCAGAATGCTTGAAGCTGTGAGTTCACTGGTGTCAGGTAGCCCATTTCAACAAACAAATCACATTATTCAGCGTAAAGCTCACCAACTTATGAGTACATTGAGTAAAATTTGATCAGCCCTGTGATGTCTGAAGCCCTTTCACATAAACTGTGTACTTCATTTTCCGTACACCGTGACCAGGTCTCCGGTGAGTTTTATTTCATACGGGTGCAGCTAGAAAATTATGTCTAGCAAAAAAATGAGCATTTTTAGAGCATGTGTATCAGGAAAGTTGCGTTTGTGGGCATAAGTAATTCAAATAATGACAGATGGAAGATAATGTGTTTTGTTTAACGGGAAGTCAATATTTTGCTGCTCCGTGCTGCTGATGAGTGCATTATGTGTTGGCGGCAGAAACACACAAATGAAGCCACAATGATTGCTTTGTGTTTCAGTGAGCGCACTGAGAAAAGGCTATGTAAATTGATTAACCCTCCGTGAGAAAGAACTTCATAAGGACGCCTCTTTTTATATGCATCAATTGTATATTATTGCTGTACAAGCTAAATATGGATTTATGTTGCTACTTCCAAATTAACTTGTATGGGTGAGAATGAGGTGATTTCTGTAGTGTTTTTTTGGCAAGTTTTATGGCCCCACTGTTGCTTGCTTCTCTAACACCCCCAGGAGCTGATAAACTTATCACTGAAACGCAACACTTCCGCCTTCAAGGAGAAGCTGTTTACGACCTAAACAGAGCGAGAACAGCCAATGCCCGAAGAAAAGGCAAGATAGTAGGCAAACATATAACAGAATACCTCAATTTCATCATGAAAATGAGGAACATATATTTTTAACAAAAACTTTTTTTTTCAAGCCAAATGCCATTTGATGAAACCCATTTGATTACTTGATTAAGAGGGTTGTTATTATATAATAATATAATTTAAATAATAAAAAATACATAATAATATTGAATGTGCAATACTAATATAATTTAAATAATAAAAAATACATAATAATATTAAATATGCAATAATAATAATAATATATGAAGAGTGCCATTTGAAATTTTCTTCTAGAAAGATAATTTGTATCAAGCTTGTATATTTAAGTTCAGTGATTTCACTTAAATGGCAATGATAATTACCTATTAATTGTTATTTAAGTGAAATTACTGAACTTAAATATACAAGTTTGATCAAAATCATCATTAAAGAAGAAAATTTCAAATGGCATTTAGAGGCTTTTGCATCTGAACTCTTCATATGTATACTTTTAAAATTCTATTGTTAATTTATTTCAAAAACCTTGACAGACTTATTAAAAAGTTCAGATTAATACAGTCATCTTCTTGCGCTGTTTGTCATTCCGTGCTGAAAGATAATTATGCATGCTATCAGGGTGATCTTTGATGAAACCTAATACAAATGTGCACAAAGTTTTCCCGACTATCATAGTATAGTGTTGACTACATATTCAAATATTATTGCATTTTTTTTTTGTCCCATTTGCAACTATTTTAGTTATCTGGAGATTCTGTTTGATTAGAGGTCTGTGCTCTATATTATCAGCAAGTATCAAAGTTCACTAAACATAGTCGTGAACGCAGACCTTACTCCTCTAAAACATTTGCATAAGTCGAAGACTGTTTTGAGTGGAGCACGTCCAGTTGTTCTCTGTTGATGTTTGGCCAAAAGAAACAAATTGCATTCACCTAACCATGCAAAGTGCAAGTTAGATGGACACATCAAAAGTAAAGTTTTGTTGGTAAAATAATCAACTGAGTTATAAGACTAGACAGGGCAAAAATGATCTACACTTGAGAGTATTCTCTCTGCATTACTCCATAGGATTACAATGTTCTACTTTTAAAATTACCAGTTATTTATTTTAAATGGAACAGCTTTAAATCAGGATATTCTTTCATTATGAGCAAGACTGGAAATTTCCCTTCCTTGAATTAAAACATTTTCATCATGCCGTATGACATTCTACAAATTAGGATGTCGGTTCCAACTTCCATCCGATCATGACTCCACTGATTGAAAAACCATTTGCGAATCGGGCTGTTATACGGCTGTCCGACACCTGTGTGCGTATTTTCCTGGAGCTTGACTTAACAAACAGGTGCTTAATTACTGAATAGGTTTATGAGGAAGAACACAATACAGCTGACAAGCCGAGGCTGGCATAATGGCTTATCTGCTCTCATCGCCTTCATTGCTGTAGCAGTGGGACACCATGTTTCCACAGATCAGAGGTTTATCGCCCCCATCAGCTACTGGTATCGCTCTCTGGCTACTGTTGATGCTTACAAGAAAGGGGAGCTAAGATTGGCTCTTGATTGATAAATAACAGGTTTCGGTTTGAGATCTCAAATCAAGAAGCGGCAGAATAGAGGCAGTCAAACGCTTTCTTTTTTTCTCTGTTCCATTCAAAGTGATACTTCAGCCACAGCGATTCAAAACTGGTCATCATTTACTCACTCTCGTGTCGTTCCAAATTCACCTGACTTTTTCCTCCATTTGAATGCAAAAAGAGAAATTTTAGAAATAAGCTACTGGTTCGTTCTAAAACTTTGGCATGCAAATACAATGAGTATATTTACAAGCACCCTCATTATGCTATTACAATTAAACTTTACCTCATGTAAATGCAATACTTCTATCACATTGATGTGATTAAGCTCATAGTCATAGCAATCATAATAAAATATATATATTTAATGTATTTCTATTTATTATAATATCTATTTTTAATAAAATATGTATTTAAATTAGTGCTGGGCAACAATTGATCACGATCAATCGCATCCAAAATAAAATTTTATGTGTTTATATTTTGTGTTTGTGTTTGGGTTTATAATAATTTGTATATATAAAAACACACACACACACACACATGCAAATGCATATGTTGATAACTCTGTGTGACATGAATATATTGCAGTATAGCTATTGCTGGTCGAAAACATAGAAATATATTTATTTATTTTTTTTTAAATAAAAACATAAGTAGATTAAAACAGTGGCCAGACACATCTACCATAGGAGTTCAGAACTAACATAGTTCATAGCAAAAATAACCACCGTTCTTCGTGAATAATCAGAACATTGAAAACTACCTGTAAACTGGAGTGAAGAGGTTTGCCCTTGTCATGAAAACATCTTACTGCGATAAAGTCCTTACTCTGATTATTGGAAATAATCAAACTATTGGTGCGCATTTAAACATGGCCAAGGAATGAAGACCAAGCTGGAGAGTAAAAGTAAAAGTAGTTCAAACAACTATATTTAAAGTTTTCTGAGGAAATGTAAAGCCATGAATAATTATGAAAAATCAGACTGCTTTGATTCTCAGGTTCAACATTTGAAACATTATACCTTTATGGTGTTTTTGCATCCATAAAACATTTGAGGGGAAGCAATGAATAATTCTATTGAATTAGAATTATATGAATTGTTTTTTTTTCTTTTTTGTATTGAACTAGTCCTTTGAAGTGTATGCAATCACATTTATAAATGATCATTAATATTTGAACATGCACTGATGGCCTTTAGTTTCCGAATAACACCCTCTACACATGTGCTTTGAGCCATATGTTGTACATCAGTACAAGCATGCCTTCAAATGATTCTTCTATTCTCTGTAAAAAAAAAAAATGTTAGAGCAAAAGGAGGAATGGTAGAAAAAAGTGCAGACAGAATAAGCAATGAGGTAATTCTCTGCAACAGGATATGAACTCAACATGGAAAAGAGCTCTTTTAGCCACAACATACAGCAAACCAGCAAGATCAAGTAACCCTATATCTGCCTGCTATGAGATTCAGGACAGGATCCCTTTTGGAGGACACCTTAATCTAAGCTCATAACTCTTTATCAATGGAGGCTGTGGCATTCAGTTTATATTAGGGATGTAACAATAACCTCATGTCACAATTCGATAGTAGATATCAAAATATTGAACTCACGATACGATATTATTGCGATACTCCAAGACAAATGGAAAAAGGTTAACAATATTTTTTACTGTTTAAAGTATACATATTGTCACTGCCTTGAGATTATTTTAATAATATAATATAATATAATATAATATAATATAATATAATATAATATAATATAATATAATATAATATAATATAATTAGGGTTGGGTATCGAGAATCGAGTATCGATTGGAACCGGGACTAACTTTTCGTTTTTCCCGGAATCGTTCAAAAGTTAAAATTTCGATTCCTAGTTTCGATATTCACAGTCCGCCGAGCAGAAGAAGAAACCGCTGAACAACACCAACGAAGAAGCGTCTACCGGAAGTGTTGGCATAACCACGCGAGTCGAACACGAGTACCTTACGTCGGCGATCCAAAGTGTGGCTTTACTTTTCTAAAAATAACAAAATCTCGGCAAAATGCAAAATTTGAGACAAAAGGAGTATTTTTACAGGAGGAGTATTTCCTTCAGAAAGACCGTTGGTTAGCAAGGTTAACTAAACTTTTTTGACCCTGCCTCTTAAAAGAATCGGAATCGAGAATCGTTAGGAACCGGAATCGAAACAAGGAATCGGAATCGGAATCAGAATCGTTCAAATTCAAACGAAGCCCAACCCTAAATATAATATAATATAATATAATGCCCGGCCAAAAAAAACTCATTTGTACTCGGCTTTCACCAAGATAAGCACAAACTAACAGCATGACAACCGTCTGGATAGAGCCGAGTAGGGAACATCTCTAGGTTCTTCAAGTGGGCCCCTTCCGTCCCACAACACCTCAGGAGGGTTCGACAGTGACTCTGGCATCTCAGAATCACCCCCTCCATCCCCCAGTTAACTCAACCCAGCTTACTGACCTTTACATTCCTCCTGCTCCTGAGTTTGCTCCTTCCTCGTAGTTCACATGTGACCTAACCACAATCTCTCTCTGCAACCCAACCATGCGCCAACCCATTTGACTAAGGCTGTCGAGCCCCACAGTCTTCGTTAAAGTAGGTTCAGTGGCAGCGGTTCCGTATGGCATACTACCTACCGCAAAACACAATATTTACCCAAACACCAACCCTCATTCACGCAATATATACAGGAACATAATAACTGTAATTACTATGCAAAATATACAAATAAACCAACAGAGTCTTCGAGTTTTTCAAGAATTCTACGAAACTTTAGCGTGGCAGCCTGTACACACTGTGACTCAGATAAGTTGTGTGTGCGACACAACTCTAGGCCACTGAATCTGACGTCTCTGAGGAACCGGGTTGTAGAGTGTGCCACTAGAAACATAATTACCACTGCAATATTGATCAAATCACTGACTTTTTGCCTATTTAAATGTAGGGATGGGCGGTATGACCAAAATTGTGTTTCACAGTATGACTAATTTTATTTCACGGTAACAATATATTTCACGATATAGTTATTTATATTTATTCTCGAAAAATCAACAAAAAGGGCCTTGTATAATAAACTCTTTAGAAATGAAAAGTACTTCGCATTGTTTGATTTTTCTTTTTCTTTTATTTGGTAAATTATTTATTTTGTAAACTACACTCACCTAAATGATTATTAGGAACACCTTTTCAATTTCTCATTAATGCAAATATCTAATCAACCAAACATATGGCAGTTGCTTCAAAGCATTTAGGGGTGTGGTCCTGGTCAAGACAAAACCAAGGCTGGCATGGTTGTTGGTGCCAGACGGGTCGGTCTGAGTATTTCACAATCTGCTTGGTTACTGGGATTTTCACACACAACCATTTCTAGGGTTTACAAAGAATGTGTGAAAAGGGAAAAACATCCAGTTTGCGGCAGTCCTGTTGGTGAAAATGCCTTGTTGATGCTAGAGGTCAGAGGAGAATAGGCTGACCGATTCAAGCTGATAGAAGAGCAACTTTGACTGCTTGGTCTGATCAGTCTTGATTTCTGTTGAGACATTCAGATGGTAGAGTCAGAATATGGTGTAAACAGAATGAGAACATGGATCCGTCATGCCTTGTTACCACTGTGCAGGCTGGCGGTGGTGTAATGGTGTGGGGGATCCCACACTTTAGGCTCCTTGGTGCTAACTGGACATCGTTTAAATGCCACAGCCTACCTGAGCATTGTTTCTGACCATGACCATCCCTTTATGGCCACCATGTACCCATCTCTGATGGCTACATCCAGCAGGATAATGCACCATGTCACAAAGCTGGAATCATTTCAAATTGGTTTCTTGAACATGACAATGAGTTCACTGAACTAAAACGACCCCACTGTCACCAGATTTCAACCCAATCGAGCATCTTTGGGATGTGGTGGAACAAGAGCTTTTTGCCCTGTATGTGCATCCCACAAATCTCCATCAACTGCAAGATGCTATCCTATCAATATGGGCCAACATTTCTAAACAATGCTTTCAGCACCTTGTTGAATCAATGCCACATAGAATTAGGGCAGTCAAACAAAGTATTAGGGGGGTCAACGGGGGGGGGGGGTCAAACAAAGTATTAGTATGGTGTTCCTAATAATCTTTTAGGTGAGTATATTTTGATAGCTAAATATAGTAAACAAAACACACTCATCAACTTTTAGATGAACTTCCCAAAAGTGATTGATATTAAATACAACTCATAGGTGCAATTAAACTTTACAATTAAACTGGACTCTACTACTCCAACTCTGAACGAACTCTCTGCTCCTCACCGCAGTGCGTCTGAGGTGCTGTGGTAATCATTTCGCCCAAATAGAAGTTCTTCGCCTTCAGAGAATATAGTTCCCAATATTTATATGGTTAAAAGATGGCTGTGTCTCATATGACCTTGTTATTTGTACACTCTCTGACTATACACATTACAACATGTAGATATGAAAATGTTTGCATTATTTTGTCACTTATTATTTTATTAGTATGCTAGCTGTATCCATTTACATCCAGTCTTTGTGCTAAGCTAGGCTAGCCGTAGGATCAGACAGAGTTACAGCATGCACGGAGATGAAAAAGGTATGTATGGACTTATCTAACTCTGGGGGCTGAATAAGGTGAATAAGCTAAAGTCCCAAAAAGTTGGAGTGTTCCTTTAAGAGCTTTTCACTGAAAGGTTCATTGCATGGACGACAGAGCGATCTCATTGGAACTCCATTGAGACGATTGAAGCCCGTTTTTGGCGATTTTTTAGCACTTCCGTCCCTGACGCGCAGACTCAAACAGAGCTTGACGACGTAGATGTGACGTGAGCAACCCGTCTGTCTTCTAGTGCTGTGGCATGAGAAATCTGAATCATTTCCTTCCCAAACATGCAGAGGCGGAGAGTGTGAGTAGGAGCTGTCCATGAGCTAGGAGCAGGAGACACTTTTGCAATTCTGATTAATTATTTTGTCATTTTGCCTCCACGTTTCCCCGATTGCCCGCGAGCTTCTTCTCCTGTCCATACGGTAAAATACAGTAATTTATACAAAATAGAGAGACTACTGTGCGACAGAGAGTCGCGTGGGTATGATGCAATCGTTAGCTTACTTTCACTAAAACTGCTTCTATGGGGCCATAACATAAGCTACAAGGTAATGGAGCATTTTACACATTGTCGTGTTTCTTTGGAAATAAATAAAGGTCAAATGGGGTCTTCAAACGCCTCAAATGTAAAGTTATTTGCCGTCAAAGTAACGCCAAAATGAATGGGAGTCAATAGGAATGCTAACGCAAGTGAAGTTCTGCTACAAGATGCAGCTCCCGTGAGGCTTCAACTTCCGGTCGATGGATTACCCCCTTGGTTCATTGGTGGAACCCAAGATGGTGGCATCGGTGGCATCGATGAGAAATCCGTCTTTGTTTTTTATGCGTATGGGGTCACATTGGCTCCAGTAAAAACACATTTGTATAAATATATCAATCTAAAGCAATAGTAGGAGTCTCTATTAAGAGAGATTCATTTTTGTATTACAGTTTATCAGTATAGTTATTAAACTATTAAAATGGTCTTGGTACCTCTACCCAACAGAGCTGACAAAGGACTTTAATAATAAAAAAAATTTGTGATTAATGTAGGCTACACCAATTCACGTTCGCTTCAGTCTTGTTATAATCAGATTCGGCGCGTTCTTCGTCCTCAATCCGCAGCGGTGCAGAGATGAGCCTCATTGGTCTGTTACTGCTCGTCAATGTCAAAATATTTGAGATGACAAATCAAATCAAAGTAGGCAGGCTTTATGTTCACAGACAGACGCTGCTGAGCGCGAATTTTAACAGTGCGTCTCTACGTGTCCGGTCAAGTGCGATGTAAGATGTAAGTAGCTAAACTTAACATTTCATATTTGGCATTTTTTAGGTCATAAATGTTAAACGAATGACACAAAATAATCAGGCAAACTAATATAGTTTTGTCTAATTTCGAACTGAAAATAGTAAATAAAAAATAGTAACGTGACATGTAATGTAATAATTAGTTTACTGTCATTGTTGTGAGGGGACAAGAAACAAAAGTCGATTTCATCATTTTAGGCACATGAGTAATAATGAATGTATACATATTGAGAATATAATACAAATTGCAGCCTTTAGTACAAAGCTAAGCCTTCGGAGTTCTGAGGGTAAGTTTGTTCCCCTAGTTTGAGTTAATGCAAGGTGTAAATGCGTTGTGATCGGATCTGCCTGACCACATCTGGAGGTAGTCTGGCTCGCATTATGTTCGGATCTTTACTAGGTGTAAACGCAATCTGGTTGTATATTTTACTCCTCCCAAAAATGCTAAAAAATAAACGAGTGAAAGCGTGTTATAGGCTATATGTCATGTTATAGTCAGATATGATGGCGCTACTGAGACACGCATCACCTCATGAGCAGCTGAGCATCTATTCATCAAGCGAACGTGCAAACATTGCAAATAAAAGTGAAAGTAAGTCACAGACGCTTAACACACAATCATCTTCAAGTAAAGAAACGAAATGATCTTACCAGGGCTGTTGCTACTCTCTCTTATTGATGTCTTTGATTTTGAAATTAGCTGATGACCAATAAAATGCAGCTCATATCTGTTGCTTTTGCTGGCGTGCAATCCATTAAATCTGCATATAACGTGGGAGTTGAAGATCGGATTTATATCCGTTTTGCAAAAACACATTTATGTGGCCAGGTGTAAATGGAATCGGTAAGATCAGAACACTTATTATCCGGATAACTTGTCTGGGATACAGATCTCATTTTAATACCAGGTGTAAATGGGGTCAAACTCTGCTCTTTGGAGCCAGACATTTAGAAACTGGTGTGTGAGAAGCAGCACCACTCGTCTCATTAATATTTCTGTTAAGTTTTAGATGGAAATCTCAAAATATAAAATCTACAGATCTATTAGTTTTCTAATGTAGGCTACTAGTTTTTGTCGTTTCATGTATAAAATCCCATATTTGGACATTAAGGGGAACAGCATTTTTTTTCCAGCATTTTATTTACAACCATAGACGTTGTATACCCACCACCTCAGAATGGCTCTTTGGATTGACATTAAGTGGGACCTTGGCTGTTACAGACACTTCACATACAGTTTGTAGTTCATATTAAGCAGCAGCTCATTTCACATTTACGTTTTCAAATGAAATGAAATTCAAATAATAATTTCTGATAATATTATTGCATTTGTGTTTGAATAATTAGTTTCTGACTTGAAACAGTTGCATATTAAACTTAAATTTAGCTTATTCTTACAATTTTGTTGTTTTTTGGGGGGCGTGTTGGAGTGAGATTTTGTTATGTGGTCCTCAGAAAAAAATGGAAGATAAAGTGGTCATTGGGCTGAAAAAGTTTGA
Source organism: Pimephales promelas (assembly GCF_988280905.1). Taxonomy (NCBI): domain Eukaryota; kingdom Metazoa; phylum Chordata; class Actinopteri; order Cypriniformes; family Leuciscidae; genus Pimephales; species Pimephales promelas. The sequence continues at coordinate 12,086,135 of NC_142782.1, read as the reverse complement.
GAAACACTGCTTTACATTTTAGAGTAAAGTTGAGATATAAAATAATAAGCTATGAGCAATTAATATCAATAAATATAGCAATAAACGTGGATGTCTTTTTACATTAATGCCCCCATTACAATACTGATGCATATACAAATCAAGTCAAAACATCCCACTGATAAACTGTAGTATGTGTTTAATAATGCACTAGCTAGTCCATAATATAGATGTCTTGATTTTGGAAAGCAAACATGCACTTTTGATTTGACACTGAACTCAATGAACTCTGAGCATCACAGGAGCTTGTTCCGAAAAGTCATCTTAAACATTGCGTGCTGCCTTTGTGAACAATCATTTGTGAATATTGGAGGATGAAAATCGTGATATTTGAGCGAACAGCTAGAGAATATAAAAGAGAGAGATGTCACGGGGTTAAAAGGATAATAATAATAAAAAAAAGGATTTGCTGAGTGTCAGAAAGATGTGGTTTTGCTTGTTTTAGATGTCATGCTGAGATCAGAGTTCTTCTCATGCAGGCATGATGGAGAGGGCTTTCAAACAGCAGGAGAATAATAACTCAGACAGCTGTGAACGTCACATTCTGTTACTGAATAAAATGCAGTCAAAACCTCAGGAACAAAAAATAGTGTAAATCAGTGTCTGAGAGTGTAGTTAGTCTACCTGGATAGGATTTTATTCCCAAAGAAGAGATCTAGGCATGGCCCCATACCCATGTAAACACCTTAAGATGCTTTGCAAAGCTGTCACGTACACAGCATGCGATGGAAGTGGGGGCAGTAGAGTAAATATTTCCCATGGTTCAGTTGCAACAAATAGAGTTATTTTTCTAGACTCAAAAAGACTTGACAGCTAAAAGGAAATTCCACCAATTTTACATAATGTCCCCAATATGTTGGTGCGCAGATGTAGACAAGGCCACTTTGTGTTATTACAGGCACCTCACTAATCGTTGGTCATTGAACAACAGTTTTGGGAAAAAAGTAGTAAAAGGGAAAAAAAAAATCTCATGAGATGTAAAGGAAACTAAAACAGAAAAATATTAATTTTATGGGTAATTATTGAAGACTTTATTATTGCATCTAGAACCTTCTGATCTACCTGCTAGCTTTCCTTCATTTAAGGACTTAAACCATTTCAAGGCTGGATAAAACAATTAGACACATGTACTCTGTTGCCAGGGGAGGCGATACCGTGCAGAGGATTATGGGTATTTTTTTCTGCTTTACACTTATTTACACTCTGCCTTCAGTGTAAGGCTTTATACATCTCTTAGTCTTGTTCTCTAGAATAAATATCAAAACATTTTAAATTAATTTATTTACTTGAGGATCAATAGACTTTTCAAGCCACCTTTTCAGAAGGTTTTCAACCCAATACAAACAATCCCATTATCAGGCAGTATTACAATACAATACATAATACTTTAAATTAATCACTTTGCATCAATATTTTTTTTTTTTAGATTTACAGCATCAGTATTAAAAGTACAGATGCTTCAAGATTGAACCTCCCATCCCTTAATATAAATTCTCTGAAAAAAAAAGTATGTTTTACAATATGAAGCAAATCTATGTTAAGAAATGTTTAAATATTTTAACTATAAAAAGACAAGTGAAGAAGAAATAATCTGAATATATTGGTTTGGGTCACATTTTGTCATGATTCTTGTCAAGAGTCTAAAGCATAGAGATACTGTACTGCGCATGAGAGTGAAACTTAATCTCCTCTGGGACAGAAAATAAACTTACCAAAATTAGTTTAAACTGTCATTGGCTCTGAGCTTAATTCAATCTTTTGGTGGCATGATTTGCATACCCGTTTTGTTATTCTCTCTCATTCTGCCAAAACAGCTGCGTAATAAAGTCAATATCTCAACATTTCCAAATTTTTTCATAAAAGCAAGAGTAGAGTTTTCACATCAAAAGTAGAGAGGAACATATGCTCCCGTGCTTTGCCACATTTTATTATGGTTATGATACAGTGTGATTTTTGAGTCAGTGGCCAGCAGCTGTGCGGATTATAGCCGTTTATGAGGTAATGACATTTACATCAAAGCCTTGTTCACACTGACCTGGATTTTATTGCTGGAGGTTACCAAATGTCTCTATTACTGGTGGCTAATATGTTCAATGGCTAATATTAGGCATAGCTTTTGAAAATGTAACAATACTACATGAGATTTGCTGTAAAAAAACATATTTGAGCCTTATTCATGTGGCAGGAGGGTTCGTAAGACAAAAAAAACAGTTGGTAAACACCACCACCGCGGACATCGAGCATTTGGTCATTCGCCATGCAACACTCATCATATCATGTACCAGAAAGGTTGCTCTTGCAAAGTACACAAAACAACCTTGTTGGTACATGTTTTGATGAGTGAACGATCGACGTTGCATGGCGAATGACCGAGTGCTCGATGTTCCCTCTAGAAACGTACCATGGGGTTGAGCCTTAATGATGTGGTCAGAGGGTTCATAAGACAAAAAGTTGGTAAACACTACCCTGTGGTATGATTTTAGGGCGAACATTGACGACTCAGTCATTTGCCATGCAAAGACAATCACACACTCATCAAAATATGTACCAGCAAGGTTGTTTTTGTGTTTGTACTATGTAGAACTGAAAATCAATTGGTGAGAAACTCGATGTTCTGCTCTGCGAGGCTTTCCGTCTGTTTTTTTTAAAAAGTTTTGCCTGTGATGAATGTCCCAAAAGTATATATATCAGTTAAGTTTCAGAAAAGTTAAGTTTTCTGAACTCATTCGGTTCGGAAATGCAGAATGCCTCTGTAGGATAAGCACTGGATGTCAAAGGGCAGCTCTGTGGTTCTGCTATATGATGCAGTAAAAATTAAGTAATTACCATAGAAACTGGATTGACAGATGGGCCGACTGGAAATATTTTTTCAAACTGTTGTCATTCAGCTACCAATGTTGAAACAGCTTTGTGTCAGCTCTACCAAAATATTAAATAACATTTGACTGGCTTGGACTAGGATTACCAAGAACTTCTTTTAGAAATATTTGTTCAGAACAAACTTAAAGGGATAGTTCACCCCAAAATGTAAATTCTGTTATGATTTACTTACCCCTGTTCCAAACCTCTATGACTTTCTCTCTTTTGGGGAAATATTTCTGAGGTTTTGGTTAATACAATGGGTCCACATAAACACTAAGCCCCTTTGGCTTTACAGTATAAGAGCATATTCTTCCAAAAACGTCTTCCAAAATATCTTCTTTTGGAATCCACTGTACAAAGCAATTCATATAGGTCTGGATCAGCATGAAGGCAGTAAATTAAAACTGAGATTTTTAGGTGAACTCTGACAGGCTTGATGATCAATTATGAACAAATATAATTCTTAAAAAAAATTGCTGACTTTCGGTTATCATATGCCTCACTAAGAACACACTATCTAGCATTTGTTCAAGCCATTCTTGTAGAGTCCTGTAAGGGACAGATTTATTAAAACAGGGCAAAATTAGCGTCAGAGCGTAATTCCAAAAAAGCGCAGATGGTAGTGAATAATTATGCGTGTGATCTACTGACATCGTAGGTGTATAAGTGTGACGAAGGGGCTGAGGCAGTCGGATCCGTCTGCAGTAATTTATTGATACAGGTAGGCCAGTGGTAGGTGCAGACCAATAATAGAACATAGAACTGGCAGAGGTCGGGGCTGGCGGCTGAGGAAGAAAAAAAACTGAAACCAGAAGGAGGCGTCATCGAGCGTTCCGTGACGATAAGACTTTCTTATTTCAGACGAATACAATCAGAGTAATTAAAAAAATATCCTGGCTCTTCCAAGCTTTACTGTATAATGGCAGTGAATGGACGTATATTTTTTTAAGTCCATCAAAGTACAATCATCCATTATAAAAGTGTTCCACATGGCTCCGGGTGTTTAATTTAAGCCTTCTGAAGTGAAACAATGCGTTTGTGTAAGAAAAAATATCCATATTTAAATATTTATAGACTAAACAACCTAGCTTCCGGCAGATGCCCTACTCAAGTCGACTTACGCCAAAAGAGTAACACTTGACGATTTAGGATGTAGAAGTAGCGTAACCTTTGACGCCTTTCACAGTTCAAACAAACAGGGCTAGGCAACAAACTTAAGCTTCTCTGACATTTCTCTTTAAAAATTCTCGTTTTAGACTTCTAAATTTCCAAAATAGGTTTTCACTAAATTGTTATTGACATTGGTACTCAAATGCTGCCCAAAGAAGCTCATGTGGCACTGAACAATATGCATTAGCCAAATCTAGGAAAGTCACATGGAGCTCCTTCCTCTCCTTTTTAGATGATTGAATTCGTTTCCAATAAACATTAATGCGTTCTAAGCATCCTGAGAACCCTGAAATCCCCGCTTTTTGAACTGAAGTGTCAGTGAATCCATTCTTTAATAGATTGATAATAGAAAATCTCTGAGCAATAAAGCTGAATAAAATCTTACCTTCAATGTTTAATAGTGAAATAGGACGGAACTGACTGATGCTTGTAGCATCTTTTTCTTTAGGTATAAATCCTCCACAGGCTCTGCGCCATGCTCTAGGTACAACATGTTTTCCCATGCCACTTTTATCAATTTCCACAGAATTCGTAGAATGCCTGAAGCACTCTTGTACACTCTGTATGGAATTCAGTTAACTTTTGCGGGAAGAAACATACAGGTTGATCCATTCAGTCTCGATCTGATTGCAACAAAACTGCTCCAGCTCCTACATGACTTGCATCAACCTGCCTTTTAAAAGGTTGATCAAATTTAGGTGCCGCGAGGACTGGGGTTGTCATCAGCAACAATTTTACATTGTCAAATGCCCTCTGACAATTGACCCTTCGCTAAGCCCCGCCCTCCCTAGTTACTGTTGCTACGCCTGTCAAGCTTTCGCGGCTGGCCCATCTATTATAGTGTGGATGCACCCGGTATCAGACATTTCAATGAGATAATTAGTAATTTTCGGCGAACAAGTGAAATATCTGAGAGAGCAAGACAAAAGGGACTACAGTATGCATTTGAGGGATATATTCACAACATTATATGCTACCGATTAGAGAATAATTTCTTAAAAATTGAAGTTAAAGCCTAACGTTATAGTCCCAGCGTAAGCAGCAGCGCCTCATACGCTGACCGTTCAAATGGGAAACACAAATTGAGGAACAGCTGTGTTCATACACAGCAGGGTATGTGAAAATAATCGTAATAATTATAAATCAAACAGCTTATCAATAAATCTTACTAGAATAACACTAATACCGGGAGAGCCGCGATCGGATTGGGTTAAGTTACTTAGTACGGGGTAACGTTAGTAGGACGTCGATTAACAAAATGCTGAAATATATTTTAAAGTATGTCAGTGAGCCTTTGTCTTGTCTCTTTAATCGTCTTATTTTACGTTATCATTATGACCAAAGAACCGTCAATATTTCCAAGCAATGTGTGTTTTTGTTAAGCATGTCGACATTTACCAGTAGTTGTGAATGGGTCTCGCACATAGACGCTAGATCACGCCAATCATTTTCCCCTTGGCTTTTAGATTTTCTGGAAGGAAAATAATTCCTCTCCCCCGTCCAAACTTTTAGTATACCGGTATCAGATTTGCACAATCCATACGCACAATGCTTCAGCATGTTCCCTCGTTCGAAAGCTTGCCAGACCTCCCGCGCATAGTTACGGTTGCTAAGACATGATTGGCTAGTGGAGGTTTTCGGGCGTGGCTTAGCGAAGGGTCAATTAAAGGTCCATTCCAATTTCATAGAAACTTTCAACAAATCTGTCAATTGGGAAACAACAATGGGCTCTATGCACGGCGTTATTTCCGGTAAAGGATTAAGGATGCTCGATAACTTCCGCCGATCATAGAGTCCAATGCAATACCGAGAATTTATATTGAATTTTATACTCCATGGTTATACTAACGAAACGTTAGTCACAAAAACAGATAAAACAGACACCCCTCGTTGTGTTTATGCTTCTTTTTAAAATTATATTAAATAAACATAACTATATATAAAATTACATCTAAACTTATGTACGTTTCGTTTCAAAGATGGAAGGACAGTAAATATTGAAGACTCTGCCATAATCCCGTTTTCTCCAGTTTTCCTCCGCTTTAATCTACACAACCGGAAATGGACGAGCATCCTTACGTCAAATGCGGAACTTATGCGTGCATATAGCCCATTAGGGCAAAATTTAGGGCAAAAACGATAGTAGCCAACGAGTCCAAAAAACACATCAGCTCCTTTTTAGTCGATGGAGGAGGGAAACCTTCAACCATTAATATTTTAGCTTGGAGTGGACGTACCTAGCCCCGTCCCAAGTACTTCACAATTCGATAAGTTAACTGTAAGGCATGCTTCAACCAGACGACCAAATAATGCCCGTAATTGTTAAAGGTGCTGCTTCCAAGTTTCACTAAAAATAATAACGTCATCCAAGTAAACAGTGTATCCCTTCAAACCCAGAATCACCCATTAATCTCTGGAAGGTTGTCGGTGCATTTCACAACCCAAAACTCATAACGGAATACGAGTATAACCCTGAGGGTGTAATAAAAGCAGTTACCTTTCGGGCACGAGTAGTTAACGGCACTGTAAAATAATTTGACAGCTATCAATTATAGTTTAACCTATCCGTCTTTACAGTCACGCAAGTAACACATGCATCACTACAGAATGCAAGAGTGAAAAGGAACCCTCTCGAACAGTGCCGCGCAGCGTTCCGATCGTTATTAAAGTGTCATAAAACGGTATTGCTGTATATTAAAAATTCATATCATAGCAAAAATAAACACGGATTCGGAATGAACTGGTATACCGCCCAGCACTATCACCTTGCATGCCTCATTTAAATACTTTGCGTCTGAAAGGGAAACTCCAACAAATGCATATGCAATATGCAAGTCAGCCACAAAAAATAACCCTGTTAGTAAATCCTGACAGTAGTTTTTAATGCCAAAAGAGGGTTTGTGCTGGAGCAAGCTGTTAGTAAATCTGGCCCTAAGTGTAAAAGCAAATAAAACTTGTAAGAACATTTGTCGATTGTGATATAAGCTCCTCAACCATGCCAATACTGCGGTTTGACTAAGTGGCTGAAATTATATCAGTGTTCTGAACTCTAACCTCAAGACTTAACAGCTCATTTACGATTAAACTGTGTAAACTGGATGGACAACATGCATATTATGAAGCTGTTGGACCTAAAGGACTTTTTTTGGGCATCTAACTGTTTGGTACAGCTGGTATTGGAGCATGAAATCAGCCTTGGAAGAGCTCCATTTTGCTGAATGATGAGACAAGGCTACATCCATGGAAACACATAATCGGAATACGACGTCTTATTACTCAAAATGACTGCACAAACATTTATGTATACATTTAATGACTCCAAATTTCATTGACAAAGCAGATGGATGTGTCTGTGACAAAAAGCAAACAAACGAGAATTGGATTGCCATGAATTGCGAGCTGATGGAAGAGATGATTGGGCTGAACATGGGCCAACAAGCAGAGATTGGATCATGTAGTTTTTTATTTTTTTATTTTTATAAAGGCCGTATCTGGATGGAATGCTCAACAAAAGTGTCAACCGGTCCTGTCATGACTTAGTTCCCAGTGTAGCACTCATTTCCTTTTCCTCCGATACTGGACAATGTCAATCGTCGATGTTTGTTAGAAAAACATAGCCTTTTTTTTTCTTATGAGAAACCAAAGGGTGAAATTATATATATAAATGAAGGTTGTTGTTTCTTATACTTCTGTAGCATCTATGAGAAGAATTCCATGTACTGTACTGTACTGTACTGTACATTAAAGGCCTTCTGGACATCCAAAGATGGATTTGATAAATGGGCTAAAGCTAAACAGGATACTGATATTCCACCCTCAGTACAAGCTAAACCTTTCTATCAGCCTGATATAAATAATGATTTCCACTCCTGGTCTACATTTTATTACAATGGCAAGCTCATTTTCCCTCAGGCACTGTGTGTGACAGACATTGTGCTAATCTAAAGTGGAAACACTATGCCCAGTGAGTGCAGTAAATCAAGGTGAAACTCAATGGAGAGTAAGATACGAGAGTGCATATGTGACTGTGTTATGCTTTATAAACTTTATTTGGTTTTATAGGTGTGGTCCAAGTGGCTATTTTTAGTATGTTTTCATTTTTAGAATGAATATAACAGCTAGAACATTATGATTTGTATGATACCATGCTGGAGTGCATATTCAAGCATAAAAATACAAAAAAAGTGCCTGTATATGTGGAAGTACAAGAAGAGACTTGAGTTGGATGGGGAAAAATGACTTTTTCTAAATTTCAAATTGTGCAATAACATTGTGTGCTGAGATGCTGTATGAGTGACAGTGACTTGACAGTACGGTTCAATTAATTGACATTAGTTTATGCACTGAGTACCATGAACTAACAACAACAACAACCACACAAGCTTGCATAGGACATGTACATTACCATAGTTGATAACACTTTACAATAAGTGCAAAACCAAATTCTAAAGTTGTATTTATTAATATTGTTTAATCAATGTACTTAAGCTAAAATGAAGTAGTGTAAAGTGTTACCCACTTAAAATGACATGTGCTGTAGTATGCATAGTCAGCACACCAAAATAAGTGTACTCCTTTAAAGCATGACAAAATATTAACATAATACTTTAAAACTTTAAAGTTAAACTTTTCATTTGATTTTATTACAAAAGAGCACTTTTTTAAAGTGTAATTGATTGTTCTAAGAAACATACAAGTGTGCAAGAACCAACGGCTCAATAAACTTAGGTTGCCTTAGGTTACACTTATTATAACATAATTTTATTATTATTTGAATTGAAATGAAGATTAAGCACATGTCTGGTTCACAGAAGGAACCTTATTGCAAAGTGGTACCATTTTTGTTTAAAATGACAGTTTGAATGTGGAAAAGTTGATGGCTAAAGAGCATTACCTTCTAATCTACTCTGCAATGCAACTCCCACTTAGACTCGGCGGTCTGCTTTTCATTGTCACATCACATGGATATGGATGGCGGCAGGCAAACAGATGCTGCACATTCTCTCAGTGCATCAAAAATACCCCTGGGTCCTTTGATTCTTTATGAGGTAATCAGAAATGAATCCATAACAGAGTGAGAGAGATTAATGAGATGAATGATTTGGGTGCCGCCATAAAACTCTTCCGATAAGCGGACAAAGCCAACAGGATATAATAATAGAATGGATAAGATGAATATTGAAATGTGCATTCAGGTCATGACATGCATTCGATGATTAATTTGAACAATTACACAGGGAATAGTACTCCCCCAATTTGAAATTATAACACAACGGACCCCTTTGACCCCTACAGTGTCAGGTAACTCCCAAACCTCTCCGTTTTAATGAACAGCTTCGTAAGAAAAACAGCAGTGGAAGCATGGCAGGAGGGAACGGCTCAAGCTGAGTTAGCGAGATCACAAACGAAGAAATTCAAAACGTGTTCCAGGTGGCCTTTCTGGGCATGGCAGCAAGGAGAGACGTGATTAAAATATTTTCAGGTCATCAATCATTGAAGTTCTCCATGTTTTACATCTGACATTTCACTGGACCATTTTCCCAAATAAAGCAGTGTCCAATATAGAGCTAGAAATGGCCAACATAACCATCTAACTTTACTCAGAAAAATATATTTTAAACTAAATACACAGTTTTCAAAAAAATACCCCAGTGTTTCACACTTACATTAGCAGACTTTCGCAGACTAACCTGAAAGCACAGGACAAACTCGCAACAGAAGCGAGGCTGCATTGTCACTGACCTCAGCAGCTCGGGTGAAGTGGGCTTCCGACTGACGAGGCTAACGGTCGCAAAAGACAAGGCTATGTATTGTTTAATATATTTTCTCAAATGTATGGACAATGCACCATGGAGATTATTCCATTTTGGAGCTCACAGTGAAACATTAGCCTTGGCTAAGTGTCCATGAAAAACACAAACACCAATATAATGGATCATGTTATGATGCCAATCAAAGCAGATGGAGCATGTCGAGGAAACAAAACAATAGTGCAACAGTGAGATGGCCAAAGCTCAATGAAAGTTTGACCTGGGCCTAGGTGGTGGTTCACTATGGAGAAAATAAATGGGGGGGGGGGGGGGACTCACTGAAAAAGTAGACAGTCGCTATTGCACTAACTCTATCTGAAAAACATAACATAACTGTTACATAACTGTCTGTGTGAGAGTAGCAGCGAGATTAGCGTATTTACTCAACTTCACAAAGTAACCGAACAATGAAACCTGCCTTAACTGACTGGAAACCAGTGGGAAACCAGTATTCATATCTATACTGTAATACTGCAGCTACTGTACCTTTTGATAATTATAGCCAACTGTCATTATTAGAGCCAAGAGTGAACACACCCCCAGTTACTACTATTAACTCACAAGAAACTCAGATTAACGAATGAGTAAGTAACAGGGCTCAGTTGAAAGCGGTAGTTCACTATTAGCTAGCTATTATTACCAGTAACTACTATTTTTTAAAACCTCTTAAAGAAAAAATGTGAACTACTATATGTGGCTCATATTTAATGAGATCAAAGCATAATGTATAATTATTCTAGAGTGAAGATCATGGTAACCCACTAATAATGATTCAAGTATTACCGAATCCTTCAGAAGGAATTACAAATTATTTGGAATTACCTAACAATGACTGAAGTCATTGTAAGTTTTTTTCCTTTTTTTTTTTTAAGGTAATAGTAATGACTCAAGTGTTAAAACATCCTTAAAGCATTCAAGCACAAGAAGATGCAAAAGAGAACTCAATTCGGAACACGTACTGTACGTACCGACGTTCTTAACCTGATTATGTTGAATAAACTTGACAATGCATGTGGTCATGTAAACGTTTCCTTTATCAGAGTCAAGTCATAAATATAAGTATAAAACGATCGACTCAGCTAGACGTTTGGCCCTTGCTCTTGTTTCTCCCGGCATTTAAAACACATTAACCCGCGTACTTCGTGCTTACTGAAGTGCGCATGTGAAGTGCGCAGAGAGCGCACTGGTAGGGGGGCACATATCGCAAACTCCGACTTTTTCTGACCCAAGAAATTATTAAAACGTGTTTTCATCTCGTGCAGAAATAGGCCCTAGTCAAAATGCTGCATGTAACGGCATGAGGATAGGCTAATAATGTCCGTAAATTTCCCGTTGACAAACAAAAGGATTATGAGGATCTCTTTTTATTTACCTCACTATACCAGGAAATAACCTGATCCTATTAATAAACACTCCACCTTTGCTAGCAAAATAGAAAAAAAGATGCTCGTATATAAAACGAAGTAGGCTAATAAAACAAGCAAATGAATGAGTAGGCTAAATAATCAAGTTAATAATCAAATGTTAGCCCCGCCCCCTCACGATACTATCGTGTATCGCCGATCTCACAGGCTGACGATAGGACGATATGAAAATGGAGCATATCGCCCAACACTATTACATAGTTATATAAAGTGGGACCAAAATGTCTTATTCCATTGTATTTTGACAATTAAACCGAGAACCTTTACCTAGGAAATGTATCTGGTCATCTTATTTCCAATCGAGCGGGGGGCCAGGCACTCTCAGAACAATTTCTCATTTTGTTTTTTCCTCTTCCCTCAGATAGCACATAAATGCTTGGTATTGTTTATGTGTTCCTGTGGAGACTTGTACAGTAGCCGAGATAGGATCACAATCTCAGGCATTTAAAGCAAAAGAAAACAGTGGAGAAGAAGATGAGGTAGGGCTCACAGCAGTGTGACGAGGGTAACGAGAGGGTGCTATGAGTTGAGGGATGCTTAACTGAGAATATCATTGGCAAAAGAATCACTTGGCCAGCCAGTCTTCATTAGAGGAAGGAGAGGAGAATGACAATAGAAGGGGATTGAGACATGCCGTAGACTGGTCTAAAACCTGCTTTAGCCATGTAATATTGTGAACTATAACTGCTGCGCCCACAGATCAAGTGTACAGAATGTCTACCACCATCTACTACAGATTAACCACCAAACCGAGGCGTGATGCACATATTGTTATGACGATGCACCAGTTAGCACTCATAGCTCATTTGCTGCCCAAGGCAAGATGAGACATGACCAAAAAAAAGGTGACACGGGTTCAAATTTCTTACACTAAGATTCAAATGTTTTGGTTGGGTGATATTTGTTTAATGTTTTTTGTAAGCAGCCTCTTATGCTCAACAAGGCTGCATTTAGAAGATCAAAACGGACTACTTTCTTATAATTTAAAGACCCCCTGAGGTGAAAATCAAGCATTTAATGTTGTTTATATACATATGTGGTGTTTTTAATATGCTTTAAGACAAAGTGAAGCAAAGACAGTCTCAAAAACACTGTTTAAAATCGCTGGTGTTTCTGACGTGACATACTCTATTGTAACTACAGTACTTTGGATGTAGTCTGCATATTCATAGAACCGCATACTAAATTAGGCAAGGGTGTCAGTACTACAATAAACTACTATATATAATGGTGAATATAATGTATAATAATGCAATGGGGGATTATTTGTGGGGCCTGATAATGCCAAATGTCTTATGTTATCAGTAAAAAGTTTATTTTAAATATATCTAGTCAGTGACAGAGTTCAAGTCTATTCATTTACACCCACAAAGTAACACCAAATTCAGCATTTTAATCAACAGTACATATTTATTAACCTTTTACCATATGTCTTGGAGAGGATTGTAATAATATTGTATCGTGAGTTCAGTATTGAATTGTGACATGAGGGTATCGTTACACCGCTACAAGGGTAGAGTTACATTCAAGCTATTTTAAGGCATAAAGAAAAAAAAATTGATTTTGGTGATCGAAGATGAGTTTTAAGAGATAAAATTATTGAGGGGTTGGGGGTATTATCAAGGGGACTTTAAACTGTAATGTATTGCTGTGAAAGCAATGCTTAATTTTTAGCATCATTACTCCAGTCTTCAGTGTCATATGATCCTTTATAAATCATATAATATGCTGATTTTCAGTGTAAGAATCAACTATTGAAAACAGTTGTGCTGCTTAATATTTTTATGGAACCCTTGACACATTTTTTTTTTTTTTTTTTTTAGGATTATTTTATGAATAGACACTTTTGAGAAATTTAAAGCATTGTTGCTACATAAGAGTATTTTCTTTCCAAAAAGTAATAAAATCTTTCTAACCCTTAATGGTCGTTTTGGGACTGAATTTAATTATCAGTGACTGATAATTAGGGTGCCAACGCGGTTTAGATTTATTATCTGTCCCATCAGTTTGAGTTGAAGGAATCTGCCATATACAACAGATTTATAAAGCTAAGAAACCCTGAATTTGGGAACTGGCATGCAACAGGGGAAGGGGGTACCAGTCCATCCAAATAGCATTTGACAAGTTAATGCCTTTTACAAGCCAGTGACTGTCAGAATAAGATTTGCATGTAGACACGCAGCCAGTGTCTTTGCCAATGTTGCCTTTCATACTGACTTTAAAAGTGTGGACACAGCAGCTTTGACCACTTAAATCAATGTAATATCAGACTGCTTCTTTTGAATTTCGAAACATGTTGTTTTGTACAACTTTTGTAACCCTTAGAGGTGACGTGTCATTTCTGTATCACCAAAAAATGACTTTTTCCCCAAACAGACCACTTCCCTGTCAGTGGTCAGAAACAAACAGGATTGCTAACACTCCAATCTTGGTTAATCTAACACTACTGTATCAGACAATGGGCCCTATCATACACTAGGCTCAATGTGGCACCAGGCACAAGTGCTTTTTGCTAGTTTCAGCTCGACACAGGGCTTTTTCATGTCCTGCGCCACCTTGTTTAAATAGCAAATGCATGTGCGCCCATTTGTTCACCGATGGGCGTGCTGGTCTGAAAACAAAGTGTGTTCAGGCGCATTGATATTTTAAGGCAACTTAAATAGACTGTGCCATTGACCAACAAAAACCTGGTTTAAGGTCAATGGCGCAGTATTTATTTATTTTTGTTATTTAAAGGGTGCCTATAGGCGGGCGCGTACACTCTAAAAATAAAAGGATTGCAATGTAAATTAATGTGATTATTATTGCGTACATAAAGATAGGTTGGAATCCCGCTTGTCCCATAGATGGTCTGCTTGCGCTTTAACCTCACGCATGAGCAAATATATGTTTTCTCTCTGGAGAAAACGTTCAGTTTTAGTGTAAATAGTGAATCTGTCATGGCGTGAGAGCAACTGGGTTTTAAAGGGAGTGGGAAAGGACACGCGGATTTTTTTTTTTTTTTTTTTGCACGTTACACCCAAAAAACGCCCATTACTCATTAAAAGAATAGGGACAACCCTTTTAAGGCCATGTGGCGGGCATGAAGACCATTTTCCCCATCGTTACACTAGCAAGAGGATTCAAACACGCCTTGCACTTGCGCTGTGCGCTTTAGACTATGTGCTTAGATCATTAAAATAGGGACCGATGTTTGATTATAGCCCCTACAAATTGTTCTTATACTTGTTTCTATATTCAGTTGGAGTAAAACAAGTATTTCAAAAGTTACAAAATATATTAAATAAAAAAATGACGTACTTCAGCTTTAACACTTATTATTTATTTCCTCCAGCTGTAACCTATAGGAGCAGGATGGCTGAGAGTCTCTAGCATGGCTGAAATGAAAGGACGATGAGGAAGAAGAAACAGGGAAAAGGACTGACTTACATCACAGTTGGCGGGACTTTCCCAGCAGAGACCACAAGGGCCCAGCAAAAAACATCCATGAAAGCCATCAGGGGAGCCTGCTCCAAAACTGAAAGACAGAAGAGTGCAAAGATATAACCATAGAGAGGCAAGCACTATGGGAACTTTCTCACAAACAGCTCGTCTATGGAAAGAACGACTGAACTGGTACTGTTCATGAAGGAGTGTAACATGGAGTGATCCGATACTGCTAACGTTCTATTAAGTACTGGAGCAATCCACTTCAGCCCGGTTTGTTCTAGTTCGTTTGGCAAAAAAAAAAAAATGAATCAGACCAGTAGGTCCTCCGACATGTTTTTTCAGTGCTATGTTCTGAGTATGGACTTCTTCAAATTCATGTGACACAAAAACTCTAGACGTTATAGACTTTCCAAGCACAGTGTGTTTTTTAAAATATAAAAAGTTAAGATTTTGTACAATATCAATACTAAATTATTATTATTTATTTTAACCCCCACATTTTAGCTGTGAATGTGTAGAATACCTGCCACGTTAATATTTCTGTGTTTTCCACTGATTTTTCCCAGTCCAGCAACCTCAATATAAGCTAAAATATTCCCTGATCTAATGTTGCAAGCAAACCTGAACTCTCCCGAGAATAGAGAGCGTATAGTCGGCTTCGCCAATTTTCATGGGATTTTTCAAATATGTTTGCTGTTGTAAAAAAAAGTAGAGAAAGGCCAATTCTTCACTTGATATTAAAATCCTGGTTGATACTAATAGACCAGATTTCTACACTATTTAGTCTAAATGAGTAAAAACTCAAATTAATTGTGAATTTGTAATATACAATATGAAAAATCTATATTTTGAGATTCTCTAAAGACTAAATTGTGGTGTTGACAAATTCAAAGATTGTATGTAAAGATTAACTTTAAGTGATTGTTAAATGACGACAAAGGTAATCAAGTATACACAATTATATATAATAGTGTGGGATACCAACAAATAAATAAATGAAGAGTTCAGATGCAAAAGTGCCATTTGAAATTTTCTTCTTTAATGATGATTTTTATCAAACTTGTATATTTAAGTTCAGTAATTTCACTTAAATAACAATTAATAGGTAATTATCATTGCCATGTAAGTGAAATCACTGAACTTAAATATACAAGCTTGATAAAAATGATCATTCAAGATGAACATTTCAATTGGCACTTAGAGGCTTTTGCATCTGAACTCTTCAAATATATACCTAGGCGTAACTTGTGGGACATGTCCCCACCACTTTTAACCAGGGTCGATATAGTCCCCACCACTTTTGAAACATCTCGCGGCATGGATGTAAATAATACAAATAAATAAAACATCTTAACTAGCAGAGCATTCATTTCATTCATTTGTTACATAATCTAGTGCTGAAATGAGTTGTTTTTGAAGCCATGTGATCAAAGTGCTCGTTGACTGTGACCAGTGGTGCGGATAGTGTCTTCATGAGGCTCGCGCTGCCGCGCAGTCTTCGCAAGGACGTGCATTTTAATCCGTTGCGGAGACTCTATTCGTTCTGGTGAAACCACAAAGTAAAATGCTCACAAACGTGTCCCAGATTGATATATAACCACCGATAAACATAATCGTTTTAATGAGGGAAAAAAAAACTATACTACGAATGCAGATTAGAACCCAGTACCTTTGACACGCTTGGCAAAAGTTCTGCCACTGGACCATTAAAGTGCATGCATATAATTAAGTATTTGTTCACGTGAAAATTCTTGCCACCAACACGTGACGTTTTAGATCTCATTAAACGACAAATTAAACAAAATGTACTATTTAATTTGATTGCTGGACATTGGTATCAGGTGTGCATCTGATTTATGATTTAGCATTGTATTAGTCCCCCATCCCCACCCACTTTTTAAAGCAAAGTTACGCCACTGAAAATAATTCCAGTACCATCCAATAATCAATATACCATGCATCCCAACATTTTTTTTTTTTTTTTGGACTTTGGCTAATGTTCAATGCTGCTATTTTTTTTTTTTTAGTTTATTTTTAAAATTCAGAAAAAAAAGAGGGGAAAAAGCTTCACACTCCTCCAACCATTACAATATTCTGTTTGTATAATTTTTTTTTAAAATCTCTTTTTTTTATTATTATTATTATAGGCCTCCAACATAAGCAAGCAATGAACCTCATATTCTAGAATGTATTTTTGACTTTTGACATAGTGTGCCGAGAGGGAACGCAATCACCTACAGTAGTTGTTTAACAACACTTTCTATGCTTAATGTGATACTCGCCAAAAATGTTGTTTTTGAATTTCTCCTGTTTGCACTGATTCGATACAGACAACTTCCTCGAAAGTCGACACAGACACTTTCACTCTTTTCCTCAAAAAGCCTTTCAAGCAAGTATTGGACAGTTGTTGCAGCATTAGCACTATAATATCAAAGGATGGAGTTTTGATGTTGGGTTAACAGGACAAATATGAGAACAGGATTTTAGGTACAAATGTTTTTGTTCAGGTTTTTGATCAGGTACAGTGGTAGAGATAGATGTAACATTTAAGTGAGATTACAAAGGGAAACCAGAAATGAAATGTCAGATGAATAGTTATTGATTTTAAATCCATTTTAGGCAAGCACATCAGTCTACCTTTCAAACTCTGTAAATACAATTGTGTGTAATTGTATGTATGTGGGGCAAAAGAATGTTTGAGCTGACAAAAATGCTCAAAATTATGAAATTAAAAAAAGTCTATTAAATATATTATATTCGTTATGTGGGCTCAGAATGAATGTGAGAAATAGGTCTACATTTATGATGGTTTAAGCTTAAATCCATCGCATAAATGAAAATACAATGTGTTCATCACTGATTTTAATGATTTTCATTTAAATGTGTACTTGGTAGCTTTTTCCTCTTTAAAAGTTTTACAATGAGTTTAAAGACATGTGCACTCACATCATGAAGACTCCAATCATCCATAGTGAAAAAAAGGAGTTCACTTAATTGTATTGAATGTACATTTGTAGTGTAAATATTAAACGTACTGTATATGTGGAAAACACTTTTTTTGGATAGTCCATTTTACTACACTCTAAAAATGCTGGGTTGTTTTAACCCAACTTTGGGTGAAATATGGATAAACTCAAACGTTGGGTTAAAAATGTAATAATAAATTTTAACCCAATGGCTGGGTTTGTCCATATTTGACCCAAAGATGGGTTAAAACAACCCAGCATTTTTAGAGTGTAACTTTGCAAACTGTCAACTTATTCTACTATTCCAAACCCTAAAATCGAACAGTATGCTAACAGTCAAGTTGACATGTTGAAAAGTCACTTAACAGAAAGTCAGTAAAGTGGATAATCAAATTAAGTGTAGTCAAGTGTAATCAAATGATATAATTTTTAAAAACCATACTTGCAGACAATATATTAATCAAATAAAAGTCAATTTAAGTGTACTTAAACAGAGTACACTTTCATGACTGTTTTTTGCCAAATCTTTTACTTTAAAGTGGTGTATTTTTTTTATAATATTCTTTTAATAATCTTTTGTCATGGTTTAGAGAAAAATTGTAACTGTAGTGTATTATTTGCACATTACATTTAAAGTTATTTATACTTTAAATGTGCTAAGTTACAGTTTCATCCGCACAAATGTGTAATAACAAATATATTTAAATACATGACATACAAGACATTAAGTAGAAATGGCATTAAAGTATTTTTTTTTTTTTTTTACCATAAACGTTCACCACACTTTGTAGACAATAGAGGTAATTATGGAATTAATGGAAGTCCTAAATGTCCCCCAAAAATGAAAATGATCCCATAATTTACTCACCCTCGAGTCTAGCCATCCTAGCTGTATATGACTTTCTTCTTTCAGCCAAACACAATCTGAGTATTCCCTGGCTCATCCAAGCTTTATAATGGGAGTTAATGGTAACTGAGATTTTGAAGTTACAAAAAACGCATCCTTCGATCATTTCAAGTTATCCATACGGTTCCAGGGGGGTTAATGAAGGCCTTTTCTGAAGCAAATGATGCATTTTTGTTAGACAAATACCTATATTTATAACTTTATAAACTAGAATCACTGACTTCAGTACTTGAGTTGAGTTCTGGCTGAAGAGTGAACTCGGACCTGACGCTGAACTCGGAAGCAAAGAGGATAGAGCAAAGCAAAACACCAGTCACATTTAAAAGTGAAATGTCGGAGGAGCTTGAGTTTGTTGCCCAGCACTATTTGTTTGAACCGCGAGAGCCGTCTACTCGCACTTAAGCTTACACGGTAGAAAAAACAGCGCAAATTATGACGGAGTGCAAACGAATCCGAACTAGCAAGGTTTGGCAAAGTTTTACAAAACAATGCTGTCATGTGCAACACATGCAAGGCAGAACTTGCTTTTCACGGGAGCACAACATGCATGTTGGAGCACTTAAAGAGGAAACATCCCGGCAAAAGAGGAGCCAGTGAGACCTGAGTGTTCTCCAGCTGGAGCTAACTAACTGTAGTGGTAACGTATCTCTTTATTAGATCATGCAATACTATTATATCATCAATAATAATATAATTACAGTAATGTGATGATTTATTTTGCATAGAATAAAGCTTGATTAAGCTTAGGAGTCAGGGCTGTTTTTATTATTGTAACACTATTAGCCTTAGGTATTATAGTCTTATTACTTGCCTGTATTTTGTTCCATAATCATGAAGACTTAAAAAGGAGATGTTAGGAATAATATCATGGCAGTTACTTTTCCTTTTTCATTCTGTAAATTAAAAGGTGAAGGAGAACATCTCCGTCAGCTCAATTCTCATGTAAAAAAAAACTATTGTAATTTTATATCTATTTGCAGATTAATATTTTAACCTTTTTGTGTCCTGAAGTAATGACCCTTTTTCTGTTTCAGTTCTATGAAAAGCAGTGGGCTTATTAAACAATGCTTAGAGAGCATTTGTGTGTGATTTGAGTTAATGACCTGTTTAGTTGGCTCTAAGTTCATTAAAACCACTATTTCAAAAGCTGAACTGATTTTTTATATATATATATATTATAGTAAGAATATGTATAACTCAATGTTTTAACTAATTGAAAAAGCTGAATAATCATTCCAAACTTAATGATTAGCTGGCAAAATAATTGATGATAAGTCGATTAATCGTTCTAATAATTGTTAGATTAATCGATTATCAAAATAATCGTTTGTTGCAGCCCTACTAGTGATTACAGTTTATAAAGTTACAAAAACGCATCACTTCGCTTCAGAAGGTCTTTATTAACACTCAAGCCGTATGGGTTACTTTTATCATGGATAGATGCGCTTTTTTATTTTTTTTATTTTTTTTTTTTGAGCTTCAAAATCTTAGGCCTATTGACTCCCATTATAAAGCTTGGAAGAGCTAGGATATTGTATTATATTGTTTTTTATATTTATATACGAAAAAACAAGATTACGCGACCATCAGAATACTTAAAGGATTAGTTCACTTTTGAAAAAACTTTTGCTGATAAATTACTCACCCCCATGTCATCCAAGATGTCCATGTCTTTCTTTCCTCAGTCGAAAAGAAATTAAGGTTTTTGATGAAAACATTCCAGGATTTTTCTCCTTATAATGGACTTCAATGGGAACCAGGTCCAACCGAGGTCCAAACGACAGTTAATAACAGTTTCAGTTGCAGCTTCAAATGTCTTTAAACGATGAATCAGACGATGAATAAGGGTCTTATCATGCGAAACGATCGGTTATTTCAAAGCTTATTCCAAAAATGTAACTTTTCTAAGGACAAATGCTAGCCTTGTAATATACTGTGAGGCACGTTTGCAACGTCACGTAATACGTAATTACGTTCAAAAGGTCACGGGCGACATAGCCGGAAGTACAGAATCAAAATCGTCCGACATCGTTGTTTTTCCTTTTAATTCCTTTTTTTAAACGGCGTTTGAGTTAGTTTTCACGTTCAACCTATGCGTTCAACTTGTAAACACTCTGACTCTGTACTTCTGGCTACGTCGCCCGTGACCTTTTGAACGTAATTACGTATTACGTGACGTTGCAAACGCGCCTCACAGAATGGAGAAAGGCTAGCATTTGTCTTAGAAAAGTTACATTTTTGGAATAAGCTTTGAAATAACCGATCGTTTCGCATGGTAAGACCCTTATTCATCGTCTGGTGTCGTTTAAAGACATTTGAAGCTGCATCTGTAACTGTTATAACTGTCGTTTGGACCTCGGTTGGACCCCATGGAAGTCCATTATAAGGAGAAAAATCCTGGAATGTTTTCATCAAAAACTTTAATTTCTTTTCGACTGAGGAAAGACATGGACATCTTGGATGACATGGGGGTGAGTAAATTATCAGCAAAAGTTTTTTCAAAAGTGAACTAATCCTTTAATTTTGTTAATTCCCTCTGACTGTAAATAGTGCTTCTTTAAAATTGCACTAGTAACTTGTTACTATTATGCACAATGCATCCACACCACTGGACTGTTGCAATTCTCGCCTGGCTGGATACGCAATCAAACATCTACAAATGGTCCACATTGCAATAACATTACTGGTCTTCAACGAGCCCACGAAAGCAGCTGCTTATCTCTCTGCACTGCTTATTGGTTGCGGCTTGCATCAAGTTCAAGATATTGGTGCTTGCCAACAGAACGGCAACTGATCAGGACCCTCTTACTGTTCCTCCACTCTGGACGGTAAGTGAGCTGCACCTCGGGTTATCGTCAAAAAGTGGCTCAAAATCACTTTCAAGAACGTTTTTGTTCACTGTTGCTTGCTAGTGGAATGATCTACCCAACCCTATCCGAACAGCTGAATCCTTTGAAAATATTCAAAAAACAGCTGAAAATGTCTCTCATCCATGAGCACTAAACTGCACCCTGCTGGAAAAACAAACAATAATCTGTTTCTATGCTTATCCCATTATTCCTGTTCTAGCTTCTGATCGAGGTCTGAAACTTCTCATTTCTCATATTTATTGTCTGCTTTAGTTGATTTTGCCTGATTGTATTCCTCATTTGTAAAAGCATCTGCTAAATTAATGAATGTCAATGTAGGTGTCATAAGTCCATATGACTAATTTCACAAAATGAATGAGTTGCAACATATAGGTTCTACACAGCTCACCAGACATATATAGAGTATGCATGCGTGAGTAGTTCATATGATGAATGTGACATTGGACCAACCCAGGAAGGATGTAACAACACCCGTATCGCTCCAGATCAACTGGAAGCAATTGAAGGAGGACCTCCATTTACAGAACAAGATGAGCTGACAACAAAAACATGTGGATACAGTACAAGGCAAAACAATATCGTTTGGAAAAAAATGTCAGAACTGGCATTTAGACAAGCACCAGGTATTTGACGATACTTCACTGTACCTACTCTCGGTCAGTGACCTCCACTAAGTACTGAGGAAAAAAAAACAAAAATCATCTTAGGAGATACTGATCTCCAAACCTCCCATGCCGCTCAAAGCCATAATAAACAGCATCATGTCAGGAGGGAAGATGAATTTTCCTAAAGAGGTATATCAGATCATGGTTGAAGATGGACAGAGCTGCTCAGAATCTCTAAAACAAATAAACGTTGGAATGTAGGGGATTCAAGATTCAATAAGGGAATCAATGGAAACAATCAAACTGTAACAGATGTGCTTTGACTAAATCAGAATAATCAACTGCTAAAAGTAGCATTCAAAATTGAGTTTAAAGACGTTTTTTAATGACTAATTTCATTTAATTATAAGTCAATGTGAGGCAAAAGTCATTGTTAAAAGTGAAAATGTTAATTTGTAAAATATGTAAATATGAAGAGTTCAGATGCAAAAGCCATTTGAAATTTTCTTCTAGAATGATAATTTTTATCAAGTTTGTATATTTAAGTTCAGTGATTTCACTTAAATGGCAATGATAATTACCTATTAATTGTTATTTAAGTTAAATTACTGAACTTAAATATACAAGTTTGATAAAAATCATCATTAAAGAAGAAAATTTCAAATGGCATTTAGAGGCTTTTCCATCTGAACTCTTCATATGTAAAATGTCAAACTAGTGTGACCACCAATTATTTTTTAATTAATGATTATTAATGATTAAATATTCCATTTTTAGATGGTGAAAGGGAATCACTTTATAAATAACTTCTATTCATGTTCTACCACGTTTAAAAAGATCTTAAAATAAGACTTAAAATAGTATTAACCCAAACAACTCGCAAAAGTATGTCTGTATAACATAATTACTATTTCCTTCATAATTCTAAGTAATACTGTGCTTGTTTATGAGTTTCTGTGTTCCTCAAATAAACTGCAGGTCTGGGCAGGGTGCCGATGCCAAGATAACAGGGACATCAGAGATAACATGGACGAGTGTGTAGTGAGTGGGTACACTATTGAGACTTACTAAAATGAGAATGTGAAGAATTCCTCCGAAAAGACGAGGTAAAAATGTCATAGAGCAGGATAAATTGGTTAGCCATCTGATAAGCAGCACCGCCAACAGTCGGACTCAACAGTCGGTGTACAAGAATTTCACCCTGCAACATTATCAGTGAGGCATATCTGAAAAACATCACACAATAAAAATTCGAAGAGGTTAACTACATGTCAGAAGTCTTTCTTCCTAAACGATACTACTCACACAGATCAGATGAAAAGAAATGCAAGAAAGCACTGTCCTTCCACACATGTTAAAGAGATACAATACTGCTCAATTGTTTGGGGTCAGTAAGATTTTTATTAAATAACTTAATAATTGTATTCAGCAAAGATGCACTAAGTTGATCAAAAGTCACAGTAAAAAACATTTTTGGTAACACTTTACAATGAGGTTTGTTTAGTTAATAATATGAATTAATAATTACCAATACTTCTGCATTTATTAATCTAATGTTAATTTCAACATGTTCAAATATATTATTAAAATAAAATTTGCAAATGTTAACATTAGTTAATGCACTGTGAACTAACAGGAACAAACAATAAATGAACGACTGTATTTTTATTTACTAACATTAACAAAGATTAATAAATACAGTACCAAATGTTTTGTTCATTGTTCACTAATGTCATTAACTACTGAAACCTTATTGTAAACTTGTTTAAAAATTGTTAAAAATGTTCTATCTCAAATAAATGCTGTTCTTTTGAACTTTCTATTTATAAAAGAATTCTTTAAAAAAAATGGATCATGATTTCCACAATAATTTTAAGCAGCTCAGCTATTTTCATCATTGATAATAATAATAAATGTTTCTTGAGCACAGAATGATATTAGAATGATTTCTATAGGATCATCTGAAGACTGAGACTGTAGTAAATGATGATGAAAATTCCACTTTGATACATTCAATTTTAAAATATATTTCAAAAGAAAACACTTATTTTAAATTTTAATAATATTCAAATTATTATGTTTTTATTGCTTTTTTATCAAATAAAGGCAGCCTTGGTGAGCAGCATAAGATACTTATTTCCAAAAAAAAAAAGTAAATCTGATAATGCACTACAAATTAGTTCAAACTAAAAAGTTCATACATCAACACATGGATAAACATCAAAAACTAATGATTTGCATTCATTTGATAAAAAAAAAAATGCAGAAGCAACAAGTACACAGCGAGCCACAACAATTCAAGGACCAAATAATAATATAATAATATAATATAATATAATATAATATCCAATTATTCATAATAATAATTCATTGTATTGAAAATATCATTTGAGTGACGTAGGCTACTTTATCTATTTTATTCAATTAATAAGGATTTTATTTTAATTAAAGAAAAATCCACATTGAGCCAGTCAAGATCTAGTTAGTGACTGTGGATAATCAAGGGGTATTTAACTGCCTTAGACAATACATAAATAAATACATTTTAATAAAGTGGAAGAAAAAACTGTTGCTTAGTCAGAGCATAAGATGAAAAAGAAATGTAGTTATCATCAAACAGAAATGTAGATTATTATCATAGCATGATAATCTCTCTGTGGGAATTACACCCTCTGACCCCTGGACTTAAACATGTTTATAAATTACCAAGTATGGCTGTGATCTGAAATATTTAGATTTTCCCCAGTGGTTAAATGTGTAAAGATAGCGAAAACATAACAGAAAGAACTGAGAGATTTTAATGTGGGTTAAGTAAAAATGTGCTAACCAGTTTATATGGTTTCTAAAAAAAATAAAAGAATAAACATACGTGATATGCTGTATATATGTGTGTGTGTGTGTGTGTGTGTGTGTGTGTGTGTGTGTGTGTGTGTGTGTGTGTATGTGTGTGTGAAATTAATCAATTAATGTCCTTAATTCTCAGACTTCTTTAAAAAAAAGACAGTTGTTTCAACCAATTTTAAATTAATAAAATGTTGTAATTGAGAAATAACTAATAACTACTGCATAGGACAAACTTTCCACATCCTCAAGCAACACACTTTTTGAAGGGATCGAGCGCCCTCTGGTGTCTGATATAGCGTATCGCACGCTCAGGCAAAAACACCTGAAGTTCATCACTCACAGATCCAATTGATGATCAGTGATCTGCGTGCTGTGTTTTTGTCGATGTGCATAGCACTGTTCATATTAAAACATCATAGTTGTTCAATCATTGTGCCAGATATTACTTGATATACTGATCTTGACTGTATTTTGTTTTGTTCTCATGAAAAGAATTAGGCTACTAAAACGCCTCGTTGTAGACAAACATAAAAGGCTGTGCTCAATCGGCTATTTTAGGGGAAGAAAGGGTGCAGACAGACTCTTTTCTTACGATATTTCACCTGAACAGCGTTTGTGCTGGCTGAAATGACAAGCTGCTATGTCGAAAATGACTCTTTAACTTCAATCAGTTTGTCTGAATTATCCAGCTCTTCGTCTGTGTCTGACAGAGCCTGTGTTCACTGGGGTAAGATCACTTCCCTCACGATCCATTTCGATTGCCTACAGTGTTATATCTACTTTTACTTTTTGTTTGTTTGTTTTAAAAGGTTGTGTACTCAGTGGTTCCGAGACCACAGCTGTCTTTCAAGCAGAAAATGATCTTCTGGAGAATCAGTTCTTCATCAAAACGGTAGCCTAACGTTATCAGTTCTGATCACAAACACAGTTTTGGGCCTCAAACTCCAAGTTAAACATGAAACCTGTCATCATTTACTCACCCTCATGTCGTTACAAACTCTTATGACTTTATTTTTCCGTGGCATATATTCAGCTTTCCAGGGTCTCTCAAGGGAGCTGCTAGTCGTTGTGACTGAATCATTAAGCAAATCCGATTCATCTGAATCATTCTTCAAAGTCAAATCTTTTCAACAATGCTCATGAACACAAACTAAGGGATCCGTGTAGTTGTCTTTTTTATTTATCTATATATATTTATATTTATTTAAAACAAATAAATTAATAATTATTTGTTTATAGCCTACATACTTTTTTTAATGCGGTGGTGGGCTAAAAGCTTAGAAGTAGAAGTGATTAGAAACTGTAATGTGTCAGGGGCTGGAACTACTTTATAGAAGTTTATAAAATTTGTTGATGCTTTTGTCGTTTTGTGGTTTGATTGTACCAGTCCATATTCACTCGCATTACCTTTTTTTTTTGTGTTTACGGGTCATTTGCATTGTGTTACATGAGGGTGAGTAAATAATGACTTAAATTTTTGGATGAAATGTTAAAAAAGGCAGGGGGATAAAATTTAGTAGGGACGTGTCCCTACCAATATTCAGTGACACTGATATATCCCTAGCAAAAATTTCTATCAAAACTTAAAATATATTTATTGATGTCCCCGTCCCCACCATTTTTAAAATCAAACCTACGCCACTGTAAAAAAAGCATTGATAAAATGTATGAATGGGCCTGATAACCTACACACAAATCCATAGGTTTTGTATTAATCTGAAATGGCCTGATTTTTTTTTTTTACAGATATGTCTTAGTGAGGAGGCAGGAGATGAGATGCATATTGTGTCCGTCTGTGACGGTGTCGGAGCTTCCAAACCATTGCCTATTGCCACTCTCCGCCATAGCATGCCAATGGTGAATTTATTATTTTCGCTGATTGATTGACAACTTACTTCTAATGATAAACGTACATGAGTGAATTTTTGGTCATTTGTTGCAGATCAGTTTTCCTGGTTTGGAGCTCATCCCACCTGTCACCTTTAAACTGTGCTCTGGTAAAGGGCCTGTGTTCATCTCTGCTCAGCATATCACATGTAAGAGTTTGCAATGCATTAGAATAATAATAATGAACTGCAATTCATAGAAATTGATCATGGTTACAAAACAGAGGAGTTTCCTTAAACCAACATAATTTTTGACAGAAAAATTAAATACAATTTTAAATGTTGGAATCTTTAAAATTGAAATGTTGGATTTTAAATCCACATGTATGAAAATGTTTAAGAAAACATGTAGGAAATTTTTGCATGCTCTTTATATCCATTTAAATTTTCTAAATAATTTATAGGCATTTTCAATAGAGTTTAACATTTGTGTTCTGGAAGTAAAAACTGGAAATTGATTTTGAACGATAACTTCTAAACCTTTAAAGAGACACTATGCAGCTTATTTAGCTTAACTGAACAGTTCTTGAAATGGTTATGACTTCTTTCGGGTTGAATAGTTTGTCTGTCTGTTAGCAGAAAATTCTCACTTGCAACCCTGGTGCAGCGGGCCGATACAGTGTTCTGTTGTGACGCACACAGTCTTCACACGGACGCGTGTTTCAATCCGTTGCGGGGACTGAGAGACTCTCTATATTTGTTGCGGTGAAATCGGTTTTGATGAGGAAAATAAATTATACTACCACTACGGAGTAGAACCCAGAACCTCTGACACACTTGGCAAATGTTCTGCCACTAGAAGTTCATGGGGATAATTGGCGGATCTATGTATTTAATCGCGTGAAAATTCTCCCCACTAACAACATAAATTAGATCTCATTAAAATCAATGTACTATTGTATACTATGTAACAGTCACGCTCTGTGAGTCGCAGGGGCGTCACTAGGCCCTAAATTTATGCCTAGCCCCCCTAAAAATTTGTGATTAAAATGCTACACAAATTCGTGTTCGCTTCAGTCTTGTTTCAATCAGATTCAACACGTTCTACATCTTAAATCCGTAGTGGCGCCGAGCATCTGAGCCCATTGGTCTGTCACTGCTAGTCAATGTCAGAATATTTGAGGTGACCAATCAAATCAAAGTAGGCGGGCTTTACTGTACATTCACAGAAGCTGAGTGCGAATTTTAGCAGCACTACTCGACTTCCAACATGACATCATGACTTTTGCGTACACATATACGCCACTTTCGAGTCAGGTGGCGTGTTATCTCCACGCATTTTGAGCTATCCGCGTGTATGCGTATATGTCTCCATTAACGCCCGCGTCATTCCGCGTGTCTGAACACGCAGTCAAATCTCCAGTCATAAATGCCATTAACCCCAGTGATGGTTAAGTTTAGGGATGGGGTTGAGGTAAGTCATATCTTTTTTTTACCTAGGATGGTAAGGGAACAGTCATAAATGCCATTAACCCCAGTGACGGTTAGGTTTAGGGACGGGATTGAGGTAAGTCATATATTTATATAACGTTAAGTCAACGGCGTTCATAAACGCGCTGAAAGGCGATTATGCGTCTTGATAGCACGCCAAAAATGGAAATACGAATTGGCGTGTCATACACATGCTACTTCATGAGATCAGTCTGCGACTTCAGTGCACGGGCAAGTGCGAGAGATAAGTGCGAGATGTAAGTAGCTAAACTTATAACGTTATATATTTGACCGTTTTTTGAGGTCATGTGTTAAACGAATGACAAAAAAATAATCAGGAAAACTAATATAGTTTTATCTAATTTCACGCTTTTGAACTGAAATTAAGCATGTAATGTCAGCCTAATGTAATAATTCGTTTACTGTCATTGTGGGACAAGAAAGGTTAACAAATCCGTTTTCATCATGTAAGGTACATGGTTAATCATGAATGTGTACATATTGAAAATATAATACAAATTGTAGCCTTTAGTAAATAAAAAAAAGCTCAGCTTTAGGAGGGGGAGATAAAGGGCACGATGAGGAGATAAGGGAGATGAGGAGAGAGCAGGTATTGACAAATCTACTGACATAGGCTAGTTTTAAAGCTATTTATTTTGTTGTTGTTTTTTTGGTCTTCAAACGTCTTGAAATTCACAAATCAGAGATTAAAAAATGTAACCCCCAAACCTCCACCTCAAATGTAGGACCTCTTTGATTATAAAGCCCTGTCCACAGCCCTGTATAGGCATCAGAATCGGAATCAGAAAGCACTTTATCCCAAGTGTGCTTTTTTATACAAAAATGAAAAGCCTATTATCAGTCAAAGCTCAACTTTAGGAGGGGAAGAGACAGGGTAAGAGAAAAAAGAGAGTGATGCTGATGAGGACAGAAAAATAATCAGCTGCCCACACTCTAAAAAATGCTGGGTTGTTTTAACCCAATTTTGGGTCAAATATGGACAAACCCGAAATGTTGAAAAAAGAAAAAGAAAATGCTTTCAAAACATCTTAAAATGGACATAATAGTTCAGAGAATTCAAAATTTTCTCGGGGAAACCCCGAACTCCCCTGACTGACACAACTCAAATTCAGGACTATAGTGATTATAAAACCCTGCAAATGGTAATGAAAGTGAGCATTAGACCCTAAATTAAACTTTTACTTTTTTTTTTTTTTTTTTTTAAATCATACACTTATTGGGGGCTAAGCCCCCCTAAACGGAAAATCCTAGAATCGCCCCTGGTGAGTGGTATTTACAACAGTAACATTAAATACAAGTACTCCACAGCGACTCTAGGGGTCGCTGTTTGACATAAACGGGATTCCTGCCTGGTGTCCCATTAAAGACCGTTTTGCTCTGAGCTAAAAGGTTGTTAATCCATGGTATTTGCTTCTGATGAAGGCATCAGCCTGCATTATTTCAGCTGTTTTTTATCATGTTTAACAGTGGAATTCATGATGTAAAACTACATTACCCATGATGCTGTAAAGAAAAGGAAACCCCAATAAAAAAACCTCTTTAGCTCCACCCACTCCCATGAATCACTGTGAAGTAATCGAGTCTGCACTCAAAATACATAAATTTCTCCATGCAAGCCATATTGTGCAATAAACTTAAAATAAATTATTTATGCATAGTCAGCATTTGTAAATGAGTAGTTTTTAAATGAATGGGGGGGGGTATACATCTGAAACCAACACTGTTGCATTCTCTTCAATTTTGAATGGTGCTAAATATTAATTTCTACTGTTTTGCAGTGAATCCTGTTGAAATGACTGAAGGAGAAGAGGATGAAGATGGTTGAATGCCAGTGAAAAGAGCTTATTTCGCCAGTTTGAACCATGGATCGTGTGTGATGACAGTGCACCCTATCAATGTTTGTTTCTAAAGCATGATGCTCAATGTTGGAAAAACTGTATTAACTTTGTGTTTTAATGCTAATGAAAAACAGTCTTGTATAATAATAAAATATGAATGTAAATATTACCACAATTTTATATGATTTTTTTCCCCTCATCTCTGTAGAATGAGATATAGAAATGCAAAATGACAAATAAAAAAAGACACAACTGACTCAAGAATTAAAGTATATACCGTGCATCACAGTTTATGTGACCTGATTAATCTATCCTTTGAATGTTGTTAATTGTCAAATTATTTTTTTGTTTACATAGCAGTGACCGTAATCGGTGAACTAGCTTGGTGGGGGTATGACATCAATACTCATGGCAGAGTTTATAGTGTTAATGAGCCGTTGCTGGGAAACAGTCACACATCTAAGCAACAGACAGTAAACAAACTGTTGCAGGTTGTCATTGACAGGTCTGGAGAATGACTTGTGTTTACAGTGGGAAAACAATGTAATGCACCAGCACGAGATGTCTACTTGTTCTGTGTTTGATGGTGCAGTTTTTATATCATCCGAGATGAAGCTTACAGAGGATTTCAAGCGAGACACGCACCCCGATAAAGTGAATCTAGCTGGGAGGGGTGAGTAATTTTTTATTAGATCTGCCTCAAACTGGACACGGACTACTACCTATAATGATGATGGTTAAATTAAAGACCCTATAAAATCCAAAATGGAATTGTAGCTGATTTGCTCTTAAAGGGAAGGAGTTCAAGAATGTTTTCATTGTTTTGAGTGTGTTCAGCTCCAGGTTTTTGTGACTACAACAGACAGACAGCTGTTCAGCCCCTAGTCTGCAATGATCCTCTGGGTCAGTTTGGCTGTGAGAAGATCAGGGATGATGGTATTAAAGGCCAAACTGAAAGGGTTAGTTCACCCAAAAATGAAAATTCTGTCAGTATTTACTCACCCTCATGTTGATCCAAACCTCTGCTGAACACAGAGGAAGATATTTGGAAGAATATTTTAATCAAACAGATCTCAATAACTTCCTTTGTGTTCAGCAGAACAAATAAACACATAGAGGTTTGGAACAACATGATGGTGAGTAAATACTGACAGAATTTTCATTTTTGGGTGAACTAACCCTTGAAGTCCACAAAAAAAGATCCTTGCGCAAGTCCCAGGTTTATCGAGATGTTACAGGATATAACGTTAATGCAGTCCCATGTTGACTGCGTCAACCACAGACCTGTTTATTCTGTAGGAAAACTGAAGAGAATCCACCGAGGGTCATGTGATGTCCTTCCGGAAGGCCAACACCAGTATCTCAAATGTCTTCATGACCTTCAGTAGTACTGTATGGTCACCCACATTCTTCATAACATCTTCTGTGTTCAAGACAGGAAGAAATTCATACAGGTTGAGGGTTAGTAAATGATGACAGAATTTTCTTTTGTAGGTGAACAATCCCTAAGATCATTGTACACCTGAAATTTCAGATATGCAGGAAAATGCAGCAAACATATTTATGAGACATTACTTTTCATGAGCAATAGCATTTTATTTTATTGTAAAAACCATTCCATTCTCAAATTTTTCCATAGGTCATTTAAAGGGACAACTCTTTTTCTACATATTTCTTACTTCACAACTTTGCCTGTTTATAATCAAATGTATCTCTCAATGACCAGAGTATGTTGGAGAGCATGGACACACCGCATGGCTTCCTCTTGTACGAAAAATTAAGCAGCAAATTGCCTCAGACCCAACTCTAACCCCAGAGTACCCACCTATCCTTGGGATCCCAGAATTCACCCAGAGAGCAACCGAACTAGCATTGGGCAAAGATTGCCCCGCCATTGTTGAAAGCAGGGTAATATCCTTTAATTATTTTCAGTAAGCGACGTCACACTGTGTAGACCAATGTGATCAACAACGACTGGCAAGCTGAATACACTGATAGCACTAGAGGCTTGGTATATTCAATGTGTAGCTTGTTTGTAGATAGTGTAAAGCCGGTCGTGTTCAACACTATCGTGAAATGTCAGTACAAGCTGTAAACTGCATATAGATTTGTATTATTGAACTACGGAGAGAAGATGTGACGCAAATGGATTAGTCACCCATGTCAAACATTAGGGATATTGGTGCAGAATAGAAACTAACCTCTACAGATCACTTTACTATTTTTGAACTGATCAGCATGATACTTGAGTGTTCATATTCAGGCCTGACAAAAACATGGTCTTCACATTTCTGTCAACATTAAAGGAGTAGTTCACTTTAAAAAAAATAATTAAAAAAAAACTTTTACTGATAATTTACTCACCCCCATGTCATCCAAGATGTCCATGTCATTCTTTCTTCAGTCGAAAAGAAATTAAGGTTTTTGATGAAAACATTTCAGCATTTTTCTCCATGTATGTAATGCACTTCACTGGGAACCAAACGGTTCAATGTCCAAAAGACATTGGGTTCATTCAACGAACGAAACGAACAAATTGATTCAGAAAAAGATTTGTTCATTTTGATGAACGAGCAAGGCGACCATTTAAGCTTATAAAACTTAAACTTTGTTTATTTTTTATTTTTTTAAATGAGCGATCGTTTCGCTTGAGAAGACCCTTATTCATCGTCTGGGATTGTTTAAAGCCCTTTGTGTGCAGTTTTCACTGAAAGTGTCTTTTCGACCTTGAACCGTTTGGTTCCCAGTCAAGTGCATTATATGAAGAAAAATCAATGTTTTCACCAAAAACCTTAATTTCTTTTCGACTGAAGAAAGATAGACATAGACATCTTGGATGACATGGGGGTGAGTAAATTATCAGCAAACGTTTTATCAAAATTGAACTACTCCTTTAATTATTGCAACCAGATGAAACAAGCAAATCCACGTGATGCAAGGACTTAAAGTTGTTAACCTATAAAACAGAGATTGCAACTTCTGGTTTGTTTTATAAATAAATTTCTCATTTGGTCATTCTCATAAAAAAAAGTTTATCCACGATTGTCCCCCAGTATGGTCAAAACGTGTGCCAGACAAACAAGATAAGGTGCTTTATCTACCCTATCTCACGACCAATTCGTACAAATTCGTACGAGTGATTAAAAAGTGGATAATTCGTACTAATTCATACGACCTCACTGGTACGAATTCTTACAATTTGTCTAAACCCTAAACAAAAAAACCAAAAAAAATCGAAACAAAAAAATTGTTACGAATTAGCCACCTCGTAAAATTCGTACAAATCAATTTGGCTTTATTATGATGCATCTGTTTTTCACACAGTCTTTCACAAAGGAGGCAACGTGTGCCCACAAGCCCAGTTGTTTGAGTTGAATTGATTTTGAAAGCAAAATCATATCTTTGATGATTAAATGGACGATAAAGAGTTTGTCTAAAATTGACAAAAATCACCATCAAAATGAAAATGCAGAAGTAGTTATTTTCCATATGCTGAAAACGAATGTTGATCAGTAACCGCAACAATAAATTGCCATTTTTCTTGTTTGATAAAATAATAATAATTGTATGTTCCGTTTTCAATCTTGAACTGACAACTCTGAACTGACAACTCAAGACAACCCTTGCATGCTTAGTGCTCGAAGTGGTGGGTGAGGGTGTTCACCAAGTAAAAAATTAGTTTACGCTACAGATTAAAATATAGATGTTCCGGTACCAGTGCGTATTGGCCCACTTCAAGCACTGCGCATTCATTTAGTCTGTTCATTTAAAAGTCCCATAGCAGGTCTCAGCGAATACTTAACCAGACTATTTAAATGTTGAGCAAGCAAGTGAATCAGTGCTATGTAGTGAAACAGTCTTTCCAACCCTTTTCCTACACCAACAGTGCACATTTTCGATGTCCATCTATTTCTGGTCTAAATCGTCCCTTAGGCTATGTTGACACGGAAACAATTCTGAAGAGAAAACGCAAAAGTGGCGTTGCGTCATTACTTTTTATTCTGCGTTTAGATGAGCGTTTTGTGTGGGAAATCCACGTGCAAATGGTGACGCAAAAGTGTGTGAAATTCAATGTAGTATGCACTTCAGGCGGCTAGGAGTGCATACTACAACAACACCAAGTCCATGCGCCTGCGTACAACGTTCACTGATGAGCAGACTTTGCGTTCTTACCGTTTACACGGGAACGTGGCGGTGGAGCGTTTTTAAGATTTCCACTCTGGAGGGTGGTTTCACTTTTTTGCGTTTTTAAGCCTCAAAAACGCCGTCGCCGTATAAACGAAAGGCACATCCGATAAAATATTTTTTACGTTTTCACCCGCGAGCGTTCTCGTGTAAACAGGGCCTTAGACCCTTCAAATTTTATTTTTTGAGGGGACAAATTTTGTAGTGGTGTACGAAACCATTGAGGATGTCCACGAGTGCACTTCAATCCCACAATTCACCACAATAATGAGTTCAAGCTCAATGGCTAGTGTATACCAATAATGCACTTAGTGTCTGAATTCACTTCGTTCACTCCTTAAAGTGGACTATATTAGTTGAGTATATTGGGAATATAGTGAATGAGGATATAGGGGGTGATTGGAGTCTCTACTAATGAGGTGATGAGTTGAATTAGGTGTGTTTGATTAGGAAGTGTTCGAAACTGTTTAGTGTTGATGTGCCTTCTGGAACAGGGTTGAGAACACTGTAGTATTTGATTGATAGCTGATTGCATTTAAATGACCTATCAGCCAGTGCAAACTAGAGTTTATGATTGAACTAAACATTTAAACTTTTAAAAGACACTTCTGTAGACCTTGCTTTTTTCATTCCACTGTCTTGTGTTTTTAAGGCCAGATAACACTGCACTGACAATGGGGACAATCTCCAGATTATAGTATGTTACTTCTCAGACATTCCACAAAGGTGTCCAATTGGCAAAAACAAACGACGGTTAACACAAAAGTGTCTGTTGCTGTCTTTCAATGCAGTGTGAATTGACCTTTAAACACAAGAACATGTTCTGTGTGAATGGTTCCTTGAAGTGTCATGCACTAAGGGACCCAAGACTTCAAATGTTGCTCCTCCAAAACATTTGTTGCATGACATCTCTGCACCCATTATTAAATGTTTTTGTTGTTGTTTTAAAAGTAAATTAGGATAATGATAATGGCCACTTTTGCCAAATAAATGAATTTCTTCACATTCTGGTTTGGTAAAAGGGTATTTGAGCGTCATTGAGGGTTTGAGGGGGTACACACTAAGACCAAAAAAAAAAAAGGTGGGAAATACTTAATATCAATTTGACATTTGTTTGGAAATGCGGTAGGTGTTTGGCGTTCAAACAGTTGGATGTACCGGGGCAGTGCGCCTGGGCGCTGAGTTACTGAGATCCTGGTACTGCACAAGTTCTTCCTGGAGTGGACCAATATTGATCTCCTCTCCCTGTGATGGTGGGTACAAAATGTGCACTATATGTCATAATGTTATTTTTTGCCTTTAATCTAGAAATTATATTCTAATGTTCAGTAATTTTGGACAAAAAACTGCAGATGAACCTTACGAGTATCTGAGCTGAGAACATGCAGTCATACTAGCACACGTTGTAATCTCTTTGTCGTTTCTTAAAGACTCACTGAAAGACACCTTTAAGGCAGCAGGGATTGAGGATGTGCAACATTATCGATACTGGGATACAGAATCCAATGCTGTGTGTGTGGAAAATATGGTGCATGACTTGGAGAACGCTCCGGAACGGTGTGTGGTGGTCCTGTTTGCTTCAGGCCACCATCCTACTGGTGCAGAACTCTCTCAAGAGGACTGGAAACGTGTAGCTGAGGTCATGATGGTATGATCTCGAAATTAAACAAGAAATCACGCTAAAAAAACTGACGTCTTTCTCTTTAATTATTTCGAAAGTTCATAATCATGTGTGTAAGCCCAGTTAGACACTTAGGGTAAGATCAAATATACTTCAGCCTCACTGAACCACTCACCATGAGAATGAGAGATTTTTTAAACACTTTCTTTCATATTTTCTGATCCATAATTCATGTTAGTCTCAATCCACTCTCTATGCATGTTAAAACAAGTAAAAAAATATCTGGTAAAAAAAAACCTCAATATATGTCAAGCGAAATAGAAGAATGAACTGATGTGGCAGCATTTCAAACAAAATCAGTCCAAAACAAAGTTGTTGGAAAACTTAATTCCGGCTGCTAAACACCTTCATACTACCAATTGTCCATGGCGATTAGGTAATAGGTAGGTGTGTGCTGAGGCTCCGCCTTCTTTCACATGGAAATCTCCTCTGCTCTGGTTCATTACTTCTGTTTAATCCATTGAGATCAGACGTTCACGAGTAAGACCATGAACATACTGGACAGCTGCATCCTGATAAAAATTAAGTTGTACTTCTGATGAAATGAGACACTGACACTGTTTTTCATGTTTAATACTGCAACGGTGCTTGATTTTAAGCAATCTATTGTAAAGTTCCGTATAAAAAAAACATGATGTGACTTTACTGAAGTGCCGAATTGCAGACCTCGTGCAAATATATCCACGTTGCAATGGTCAGTTGTTTAACTTCTGCTTTCTTTAAAAAATGCTTGCTATTTTCTCCTTTTGTTGTGTGAATCAAATTGTTATTGAGAGGAAAGCATGCAACACATGTTTGCATATTCATCTAAATATCTCAGCAGTCGTGTGGGCAGCATTGTGATGGTAGCTAACAGCATATCGCTGCTCAGTTTTGAATTTCATATTACCCCAAAGCGAAGAACAAAAAAGAACTTCGCCGTGAGTATATCGGGGCCTTAATACATGCTATATGATGTATACTAGACTGACCATTGATGGATGGAGTATTGCTTTGATCTCATTATGATTGGTGTATATATAGCATAGTTCAAGCGTTTATCACTAATAGCCACAGTGTGGGTCAGTATCATTTGATATACTGTAGAAGGATTCATTGAATGAAATTCCTGTTATCTGGAAGTCTTTCAACCCCATTTTTTTCTCTTTTCTCTTGATTAGAAGCGGCAGTTGTTTCCCTTCTTCTTGATGTCTGCCCAAGGCTTGTGCAGTGGTTCACTTGAGCAAGACGCCTGGCCTGTTCGTCATTGTGTGTCTTTGGGGCTTGAACTGCTCTGCGCTCAATCTTTTTCTTACAGCTTTGGCCTCTATGGTGTGTTTACTGTTCCATTTGAAATTGTGTTATAGTTTAAATGACTAAAACCATGTCTTAATGTTAAGCTACTAGACTATTATATTGGCATGTGACATTGACAGGTGAGAGAGTGGGGCATCTTCTCTGCGTGTTAAAGCAGAACATGCTGGCTGTACAATCTCAAGCTGAGAAACTCGTTCAAACTCTTTGGTCCTGCCCACCGATGGAAGGAGCCAGGGTGGTTGCCACTATATTAAGTAATCCTGCCCATTTAATTGAGTGGTAAGACTTATCCCATTCATTAATGCATCTTAACATGATTAAAATGTTTATTTGAAGGGGTCAAGACTGAAGACATTTTATTTACGATGTTCTATGGTACAAAGATGTGTAACTATTCTTTGATGTCTTGCTCTGGGGGAAGTCATATGTAAATGTATTTGCCGATGTAATGTCACAAATCCCACAATATCAAAATGAGCCATTTTTGAAGCTTAGTTAGGTAAATGCTTTGTTTAAAATGAGAACGACATTTTAACTATGAAACTTGCAGGCTGTTTTTAATGGCACAAAGCCTTTGTACATGTCAAACAATCAAGGCAAATTAGATTTTTCAAGTCATGACTCCTTTTAATGTTCGTACATTCTTTGCATTTCAATTCTGCTCTAGCTTGTTTTCTATTCTTGCTTTCCAATAAACCCGTGGCCGGTTGCATAAACTT
Source organism: Pimephales promelas (assembly GCF_988280905.1). Taxonomy (NCBI): domain Eukaryota; kingdom Metazoa; phylum Chordata; class Actinopteri; order Cypriniformes; family Leuciscidae; genus Pimephales; species Pimephales promelas. The sequence goes on along the minus strand of NC_142782.1, from coordinate 12,048,152 downwards.
AGACTAGTCTTGAAAGTTATTCATCGAATTATTTTTTCTTTATGCCTGGTTCTAACTTTTTAAAGTTAGTTACATAAGAAGGTAGATCAGTCTAATTTAGACGGATTACCTCTTGTCTTTCTGCTAGCTCTTAAGACACAGTTTTAAAGGAGCTGTATGCAAGATTGTGGCCAAAACTGGTACTGCAATCACTTTCAAATTACTGTAGAGCGGTGTATATACTGTAGAGCTCGCAACCCGAATGCCGCAACACTACTGACTTGGTAGATCGGTGGAGGGTGGCGCATCATAACAAAACACAACATGACCACATCAACATCAGTTGAGGGCTGCAACTTCATTTTTTAAATGACAATACCCTGGCCAGACTACTGTTGTCAGTGATATAAGTATTTGAAATGAGCATGATTTATTTATGTGTATCAGGGAAAATGTATGATTAATTGAAATAAATTTCTTGCATACAGCTCCTTTAACATAGTTGCAAAGTTTATGCAACTGGCCCCTGGCATTTTTGAATGATGAATATTGTTAACTCTGTGATCAATTGCTTATGGTCCTCTATTATAAGTTTCTTAGGATAAAAGCATTGGCTAAATACTTGAATGTAAATAATGTAAAGGTTTTTTTTTTTTTTCACACAGCATTTTATGTTATAATGTCCTCTCAAAGTATTTGGATGCTTAAGTCACACTTTAAATGCATGAATGCCACTGAATTACATTGCATACACAATACCAAACCCAAAAGGCATGTGCAAACAAATGCAACAAGATGCTTTTTCTCAGAAAATATTTTTTTATCAAGATGCTTTCAATGTGATTTTTAGTGGATGAATGAAGTCAGTTCACCTCAAGTTCACACAGATATCTTATAATCAGTTAGTTCATCACATTACATTTATGAACATTATTAATACTTTGTGTTAGTTTTGAACAGTACATCTATTGTTTTATAATTGAATTGTTTATTTTATGGAATGATTTGCTTAAAAAGCATCTATTATCTCTGCATAGTGCCATTTAGTTTGACATTTTACCATATAATGCAAAGACATTCATACGTTTTAAGTGTGGCGTAAGTATCTAAACACATTATGTGTAGGCCTATGTGGTCCTTGACACTTTTTTATTAGAGCATCTGATTGTCACAGTCTCTTCATAAAATAGCTGCCTGAATAGATTAGTTTGTTATTGACCACAGCCATTTAAGTTTTATGTTCAAAAGCAATGTGAAAATCTTTCACTCTTGAAATTGGCATTTAAAATTAAGAACATCTCTACCTGAACATTACACTTGTGAACATGCATAAATGCACGATTTTGATCTTGAACAAATGCCCAAGGCTACCAATTAATTATGCAAACATTCAGCTGAAATTAAAAACTGTTCTTTTTATTATTCAGTAAATGACTGATTCTGAAGTATTTTTTCAGGCAGGAGGGTGTGAAGGGCATTGCTGAACACTGCATGCTAATCCGAGAACGTCTGCGTGAGAGACTGAGGCTTTTGGGTGGTCAGGGGCGTTGGGATCACATAACAAAACCTGGGGGGCTTTATTGCTGCTTTGGACTGAATGGTGAGTGGTATACATTATACAGAGCCCATTCTCATCCTTTGGCGTCATATAGGTGACGCCATATGACATTTCGTCAAAATATACGCACATGGCACCCTTTAGCGTCAATATAACACGCAGAACCCAAGGCGTCATACACGTGACTGGCATCCTTTAGCGTCAATATGAGACGCAGACCCTACCCCAGACCTAAACCTACCCATAACAGTGTGTGTTATATTGACGCTAAAGGGTGCCATGTGTGTAGTATTTCGTCGAAATGTCATATGGCATCACCTATATGATGCCAAAGGATGAGAATTTGTTGATAATACATGCACAGTGTTTTTTTTTTTATTTCCACTTTCTTCATATTTTTGAGCTAGCAGTTCAGCATAACTTATGCTAATATTAAAGGGATACTCCACTTTTTTTGGAAATATGCTCATTTTACAACAACCCCAGAGTTAAACTGTTGAGTTTTACCTATTTTGAATCCATTCAGTCGATCTCCGGTTCTGGCATTAGCACTTTTCGCATACAGTAGCTTAGCATACACCATTGAAGTGCACTAGACCATTAGCATTTCTCCCAAAAAAATTACCAAAATGTTTTGATATTTTTCCTATTTAATACTGAACTCTTCTGTAGTTACATCGTGCGGTAAGACAGATGGAAAAATATAAAATTGCGATTTTCTAGGCTGATATGACTAGGAACTATACTCTCATTCCTGCGTAATAATCAGGAAACTTCACTGCCGTACCATCAGTGCAGCAGGCGCAATGAATACACAAACTTAGTCCCGGTCACGTTAGAAGCTGGGGACTATTTTCAGGCGCTGCGTCATAACATTAAGCCTGCTGCACTCATGGTACGACAGTGAAGTTTCCTGATTATTATGCAGGAATGAGAGTATAGTTTTAATTTATGATGTAACAACAGAAGAGTCAAGTTTTAAATAGGAAAAATATCGAAACACTTTGGTAATTTTTTTCTGAGAAATGCTAATGGTCAAGTGCACTTCAATGATGTATGCTAGCTATGCTAAAAGTGCTGCTGCCAGAACCGGAGATCGGCTGAATGGATTCAAAAAAAGGTAAAACTCAACAGTTTAACTCTGGGGGAGTTGTAAGATAACCTATTTCCAAAAAAAGTGGAGTATCCCTTTAAGGGTATAGCTCAATACTACAGTGCATTTAACACCGTAAAGCAGTGAATTTCATGCTTTCCTTCAGTTCAACAGGTGGAATTTCTGATTCGGAGGAAACACATCTACTTGTTACCCAACGGGTGTCTAAACATTAGTGCCATTAACAGCCGTAACCTGGACTATGTTGCCGAATCCATCCATCAAGCCATGCACTCTCAACTCTGATGTCACATCATACTATTACTCAAGCTAACTTAAACCCTTCATCTGCGATATGCTTTTCATCAGTTATGCAATGCAATTTTTTTCTGAATCTTAAGTAGGTATATTTCAAATATATTCATACAGTGTACTGAGAACAGTAAAACGTTTGAAACTTACCCAGATAGCAAACTGACATTGAATCAACGTGGAAACGACGTCTCTCATGACATTGAAACAACGTTGATTTGCTCATCGAATTAACGTTGAACCAACGTCAGACGCGGCATTCTTCAAAGCTAAATGAAATCGAAAATTGGTTTGCTTTCATAACGTTGAAACAACGCGTTGATTTCAAGTTGATTTTCCGTTAGTTTTGAAAGAATGACGCATCTGACGTTGGTTCAACGTTAATTCGATGAGCAAAACAATGTCAGATCAACGTTGTTTCGATATCATATTTCCACGTTGATTCAATGTCAGTCTGCTATCTGGGTAGGCTTTACTTTGAATGAAGGCTCTAATGCAGGCAGAGCAATGAACTTTGAATACTGAAGCCAATATTGCGTTTGTGTGTGTATGAAAGGACACACTGTTTTTTTTTATAAAGCCGAAAGAAGTAAGAAATTAAGAAATAAAAGAACATCTGTATCACTCGCAGCCGTGTATGATGCCACTTATCAAGCAACATTCTCCTTTTTCCCTCCCATACAACACTCAGAAGTGTGTTAATTAGCAAATTCTCACATCAGTATCCTACACATTTAATGGCATGGTCTTACCATTTTGCTCATCTAAAATAAACTGTATTAAACATAATTTTTGCATTAGTTTTTGATCATGCACTGGTTTTAATGGCGAGAGAGCCAGAAAAAGCACAGTTTCCACATTTAAATCTGTAGAATACTTGTGATATGGCATGTTTCATTAAATTATAGACTAGCCTATGCATTCACTGTTGTGTTGTATCCATGTTAAAGGATACAGTTCACCCCAAAAGTTGTCTTTCATTTTACAGAATTTATCAATTAACTTTTTTCATTCTGTGGGAAAAAAGAGGATAGTCTTGTTTTTTTTTTTTTTTTTTTTTTTCAGATGGATTGGTAACCAACATTCTTCAAAGTATATTCTTTTGTCACACAGCTTTGGAGTGACCTGAGAGTGAGTAAATAGTGAAAGAATTTTCATTATTGGGTGATTTAACCATTTAACTGAGAGCTCATACTGTTCTGATATTAACACCCACAGTTCTTATATGCTAGACATCATGGCAGGCATCATATTTGGTTCCTCCTTGTCGGCAGGAATGTAAAGGGTTAACAGACCTTACATTACAATTTAATGAACATTGCCACCACTGGCATTTCCTTTTATTATTACTGGGTGATAAAAGTGAGTAGTCCATTTTATACTTTTTCATTTTATATATAATAAAAAATTCATCCAAGGCAAAAAAAAAAAAATGATAAGAATGATCTTGAATGATAATCATGCACAATGTGCACAGCGTACAAACAACTAGTTACCATATTTCTTATTATTGTTCTTTGGGGAAAGAAAACTACAACCCAGTAAAGCTGTTCCAGATGCTATAGATAATCGTGACAGACCAAGATATTGTGTCCTTCCACAATATAACCAATAAACAATCTTATTGTGCAAGACAAAACTTCAATGAAGACAGATTTGATCAAAGCAATTCCTACAGGAACAAACACAACTTTCCTTACAGTAAGAGGTTTCAAAACATTTAACATTTATCAGATCAAATTACCTTTGTAATTTGAACTAAATGTTTTTAAGAAATCAATATGCCTGTTACATCAATTAGTCGGGTCTAACAGTCTTCTTCCTTTGATAGTCTTGCACGGTCGTGCTACACTGATAATTTACTGCCTTCTTTGTAGTGACAGTAGGGACAGCAGCATGTCGCCTACACAGAGACGGTTCAATACCGTACAAATACATATGGTGAAGACAAAGCTATTGCTCTGACAGCTATTTCCTCCACATTAGTTTAACTTCATTGGATGATGACTCACGGCTCCTGGCAAATCTATTTCTGGTTAACCATGACTTGCACACATAATACAGTGTGAGAATCATAAATGTTTTGGTTTTCAGGATCAAAAATCGTTTTGCTCCACTATTTACATTATACAGTTTATTCCAATCCAATTGGCTGTGTTCCAAGAGTTTTCACATTTGATGTTTTATTAACAAGGTTTGGGTGGAACACGTTCGAATGATCAAGAATCAAGTCAATACAACCAGCTGTCAGCAATCAGTAAGGTCCACTCAATCAGCATGGGTAAAGCCTATATACACAGTCGACTCACCCATAGTTCTCGACAGTTTTCAGCATTTGGTTTACCGTTTTTCAACGATGTCTCAAATGCAACTCTCACCGTCCGATGACAAGCTCAACCATGTTCCGGTTCCTCCGCCACCATCAGCTGGCCCCAGGACCATTTCTTCTCCGCCTGAGACTGCCACCGAGCCCCACGTTTCATCTTGCGGGCGCCGGTCAGTGCAAGCAACCCCTCAGACGCAGAGGTTTACCCTCACCTCCACCGGCGAGGCCTCACGCTTTCTAACCGGCGTCCTCCTATCGTTCGACCATACCGACAATTCAGTATTGGAAAGATAGTCTTGAGTCTGAGACAAGTGCTGATAAATTCCGAAATTCAGCCCTCGCGCAGGATGACCAAAGCACAATTATACAACTTGTACTTACCTTGCAATCATCCAATCTCTCTCCCAAGTCTACCCCAGTTTCCAAGGCTGCCAGTAGGCCGGGCAAAACTCGGAAGGCCCCGATTTCGCCTCGCCCGACTCCGACACCTTCTTGTTCAAGATCAGGTTTTCCACGCACATCAGCCCCAGATTCCTTTCTCACCTCATGCTTCAGCTTAGCTTTTCAGCACGGCACTTCCTGCCGTAGTGCCATACACAGCTGGGCCTGCCAGCCCACCCTTTGCCTCTCAGCTTTTTCCTCCTGCTGTATTTAACCCATTTCCTCATTCCATCATCTTCCTGCGACTACCGCAAACCCCTCCCCTTTTCAGTTGCCTGCAGTACAGGTAAGCGCAAGACTACCTTTGCTTGAAACACAGGCTCATAGATCTCATTCATTTCCTCCTTTCCCACCTTATGCTTCTCTCAATTTCCCTCCTCAAGCCCAGCAGGGCGACCTAAACATGAGGCTGCCTCCATCAATAGGCACCACTTTACACCTATCACAAACTTGGGTCCCGCCATATCCATCAAGTTCCATGGCATTAGCTTAGATTAAGTTAAAGGGACTATGTGAAGAGTTCAGATGCAAAAGCCTCTAAATGCCATTTGAAATTTTCTTCTTTAATGATGATTTTTATCAAACTTGTATATTTAAGTTCAGTAATTTCACTTAAATAACAATTAATAGGTAATTATCATTGCCATTTAAGTGAAATCACTGAACTTAAATATACAAGTTTGATAAAAATCATCATTAAAGAAGAAAATTTCAAATGGCATTTAGAGGCTTTTGCATCTGAACTCTTCATGTGTAACTTTTTTATGTAATTTATTATTTAAAATCAATATTTTTATTCATAAATATGTCCTCAATGGTGTACAAATACCTCTGCCAATTGGCTTTATGCCCAGCTGCACTACTTCCTGAACCTCAGCCAGCTCCTTGTTCCCTGTCAGCCATTATTGGACAAACTGATTAATTCAGGTGTGCCTGACCTCAGTAGTCACAGCAACAATCAGGCACACCTGAATTAATCAGTTTTTTCCAATAATGGCAGACAGGAAACAAGGAGCTGGCTTAAGTTCAGGAAGTAGTGCAGCTGTGCATAAAGCCAAATATCTGACTTATCCTTGTAAATGAAGAATTTATTATCTTTATATACATGGGACGGGTAAGTCCACGGATGCTTTCATGTAGTTCCGCCATCTTGAAAAACTATAATAGCAGAGAGGGACATAAAGTACTAGGCCAACGCGTTTCCACAACACTTTTTCATTCAGAGCCGGCGTGACATGACTGAAAGCAGCAGAAACGGAGGAGCAGAGCAGTGAGAGGGCTTCAAGACCCTGGCAAGTTTGAAAGGCTGCATTGGAAATCCTCGTCGCCAGAAAAGTCCAAAAATAGATTGTAAAAGGAAACGTGACCGGGATAATGTGGGGATAGCTTATTCTAGGTGGATAGAGCTAACGCAGGAGAAAGAGTTCAAAAGGGACGCTGAAATCCTGATTTCTTCTCGACAGGTAAGGCAATGTTACAGTCTTAATTACAAGGTTTTTTTAATTGTTTGGTTGTGTACTTTATTATATAGACAGATTAACATTTTATAGTTAAAAGTTGATGATGATATCTAATGCATGTAAGCTACTTTAGAAAATATAACGAATAAAGAAGGCTTAAAGGAGTAGTTCACTTTAAAAAAAAAAAACTTTTGCTGATAATTTACTCATCCCCATGTCATCCAAGATGTCCATGTCTTTCTTTCTTCAGTCGAAAAGAAATTAAGGTTTGTGATGAAAACATTCCAGGAATTTTCTCCATAGGCTATAATGCACTTTACTGGTAACCAAACGGTTCAAGGTCCAAGAGACAGTGCAAACTGTTCAAAGGACTTTAAACGATTCCAGACGATGAATAAGGGTCTTATCAAGCGAAAAACGATCGCTCATTTAAAAATAAATAAATAAATAAATAAATTAAAGGGATAGTTCACTTTGAAATTAATTTTTGATATGTTTTAGCTTACCTCAAGGGCATCCAAGATGTAGGTGTCTTTGTTTCCACAGTATTTTCAATTTTGACATTTTCCAGTCAAACTAAGGGGGTCCACCAAAAAGCATGCACAGAGAAGTCAAAATTAAACATGATTTAATGACTCATAAATGTAAGTACACATTGATGGCCTAAGACACGAAACGAGCGGTTTGTTAATGATTCGGTAAGTATTTCATTATGCACTTTATTTACTAAGACATAAACTAAAAAACAAATCATAATTACATTAAGAACTAAAACTTCATTTTTGTTATGATGACAAAGGCTGCTATAAAGAAAAATCATGAACATGGGCATACTGTGCTCTTCTGCTGACCCTTGTTAGTTTTGTTGTTTTTCCCTCACCTATAACAAGTTTGAAATGATTAAATGAACCATGTCACATGACACAAATTGGATGGATATTAAATCGACAAGATGGTTAACAAAATGAAAGTGATAGGGGAAAAACAGTGTAGGGACACTACCTTTACCTTGAGCAGAAAGTACTCAGGCATGACAATCATTTCTCTCCAGGCTGAGATAGGACTTCACAGTTCACAGCGACACTTACAAGATCACAGAAACACGCCATCATGGAAGAGTGCTCTTTGAAAACCAGCCAACTAGAAATATCAGAAGATTTCAACCTTTCCACGAATCACAGAGGAAAGCAGAGAGGTAATGTGCTCTTGTCATGAGTGGTTTATATATAAAGACACAATGTGTAATTTTCATGTTTCAGGTGAAGCCTAGCGGATTTTTGTAACACTTTGATGGCACAAAAGTCGATGCTGCTCTGAACTTTGTGTTCTCGGATGAGTGTTGCTAGCTCAGAATTGGATGTGTTTCATCAATGACATGTCACTGATCTGTCAAGATGTTCCAGGTATTGTAAAGGGCATGCTAGCTACAATTCTGAAAACGCATTGATTATTCATTTAAATTATGAGTGTAGTCTGCAAACATTCACCTCATAAGATGATACATCAGCAAGAAAATCTCTGTCCGTAGAACCTTTCATTGGAATAGCAGTAACAGTTTATACAAAAAATACTGTCATTATACTTGACCTCATCTGTCAAATCTGTATGACTTATTTAATATATAAATAAAATATATAAGAAATAAAGTCATACAGGTTTGATACAGATTTAAAAGGTTTATAATATTATATATTATAAAATATTAGTCATACAGGTTTAAAATATTATATATTTTATAATATATAATATTCAAAATTAGATATTTTGAATATTGTGCTAATTGCTTTTTGCCACACAATTATGAAAAAGACACAAAAGCACCATAAAATAAATGGAGTCCGTATGACGATATGTAATATTTCATGTCTTCTGAACCCATGTGATAGCTTTGTTTGAGAAACAGATTGTACATACAGTCCAGTTCACTACAGTTCAAAAGTTTGAGGTCAGTGAGATTTTTCACTGTTTTTCAAATGAAGTCTCTTATGCTCACCAATGCTGCATTTATTTGATTGAAAATACAGTTAAAGCAGTATTATAGTTAAATATTATTACAATTTAAAATAGTTGTATTCTATTTTAATGTATTATATAAAATATATTCCTGTGATTGCAAAGCTGAATTTTCCTGTCTTCAGTGTCACATGATCCTTCAAAAATCATATAATATGCTGATTTGTTGCTCAAGCAAGATTTCTTCTTATTATCAATTTTGAAAACAGTTGTGTTGATTTATATTTTTGTGGGAATTGTGATATTGTAGGAACTATTATAGTCTACTTGTGAAAACTGATTGACCAAAATAAGATATTCAAAAATGACATGACAGCTATCTTGTGATTCGTGATTACACTAAGTTACAGGACATTTAGTGGCAAAGAGAGGGTCGCTTATTCTTGAGACTAGACTCTCTGAACAGAGTATCCTGTTTGTGGTTGTAAACAAAGCTATTTTACAGTGAGACGAAACACGTTTGGGACTGTGTTTGGGATGCATGTACCATAAATGTGTCACCTGAGCCATAAATGTGACTAATCACTGTGGTGCCGCACTAAAATTACATAATGACAACGCTGATTGGCAGATGGCACTAGAACATACAAAGTCACAAATCCCATAGTGACTATCCTGAGCTGTGATGTCAAAGACAGCAGACAAAGGAAGATAAGAATCCATTTCATACTGTAATGCCGTAAATTATAACCAAATACAATTTTTAATGTAAATCTGCACAAATGTATTCCATCAGAAAATGCTTTTTATATAATAATCTTCAAGTCAGCGGAAAAAGATGCTTCCATTTTTCAATGTTTTTTAAAGGCCAACATGAACATACAGTAGAACAAACTGGTGTGATGGTAATTTTAAACAAAATCAGGTCAGAAAGTAGTCCGTTTCAGTTCATTTGTAGTTCGTTTCAGGAGCTTGAATAAGCTTGCTAAAGAAACTTAATGGAAAAGTTTGCACTGGCTGGTAAACTATATTGGTGGTCCGTAATATGTAAAGCATGCCTTCTTTGACGTGTCTCATTTCTTCTGTTCAGTTCTTCGCGGCCAGATTCAAGTAAAAACATAAACACGCTGGAGAGCTGTTTTATACTTGAAGTTGTAATTCTAACTGAATTTCATGTTTAATACTGTAAAGTTGCTTGCATTAAAAGGGAACTGCATTTTTATTCTTTTAGTGTTTCCTTGTATGTACTTATAATGTTAGTTTGATTTTTACATCAGAAATTGTCAATTTAGAAATAAAAAGTAATTTCTAACCTGATTTTAGTCCTCTGATTTGAACGTAATTTTTTTTCAGGGGCATGTCTGCTGTTAGACTACAGGGTAAACGCCCACTGCTATTGGCTACATCTATGAACATCTTGCATATGAAACCAGTATTACATGTGAAACTCTCTCTAAATTTGTTTTACTACATTTTTACTGTTGATTATAGCATTATATTTAGGTCTACTCCTGTCGCATAAAAGGCTGCAGCAATGAGCATGTCTTGAGTGTATGAATGCAGTGATCTCAGCCATTGATAAACTCATGTGATGTGATTGACAGTTCTAACGATTATAACAATCAATGATCACAGATTAGGAATTAGAATTAACACCAAGTTGTTGCATAACTATCGGGCCTATATTTACAGTGATAGACTGTTTGCAAAGCCTGTGCTGAAATGCGACTGGTTTCCCAAATAATCTGCAGTGCTTCAGAGGGAATGCTGCTTCCATCAGTGTGAATGGCACTGGGATGTTCACTACTGTACCAGTATTCAGGTGTTTCAAATGTATTTTTACCCCTAAACGAGGAACGAAAATTAACTTTAGTATATTGGCTTATTTTGTCATTAAGTAAAGTTATGCATATCAGGGCCTTAAAATCACCATGAAATCAAAATTGACTTGTTTTTTAGAACATTGCCGTATTTATGAATAATTTATCTATGCATATAAATGAAAAATAAATTGAAATGAAATAGTGTAATATTTAATACAAATAACTCTCTAACATCTCTTCTCTGATGATGTGTTTACTGGTGCGAATGTTATGATCTTGCAGATGAACCCAAGCGCAGACTGGAAACTTAACACATAGTTAATTAATGGACAAAAAAAAAAAAAAACTTAAAATAGTTCAAACTGAGTTACCCTGGAAACTTATGCTGGGAAACTAGCCTGGTCCGGGGCAGGCTAACTGTCAGGCTAAGTCTGAGTTCAGGCTTAACGAGCATACAATTTATACTCACCTGCTGGTATTTCGATGTCATTTTATTTTACTTAACCACTATTAATACAATTTTTTTTTAAATAAATAAGGAAATGTACTTTACTAATAAATGTAAGAAATTATAAGGTATAAATACACTAAGAAATGTTCAAAACTTGTGTATTTAATTGGTGAGTTTGTTTAATGAGTTTGGTAATAATGAAGTATATAAATAGGGAGCTGAACTCGTTTCCAAACTTAACCATGGCGTGTCCTTTCATAGATGAGGTGGTGGATGACCAGAGGTGGAAGTAACGAATTACAACTACTCAGATTACTGTAATTAAGTAGTTTTTTTGTGTACTTGTACTTTTATGAGTACATTTTTCTTGTACTTGAGTACAAATTAAGTTAAGTAATGTACTTCACTACTTTAAAAATCCCATTAATTACAAAGTACTTGTACAATTTGAATTCAACAAATATTCAAATCTTTGACCAGCATTTGGGTATCCAAAGGAAATAACTGATCGTGGGCGGGCCAATAAAAACTCTTGTATTTGGAGCGGGAAAAAAGCCCGGTTCCTGGAGAGCTATATTCGTCCTCACACGTCCTTCAGTTTGTATTTTAGTGTTATCAAAGAACTTTGTCGTAATGGACATGGACATTAGAGACACTGAATTCATTGAAAATTCCGAAGAAATACCAGATGACGAGTGCCCATGACCCCACATGGAGGAGTTGTTCTTATACAAAGGAAGGAAAGGAGACTTTTTATAGAAACTTTGTTTCTGCAGTGATATGTGATAGTTCAGTTGTTTTTGTTTTTAAAGTTGGGTAGACCTCACGATAATTTGACTAAAAACATCACTTGAAACATGAGCTTCAGCGTTAGGCGACAAGCACATATACCGTAATAAAGATTTAGCATTGTAAACTTAGATTAAAAAGTTACATTGTATGTCATTGTCAACACATTGTTATATTAATATTGAATCCGTGTTTTAAGCTTAGAATGAAGAGTTTAATAATGACTCTTTCATAAAAACAGTATCTTGCCGGCCATGACCCACTGGCATAACAGTGTAACTGCACTGATTGTCAGTCTGTCTAGATGCCACATTTGTGTGCTAAATGCTGATAACTTTTGAAACTTTTGAAATATTAGTAGGGTACTTTTGGAAATCTTTATTGTAAAAAAAAAAAGAAAAAAAAAAGATGTTTTTTAAATAAAATAACCCAATAAGCTTATTTATTTTGCATTATAATTAATTAATAATAATAATCATATTAGACCATTTTTATAACTTGGTTTCCATAAAAGTAAATAAATATTATAGGCTAAAAGTAATTAGTAATTAGTACTTGAGTAGTTTTTGAGAGGGGTACTTTGTACTTTTACTTAAGTACATTTTTAACACCAGTACTTTTGCTTGTAATCGAGTATTATTTTAGCAACTACTTGTACTTGTACTTGAGTACAAATTTTCAGTACTCTTTCCACCTCTGTGGATGACGGAGCTATAGTCTTGCGGAGGGCATTTCAAAGAGAGAGAACTTTCAGAGACAGGCCAGATCCATTAAATGACAGCTACCTGTATGAACGATATAGGTCCTCTAGAGACGGGATTGCATATATCTGTAGATTACCAAGCCCACACATATGCAAATAATTATTTTGTTTAATATGGTCTAAACCATGACTGTGTAGCCTTTAAAATGTTCCACTGGCCCCTCAACTTTCTCTTTAGTTGAACAAACACACAGAAGTCAAAGTATTTAATGTGATTTGTCTTTATTCAGAGTGCATCTGCCTGTTAGGGGTGAAAACACACAAATAAATGTTGTGAATGATCAAAAATATATTTTTTTTTCTTTTCCTTTTTAAAAAAAAAAAAAGGTAGTTCTACTTGCATTTTTCTGTAGCTGTTGAATTTCCAGCTCCAACTTCCTCATCCTCAGTTTTTTATACTGGATGTCGATATCAATTGCTTCCATTTGTTTAAGGCAGTATCGTTTATACTCTCCTTTTATGTTTTCTGGGTTATGTAGCAACATTTAAGTTATTTCATTACTCTTGTCACGTTGTTTTCATTTCTTAATACTCACTTTGTCACATGTGGTCCCAGACTGAAAGGGCTCTAGGACAGTGTCAGCATCCTGAAAACGCATTATAAACATTTTATCACACAAGTACACTTTTTTACTATTCAATACAGTATAGCATGGATGGAACCTGTGAGTACCCCCTCCTTGAACATACAGACACAGTCTCCTCATCCTCCTCAACTGATGGGCCTTCTCCCTGTGACCACTGATTAAACTCAGTTAAACTCATTAGCTTACATAACTGATTTAAAAGGTCTCATACTCACAGGCAACATGATGTCTTGTGGATCCATAAAGCATACAGAATCTTGATAGGAAAAAAAAAATATTTATTTATTTGTTTTTACCAAAATGCACCAGTACAATAGCACAAGTACCTCTACATGACATTACTGCTATGATTAGGCCTAAAATCCCTAGGAGAAGGAGGAAATCAGTTAGTCATGAAGGAATAATGATAATAAAACACACACACACACACCTTTTATATACTCACTCCTTATACTACGTGATATAATTTTAGATGATGTCCCCCTCCTCTTTTCCCTCAAGGACGGGCCTGCATTTATTAATTTCCAAAGCCAGGCAGCTCCTGTGCAGGAGTAAAGCTGACTGGTTGTGGCCTTCCCCCAGTGCCAGCAAACTCGCTTCAATAAAGAAAATAATAATAATAAAAAAACCTGAATAGTTGTAACTTCAAGCTGGCATTGATTACATATCTACATACCATTAGATTTACTTACAATTCTGAACTATATTTTTGTATTTTATTTTCACCTGCTGCCAGGTTCTTTTTCCTTCACTTAAGTTGCTGCTGCGTGAAAGCAATTAACGTTACTAACGTTCACACAAAATTTTGCAATGTATTGTGACGCATATTAAATGTTGAAGTATTTTAAATAGTTTACACCGCTACTTACGCATTGGCTTTTATGGAACAGCCCCCAGGTGAAGCTGACTATGACAAGATGATGATAACAAGGGGGCGGGGTTATGTAACGAGACAACACAAGCACATGGCCCAAACAAAAGGCCATGTGCTTGCACACAAAACATGGTTTGGTCATGATCCTGCCTCAAGACTAGAGAAAATCGAGGACACAAGGGCAGAATAATGACAGCGAAGGGAAGGCACGACACTTACAAGAGATGTCACTCACATGAAAAAGTTTTCTTTCTTGAAATTTGGTCGTGCTTAAAGGAGTAGTTCACTTTTTATAAAAAAAAAATTAAACTTTTGCTGATAGTTTACTCACTCCCATGTCATCCAAGATATCCATGTCATTCTTTGGTCTCAAATGGACGCCTTGCTCTGTTCTGTGATGCGCGTTTGTGATTCTCCTGTTCGATCAAATTGCACAAATCTTTTTTCGTGTCTTTTGGTTCATTCAACGAACGAAATGAACGAATTGACTCGGGAAAAGATTCGTTCATTTTGATGTGAGTTCAAATAGGAGATTCATGAACACTCGTCACTGAACAGAGCAAGGCGACCATTTGAGCTTATACAACTTTCTTATTTTTTTTTAAATGAGCGATCGTTGTTATGCTTGATAAGACCCTTATTCATCATCTGGAATCGTTTAAAGCCCTTTGAACAGTTTGTAGTTTGCACTGAAACTGTCTTTTGGACCTTGAACCATTTGGTTAGCAGTAAAGTGCATTATATGGAATGTTTTCATCAAAAACCTTAATTTTGACTGAAGAAAAAAGAAAGACATGGACATCTTGGATGACATGGGGGTGAGTAAATTATCAGCAAAAGTTTTTTTTTTTTTTTTTTTTAAGTGAACTACTCCTTTAACTCAAGGAGATCAGTGAAGTTGGCAATAAATTCACATAGGCAATTCGAACTTCCCGGATCAGTATTCTTGAGCTAAATATAGTTAAAAAAACAAATTACACCTATTTAATACATTCAATATCGCATTAATGCAATTATCTAAACAACCAATCACATGGCAGTTGCTTTAATGCATTTAGGTGTGTGGTCCTGGTCAAGACAATCTCCTGAACTCCAAACTGAATGTCAGAATGGGAAAGAAATGTAATTTAAGCAATTTTGAGCATGGCATGGTTGCTGGTGCCAGATGTGCTGAGTATTTCACAATCTGCACAGTTACTGGGATTTTCACACACAACCATTTCTAGGGTTTACAAAGAGTGGAGTGAAAAGGGGAAAAAAAAAAATCCAGTATGCGGCAGTCATGTGACTGATTCAAGCTGATAGAAGAGAAACTTTGACTGAAATAACCACTCGTTACAACCGAGGTATGCAGTAAAGCATTTGTGAAGCCACAACACACACAACCTTGAGGCAGATGGGCTACAACAGCTGAAGACCCCACCGGGTACCACTCATCTCCACCAAAAATAGGAAAATGAGGCTACAATTTGCAAGAGCTCACCAAAATTGGACAGTTTGAAGACTGGAAAAAATGTTGCCTGGTCTGATGAGTCTTGATTTCTGTTGAGACATTCAGATGGTAGAGTCAGAATTTGGTGTTGACAGACATGATTGAGAACATGGATCCATCATGCCTTATTACCACTGTGCAGGCTGGTGGTGGTGGCATAATGGTATGGGGGATGTTTTCTTGGCACACTTTAGGCCCCTTAGTGCCAATGAGGCATTGTTTAAATGCCACGCCCTACCTGAGCATTATTTCTGACCATATCCATCCCTTTATGGTCACCATGTACCCATCCTCTGATGGCTACTTCCAGCAGGATAATGCACCATGTCACAAAGTTCGAATCATTTTAAATTGGTTTCTTGAACATGACAATGAGTTCACTGTCCAAATGTACCCACAGTCATCAGATCTCAACCCAATAGAGCATCTTTAGGATGTGGTGGAACAGGAGCTTCGTGCCCTGGATGTGCATCCCACAAATCTCCATCAACTGCAAGATGCTATCCTATCAACACGAGCCAACATTTCTAAAGAATGGCAACCTTGTTTAATCAATTCCACGTAGAATTAAGGCAGTTCTGAAGGCGAAATGGGGTCAAACAAAGTTTTAGTATGGAGTTCCTAATAATGTTTTAGGTGAGTGTATATATGAAGAGTTCAGATGCAAAAGCCTCTAAATGCCATTTGAAATTTTCTTCTAAAATGACCATTTTTATCAAGCTTGTTAAGTTCAGTAATTTCACTTAAATGACAATTAATAGGTAATCTTTATTGCCATTTAAGTGAAATTACTAAACTTAAATATACAAGCTTGATAAAAATGGTCATTTTAGAAGAAAATTTCAAATGGCATTTAGAGGCTTTTGCATCTGAACTCTTCATATATATATATATATATATATATTTATACATATATACTGTACACTGGCACTCCCAACAATCTCCAATACGCCTTATTCATGCCAGCACCATCTTTGATTTTTAATGAAAATGAAAGCGAGGCTGTGAGGGATAGACATGCATCTCTTCAATGGGCTGTACTGTTATTTAAGATGTTTTTGGATTGTTCTGCTCATGAAACATTGGAAAAATATCTTTCCCAGAAATTTCAGTTGACAAAAAACTCAAGAAGAAAAAACTCAAGACAATGTAAGCTGTGGGAAATTGTAAGTAGCAGCTTTATTCAGCTTTTTACAGCGGATCCCATTGGAAACATGGCGAGTCTGTCCCTCACAGCCTCACTTTCAAACCTGTCATGGCGCTGCTCTGAATAAGGTCTATGGAGCAGAAATTATGACTTCCATCATAAAGCACAGACACATGTTACTGTCCTGAGACCTATCCGGAAACTGGCAATTGCACAACTACAGCTATACTTTTAGCCACTATTGCAAGCATCATAATTTCCTCAATCTTTCTCTGGTTCGATTTTACTGATGCACAATCCAAAAGTTCTGTTAAGAAATTACTGGCTGCAATCTTCCATTCTGAGCATTATAATTTTAAAGCAGTGAACATGGCTCTTAAATTTATTCAGACATCTCCCTCCCTGGTTGTTATTTATTCCAAAAAGCTACAATCCAGAAAATGCAATCCTAAATGAAGGTCTTGGGTACAATCTCTATGAGGATAAATGTATCTTCTTATTTCCCCATGAAGTACTATTACAACTCCAGACAATTGGATTTTTTAAAGGGATAGTTCACTTTGAAATTAATTTTTGATATGTTTTAGCTTACCTCAAGGGCATCCAATACAGATATTTCGGAAGTTTTACCTTACACTGTGAAGATCTAAACATATTTAGATATATCGAAATCTGTATGTTTAGATCTTCACAGTGAAAGGTAAAACTTCCGAAATATCTGTATTGGATGCCCTTGAGGTAAGCTAAAACATATCAATGAGTGACATACACGCGCAAGAGATCACTTCTGGCGCATGCGCAGACCGAAATGTGCCCGTGCCTTCAGATCACTTGACAAGGCTGTGGTTACAAGAGGTAAAAACGCTATAAATACTGTCCGTTTTCTTACACAAACCACTCGTTTCGTGTCTTACGCCATACGTGTACTTACATTTACGAGTCATTAAAATCATGTTTAATTTGGACTTCTCTGTGCATGCTCTTTTAAGAGATTGCCATAGACTTCTATTATATGACTGACAGACAACAACGGTTTGACCTAAAAATATCAAAATTGAAAATACTGTGGAAACAGACACCTACAGTACATCTTGGATGCCCTTGAGGTAAGCTAAAACAAATCAAAAATTTATTTCAAAGAGAACTATCACTTTAACGTGATCTCTTTTTGCTCTGTTTAACAGTTGTTGATTTTTAAATTGAAATTTTGGCTAAAATTGATATCTATTGGTAATTTGCAGGCTATAACTATCTACAATATCTAGGATTTTGAGCAGATAACTTAGTCATTAATCATTGGTCATGAAAAAAAAAAAAAAAATTTTTTACTGATTGTTGATCTGAATATTGAGAAGAATATCATCCCCCAAATGTCTTATGACTCCGGTCTATGGTACTTTTGGCTTGAGGCAAAAAAAATATGATTTTATGTAAAGTTCAACACCAATCTTTTTTTAATAAAATAATAACTACAACAACAAAACTTAATGAGCATAAATGGTGTAGTGTCCTGAGAATAAAATGAATATATGCAATTTCCCTTTCTATCTTTCTTTCTTATCTACTGAGTGTTGAAAATGATTTATTCTTCAATGATTTCAGATGAATCCGGTCATCTAAATGATGCAAGTCATGAGTCATAATAGCTTCTGATTTTCCTGTCTCACCCATGTTCGCTCTCTCTTTCCTGTAATTAGAGGTGCACTAGCAATGCTGTATATCTGATAAAACAGGCTGAGAGGGGATGTATTATGCTCCCGTGCTTCCATTTCACAGGTGCTCATTCACAGGGTTAACAATGAAATAAAATAATGACTGTTAGTGAAAACCCATTAGAGATTTGCCCCAGCTCAACCCTTCACCTCCAGGTACACAAAAACACAGACAGAATACGCCAGAATATTAGCCATGAGTGCATCTCGCTTGTGCTGTAACCCATCATATCTTTCTATAGTAACTAGATCAAATGTAATGTAGGAGAACAAAAATGTAAGCGGAACAAAAAACCACCCTCAAGCCATTGTCAAATTGCCTGTTAGCCCCGCTTTTGAAAATACTAAGAAATGGAATATCCAAACTTAAACAGATTAAGTTCATGAACCCTTTGCACTAAAAGCACAAGTATGGTGTAGAACTTTCCAGTAGGTGGAACTAGTGATATATATAAAATATATAATAAGAGATGGATGTTAATATTATGTTATAGTGTATTTGAGAAAATAAGTGTGTACATTTACTAACATATTCCAAATGGGGTATATTTATGTTATATTTAGTGTAATGTGTTATATCCATACGAGGCAAGTTATCCTTTCTATTTGTCTGTGTAACTTTAATTAGTTCAAGTGCGCAGGCGTTTCGCCTTTAAGTGTAATTTTCGTTTAGTTGATGTTCAGTGAGATTGATTTTTAATGAGAATGAAAGCGAGGCTGTGAGGGATAGACATGTATCTCTTCAATGGGCTGTACTGTTATTTAATGTGTTTTCGGATTGTTCTGCTCATGAAACACTGGAAAAATATCTTTCCAAGAAATTTCAGTTGACAAAAAACTCAAGACAATGTAAGCTGTGGGAAATTGTAAGTAATCTAGGAGCTGTATTCTACGGAAGCCCTGAACCGCAACCTAAAAAAAAAAAAAAAGTCAGTAAAAAAAAAAAATCTGTAAAAAAAAAAAAAAAAAAAAAATCTAGCATTTCGAGATTAAAGTCGAAATGTTTCGAGATTAAAGTCGAAATGTTTCGAGATTAAAGTCGAAATGTTTCGAGATTAAAGTCGAAATGTTTCGAGATTAAAGTCGAAATGTTTCGAGATTAAAGTCGAAACATTGTGCATTCAGTGCGCGTCCACTGGCTCAGAGCGCGCGCGTGTGCGTGTGAAGTCGAACTGCCATGGATAAACACAAAATAGTAGCTTTTTACTTTTATCTGAATTACTTATCTTACTTTATCGTTATAAAATATAATGCGCCGGAATAGACTTTAGCCTATAGGAAAACCAACACGGAAAACACTTTTCAGACTGGATGGAGAAATCCAGCTTTATGAATGAATGAATGAATGAATGAATAGGGCATTTATATAGCGCTTTCATATATGCCTACACTCAAAGTGCTTTACAATCATATCAGAGAATCTCTCCTCAACCATAAGTGGTTATTAAATCTTAGGAAATCACAGGATCCGGCCAAATGATTGGATACAGAATGATGCACTTAAAATGTATCCAGAGCGTATTTACGTTGAAGAGGGAGACCGCCCAGATAGCAAACTGACATTAAATCAACGTGGAAATATGACATCGAAACAACGTTGATCTGACATTGTTTTGCTCATCGAATTAACGTTGAACCAACGTCAGACGCGTCATTCTTTCAAAACTAACGGAAAATCAACTTGAAATCAACGCGTTGTTTCAACGTTATGAAAGCAAACCAATTTTCGATTTCATTTAGCTTTGAAGAATGCCGCGTCTGACGTTGGTTCAACGTTAATTCGATGAGCAAATCAACGTTGTTTCAATGTCATGAGAGACGTCGTTTCCACGTTGATTCAATGTCAGTTTGCTGTCTGGGCGAACAGTATGTTGTGTTCTCGACCCAGATAGTGTTGACTAGACGAGCACGAAAACACCTCAGAAACACTGCCACTAGCACGTGTGACGTGTGTAGAATTTTGTTGAAAGCCCAGATAAAAGTAAAAAGCTACTATTTTGGGTTTATCCATGGCAGTTCGACTTCACACACACACACACACACACACACACACGCGCGCGCGCGCTCTGAGCCAGTGGACGCGCACTGTTATGAATGCACAATGTTTCGACTTTAATCTCCAAACATTTCGACTTTAATCTCGAAATGCTAGATTTTTTTTTTTTTTACTGATTTTTTTTTTTTTTTTAGGTTGCGGTTCAGGGCTTCCGTATTATTCAGCTTTTTACAGCGGATGCCATTGGAAAAACTGTAAGTCTATCCCTCACAACCTCACTTTCATACCTCTCATGGCGCTGCTCTGAATAAGGTCTATAGTGACTTTGTAACGCCGATTTAAGCCATAACAGCTGACGAAGACGTCTGTGTTGTTCGCAGATGAACAATTCTTTTGAACGAGTCATTTTGCTAAAAGGTGATTTTTGATATTCGGTTCGCAAAAAGAAAAAGATTAGATAAATAAATAAAAAAAGTGAACAAAATGGCAGATGATAAGCCAGATCTGGAGAGCTTAAAACAGAAACGCTCAAATGCGCAACGAAACTTTATAACATGAATAAACCGCCTTAACGTTTGTGCTGGCCGTTTACGTGAAGTTGACTTGTCAGAAGAGTTAGTGAAATTGAAGGATGATTATGACAAACTCCTCGATGTCAGTAATAAATATGTTGATGCACAGACCCAAATAGACCCTACGGGTGATGACAGTGAGTTGCGGGATGCCCTGGCAAAGAGAGATACCAGTGAGCAGGTTCTTTGAAACTGAAAGCAAGATCATGTAAATCCTATGGTCCAAGTATGCAGCGCCGGACATAGATGCTCTTGTAACACAGTTCAAGTCTGCTCTTGATCAGTCTGAGGTGCTCGGGAAAAGTAATGTAGTGCCATGGGCGCAGCAAGGGGTCGAGAGTGGTAAGCTGGATAGGAAACTCCATGAACTCAAGGAGGCTGTGTACACTTGAAGAGACTATCGGCCACTTGGAAAGGAGAAATGGATGCTCTTTTTATCGTTAAGAGAGGACAAGTGGATATGCCGACGTGAGAGTGAGGTCATGAAGAGGAACAGTACAGAACTAAAAGATGACGTAGATGGAGGTGAGGAGGAAGAAGATGAAGATGTGGGAGGTGATGATGTGGTTGGTGGACCTGTCACAACAAATATCGACAGCCTTACAGCTGCAGATAACATTACCTTTTCTCAACCAGTAAGCCTTGCTATTGCTACTCCACCTGTTAAAGGGGGTGGGGGGGGGGTGGGGGGGGGTGGTTGATTGCGATTTCACTTTTTGGATTTTAAATAGTGTGTAATGTTGCTGTTGGTGCATGAACAGTATCTGCAAAGTTGCAGCGCTGAAAGTTTAGTGTAAGCAGAGATATCGTCTTTTAAAAATCAGGAAGTATATTCCCTACAAAAACGACTCAATTGGGACTACAGCTGGGTTTTAGACGTCACTAACCCACACATTTGCATCAACCCTCCCTCCGGAATATGCAAAAAAGGGCATGCGCATATTTCTGCGGCTGGTCGAGTGTTTTGTGTTCACCCAGCTGTCAGGTCTTCTGTGTTCGGATCCCCACGGACGCTGTCCTTCGTCAACAATGGATACAATTTATGTTTGATTATGTTCCTGAAAATGAAGATCGTAATTTAGCTCTCTGTGCTGCGCTTTACGGAAGACAGCTTCCAGAATCTCCACGAGTTCAATGCCAGATTCAACAAGAAACTGTTACTAAAACATGAAGCAGTTCCAACTTTAAAACCAGAGGCAGCAGTTGTTGGGCCACAACTTAGTAGGCTAAGACTTAATCATTTTAAATGTATTTGCATGTATAATTCCAGACGTAACCTTGTGTTTTTTTGTGTTTTTTTTTCAAATGCCAGCGCTGGCTTAGTAGCCACTAGGCTACTAGTTATGCTATTTTGTGTCTACGACAAACGTGTACAAACATTATGGACCTGAATTTTGTATAAGTACTAATGTTGTAAATCTATTTTTCATGTATATATGATTTATGACGTTATTTTCGATTTGATCAAGAACGTAAACTAATGCCGACTCTGTTTGTGTTTAACATTAGTAGCCAGTCAGTTGCTATTGTTGACAGTCAGATGCTATTGTGTAAAACAAACGTGTATAAAGTTAAAAAATGTAGCAAATTATCATTCAGAAACGTTTAGTAAGAGCCGTGTGTGGTGAGGTTCTGTTTGCCTCTCTTCATAGCGGCTTTCTCGGTCTGATTCTGGCTCACACTGATACTGCAGTTTGACATCATTATTTACATCTGGACCGGAGCTCATGACATGCACGTTTCGCCCGTAAAGGTAATGGGCGTTAACCTTCCGGACAACGTTAGCGACAGTTTAGCCAATCACAACACACCGGCTCAAACTAACCAATCGGAGCCCACTGCCTGTTTCTGAGGGAGTGGTTTCATAGACTCAGGAAGTCAACCGCTCGTTCGAGGACAGAGGAGAGCGCGGCTGACAATAAAGGTGAAGTTTATGAAAAATAAGACTTTTTAAATAAAGAAAAACCATGAATACATGTTATATTGCACCCCATAAACACAATCATGCAAAGAAAAAAAGCAGTCACCCCCCCCCCCCCATTTTAACACCCAGCATGCTTTCATCAATCCGCCCACTGACTACCAAAGAACTACATATGTTACGGGTGCTCCTTCATCCATGTTCTCTCAGAGCAAGCATCTCTACACGTGCTGCTCAAGTTGCTACTGTCACTAGTCCACCTCAGAGCAGGTAGGTAGCATCTACCACAAACAGAACCCCCCCAAGGAACGTTACAATCCAACCTGCAGTCAAGGCGGCCTGATAGTGGACTTGGTGTCAGTTTCGCCCAACCTCCGACACATGCTAGCACACCACAGCTGATGAATGATCGTACTTACTCCGCCCGTCTATCTCAGCATGGAACAAGGTAGCAGACATCCCAAGTCTCCCGGAAGATCCGGGAGTCTCCCGCATATCGATAGCGTCTCCCTGATGCCCGCAAATTAGTTAAAATCTCCCGGAATCAAGAGCGAGACATACTGCGCGCATAACATACATAGCATCGGTATAGCATCGGTGCTGCCTGTGACTCTACCTGTGGAGGGTGTCGCTGTGGAAAGTGCCCACCAGGGGGAAAGGAGATGTCCTTGGCTGATGAGAAAGAGCTGGAGATAATAAAGGCAGGTCTAACCTTCAGGGAGGGAGACTCTCACAGCAACCAGCCATACTGGGATGCGAAGTACCTCTGGAAGGAAACCCAGCCTCTTTTCCCAACAACCGAAAAGCTGTGGAAGCAACTTTCCTGAGGGCTGAGAAGTGGCTTGAGAGAGACCCCATGTGGAAAGAGGCTTACAAAAGGCAAGTCCGTGAGATGGTGGGGAGAGGAGCTGCTGTTAAGCTCACTAAAGATGTGATGGACAGCTGGAAAGGTGCAGTGTGGTGGGTGAGCCACTTAACCGCTCCAAATCCCCACTCAGTGACTACGCCGGTGTGCCTCGTCTGGAACAGCAGCAGGGAGTTTAGAGGAGTACACATAAATAGCATTTTGGTCAAAAGCCCAGACGTCCTAAATCCCATCAGAGCAGTGCTCCTCAGATTCCGAGAAGGAAAACATGCCTCCATTGGAGACGTCACAAAGATGTACAATTTGGTTTGGCTGGAGGAACAAGAGGTCCATGTGCATCAGTTTCTATGGAGAGACTCACCAGAAGTGAACATGGGAGACAAACCAGCGGGGTGCATTGCACAGGTTGCAATGTGGAAGACCGCAAAGTTACCCCAGTTCTCTGAGATGAAGGAGGAAAGAAGAGTCATCGAGGAAGACTCCTACGTCGATGACCTCCTGACGTCCCACAATGACCCACACTGTCTAGACAAGATCCAAGGGGGAGTAGAGAAAATACTGAAAGCAGGAGGCTTTTACCTCAAACCTTGGGTCCGGTCTGGTCAAAGTGGGAGGAGGGATGGGACGGAGTCCAAGCAAATGACTCTGATATTGCCCAACCAGCTAAGCGAGGAAGATAACAAAGCTCTGGGGGTTGGTTATCTCGTGCAGGAGGACAAACTCTTTGTAATGGTCTCCATCAACTTCTCCAGAAGGAAGAAGAAAATGAGGACTGAAACTGACCTCACTGAAGAAGAAGTGGAAGTATAGAGACTGAACCCACTGACTCGTTGCATCCTACTAAGCCAGATTGCTGAGTTGTATGACCCGATCAGTCTAGTTACACCTGTGAAGCAGACCTGTGAAGATCCTTGTGAGAAGAGCCTTCCATGAAGCTGGCAAGCTTACTAAAGACACCTGGGATGAACCTCTGTCTGACGAGCTCAGGGGAAAGGCAATTGAACTGTTCAAGGAGTACACTCGTTTGGGAAGCATTAAGTTTCACAGGAGCCTCACACCCTCTGACTGGAGGGGTACACCCTGGGGAATCACGTTTTCTGATGGGAGCTGTCAGTCTTATGTCTCTGTACTATACTTGTTATGGGAGACGTCAAATGGTGTGGTCACCCGGCTGGTGGAGTCGAAAGCCAAGTTAACCCCCCTCAACCAAAAAGGTGACGCTGTCAAAGCTGAGGTATGCGGAGCTGTCTTCGCTACACGTCTAAAGGGATACATATTGAAGCATGGACGGTTAGACGTGGGAAGTTGGTACCACTTCATTGACAGTCAGACGGTGCTGGGGGCTATCCAGAGAGAGAGAGCTACGGATTCCAGACATTTTTTGCGAATCGAGTCGGAGAGATTCAGAAGGCTGGACCCGTAACTGACTGGTGGTGGATCCCTGGCGAGGTCAACATCGCTGATTTAGTCACGAGGGGGTGCTCTCCTGAATTTCTTGGTGAGAACTCTGTGTGGCAGGAAGGTCCAAAGTTCCTGGCTCCTAAAATGCTTTGGTAGAGTCCAGACCATTACCCAGGGAGACGCCGGTGTGCCCCTGATCCCCTACAAGGCGTGTATTAGCACCCTTCTCACACAAGAGGCCCATAAGGTTAACCACGAAGGTGTTGCTGGAACAATCCTCCAGGTGAGGTCTAAAGCATGGGTGGTGATGGGACCAAGGATTGCCAGAAATGGACCTGTCACTGACTGGTAAGGCCATGTTAAAATGCAATATAGCTCAAAAATGTAACTGCCATATGTGACCTGCTCTTTTCTTTTCTTTTATGTGTGATGATTGTTTTTTTTTGTTTTTTTTTTTGACTGTTGTATTTTGTATTTAAATTGAATCTGGTGTGCCGTCTTGGCCAGGTCTCCCTCGGAAAAGAGACTCAGTCTCAAGGGACTTCCTGGTTAAATAAAGGTTAAATAAAAAAATTAAAAAAAATGTCATTGACTCCTGTATGCACTGTCGAAGGACCAAAGCGAGAATGTGTGTGTGTATATATATATATATATATATATATATTTTTTTTTTTTGTTGTTTTTTTGTTTTTTGGATTAGATGAGATAGCATTTTGAGCTGTCATATATGGTGATGTTACAGTGTATCCCTCACATGTTACAATGTACCCCACCTATGGGGCATGTTGTCACATTTCACTTCCATCCTTTCAGGGTAAATCAAGAAAAAAGTATACACTGTATTAATAAAACAAATCCACATATTTGTACTAGACATTTGGTAAATTAATGTGGGAAAAAAATAAACACTCTAAATAGATTTACACAAACTGAGAAAGTCAAAAAGCGTCTCATTGTGCCTCGCTCATGTGAGATTCAACACATTCTTTCTGTTGTGTGACTGTGTGGAATTTCTTTGAATTGCCATGAATTTAATTCCACTTCCTGTCATTCCAATTCAAATTCAACTTCATGGGGGGCGAAATTCCAATTCATGAATTGAATTGAGGCCAATTCTGAAATTCTGAATTTTGCACAAGCCTGGTGTGTACATTTACTGACATATTCCAAATGGGGTTTACTTATGTTATATTTAGAGTAATATGTTATATCCTTACGAGGCAGTTACCCTTTCTATTTGTCTGTGTAACTTTAATTAGTTCAAGTGCGCAGGCGTTTCGCCTTTAAGTTTCATTTTCGTTTAGTTGATGTTACGGACTGCACGCCTTGTCGGTGAGTGACTGTAATCTAGCATCGCTAGTAATTCGGAGAAAAACAACTTTATATATTATGATTGTGTAGATTTATCATTTAATTCTGGTGATTCTGTTTCACTTCAGGTTTACAACCTTACTATAATGTCACTAATCCAACAAACAGGCTAGCGTAGCTTTCAGACTAGTTTGTGGATGAGTATTGTGTGTACGTGGAAAAATAAAAGCTCAAAGTGACTCAAGTTGTATCCGCCGTATTTGTCCTAAAACCCTTTCAGTGGGGACTTTATTGAGCTATAGTAGGTAGCTTAGAAGAGAACTGGACATACTGTATGGTCTAATTTGAAGAACTTGGCAGTTTACTGGAAATTCAGAAATAATTATGGTATGATAAATAAAATTGTAATTATTTAATAATTAATAGCTTTTGTGTTTAAATATAAATAACTTTATAATTAAAACCTGAAGCTAACAGGCCCTATTTTAACGATCTAAGCACATGGTCTAAAGCGCATGGTGCAAGATATTTTTACACATCTGAACTTGACTAGGTTCTAAAAAAAAGTTCCAAATTCGGTCCGGTCAGACCCGGACATCTTTAAAACCATTTAAACATGTGTACATCAACACATTAGTTCTGTACTAAAGCAAAAGAGTTATAATTTTGAATGATATTTTATTCAGTATATTACATTTGAAATGTCTTCCAGTTGTCAAACTGCTAAACAGATAATAAAAAATAGTACAATGACACTAAGACCCCAATTACACCTGGTATTAAAATGCGATCTGTATCCAGATAAGTTATCCGGATAATAAAAAATGCATGTTAATGCAAGGTGTAAATGCGTTGTGATCGGATCGCGATCGGATCTGCCTGATCTGGAGGTAGTCTGGCTCGCATTGTGTCCGGATCTTTACTAGGTGTAAACGCAATCTGGTTGTTGAAACCACATATGTATATTTTACTCCTCCCAAAAAGGCAAAAAATAAACGAGTGAGCTTGTTATATAGGCTATATGTCATGTTATAGTCAGATATGATGGCGCTACTGCGACACGCATCACCGCTAGGGGTGTAACGATTAACTCGTTTTCTCGATGCATCGATTATAAATCCTGGCGATGCATATGCATCGATCCTGAAACATGTATTTTGAAACGTGAATCGTTTATTTACGTGAATAATCGATTTAAAAGGCTAAGAATCGAATTAATCAAGATTTTATAGCGATTCAGTGGTTTAAAATATATAAACACAACCTTAAAGTATTCCTGGTACAAGCTGCCTCACGCATTGCTGTCATACGACATCCGCATTTGATTGGTTTCAGGCGCTCACACACCCCTGATTTCTCACGCTGAAGCCCGGTCGGTCAAATGCCTGAAAGATGAGTTTATCTTTCTACCTGTTGAGCTACTCATGTCGTAATCAGCTTGTATTACCGCAAATTAGTTAAAATCTCCCGGAATCTAGAACGAGCGTGCATACGAGACAGAGGTTGTGCTCCAAACCTCGTATCGCGCGTTCACACACGGCTGCACGCACTCGGCAGAGAGGGAAAGCGAGCGAGAGACCACCTTGCGTATACGGAGAGTCCATGTAATAAATGAATGAAAGCGTTTTATTTCATAGTGCCCATGCAATGGCATGGCAGCTTTATCAATGGCTTGAGCGGTTTGCCTCAAAACTATTGCCTTCTCGACAGAGAGCTCAGCTGGAGAGCTCAAACATGGACTGCTCAAAAATCTGTAGTTAACGTTATGAAAGCATGAGAGCTATGGGACCGAGCGCGAGCAAAATCCAGTGAAAAGATGATAACGAGTGCACTGAGAGGACGCAAAATGAAACTAATGAAAACGTCTCCATTAATTTGTGCATGTAGTCATTTAATGCAATACTTTAAAAGCCTTTTTCAAAAATATTTGCAAATGCTAATTTGTAGGCCATTGAATTTTTTTTAATAATAATATATTCATTAAAATTAAAAACAAACATGAACTAACATTAACGAAGGACAAAATCCCCACTATCTGATCCCCGAAGGCCGCTGTAGGCTAATTCAAACCCAGACAAAGATGGGTGAAGCATTGAAATACTATAATGCATATAAAAAAAAATTAAGAATCGAATCGCATCGAATCGTTCTGAATTTGCACAAATCGTTCATGAATCAAAAACCTATGAATCGTGAATCAAATCGATTCGCTGTCTACCCAAAGATTCACGGCCCTAATCACCGCAGATGAGCGTCTATTCATCGAGCCAACGTGCAAACATCGCAAATAAAAGTGAATAAAACTTGACATTTCTCCTCACATTAGCATCACCCTACATTTAATTTCTGATAACCTAGTTCAAAGCTTGACCATCTCGGTCGCTTTTTGCTGACAAATTTTCAAATTGTTTGAAACTTTTGCTGCCTAACTCCCTGCAAGATAATATAGTAATCTCTTCAATAAAGCACTTTCACGGAAAAAAATAATAATAATATTACCCACACAGAAAGGAGTCTTAAACATTTATTTTGTGAAACCATGCAATTTGAATAAAGCACTGAATTGATCAGAACTCCAGTTGGCTATGCGTTACGCAAAATTGGCATGGGCAGTTTGCTGGAAACCTGTGAGGGGTTTCCAATTTACCCCTGGAGGCTTGGGCGGCAGGCTTCACTGGAGGTAAACTTCACTTGAGGCTTGAACAGTTGGGCGGAAAACTTCACTGGAGCCTTAGGCCATTCAGCAGTAAGCTTCATTGGAGGCTTGGGCGGTTCTGCAGCAAGCTTCACTGGAGGCTTGGGGGCAGGCTTCATTGGAGGCATAAACAGTTTGGCAGAAAGCTTCACTGGATTCCTGGGCAGTTCGGCAGAAATCTTCACTTCAGGCTTGGGCGGGTAGATGGCAGGCTTCCTTGGAGGCGCAAGCGGTTCAGCAGCAGGATTCACTGGTTGCTTGGAGGGATCTGAAACTAGCCTCGCTGGAGGCACGGGCAGTTTAGCGGCAGGGCTCACCGGAGGCTCGGGCAGTCCGGGCGCAGGGTTGACCAGAGGCTCGGGCAGTTCGGGCGCAGGGTTGACCGGAAAGTCAGGCAGTTCGGGCGCAGGGTTGACCGGAGGCTCGGGCAGTTCGGGCGCAGGGTTGACCGGAGGCTCGGGCAGTTCGGGCGCAGGGTTGACCGGAGGCTCGGGCAGTTCGGGCGCAGGGTTGACCGGAGGCTCGGGCAAAAAAGGGCATGCGCATATTTCTGCGGCTGGTCGAGTGTTTTGTGTTCACCCAGCTGTCAGGTCTTCTGTGTTCGGATCCCCACGGACGCTGTCCTTCGTCAACAATGGATACAATTTATGTTTGATTATGTTCCTGAAAATGAAGATCGTAATTTAGCTCTCTGTGCTGCGCTTTACGGAAGACAGCTTCCAGAATCTCCACGAGTTCAATGCCAGATTCAACAAGAAACTGTTACTAAAACATGAAGCAGTTCCAACTTTAAAACCAGAGGCAGCAGTTGTTGGGCCACAACTTAGTAGGCTAAGACTTAATCATTTTAAATGTATTTGCATGTATAATTCCAGACGTAACCTTGTGTTTTTTTGTGTTTTTTTTTCAAATGCCAGCGCTGGCTTAGTAGCCACTAGGCTACTAGTTATGCTATTTTGTGTCTACGACAAACGTGTACAAACATTATGGACCTGAATTTTGTATAAGTACTAATGTTGTAAATCTATTTTTCATGTATATATGATTTATGACGTTATTTTCGATTTGATCAAGAACGTAAACTAATGCCGACTCTGTTTGTGTTTAACATTAGTAGCCAGTCAGTTGCTATTGTTGACAGTCAGATGCTATTGTGTAAAACAAACGTGTATAAAGTTAAAAAATGTAGCAAATTATCATTCAGAAACGTTTAGTAAGAGCCGTGTGTGGTGAGGTTCTGTTTGCCTCTCTTCATAGCGGCTTTCTCGGTCTGATTCTGGCTCACACTGATACTGCAGTTTGACATCATTATTTACATCTGGACCGGAGCTCATGACATGCACGTTTCGCCCGTAAAGGTAATGGGCGTTAACCTTCCGGACAACGTTAGCGACAGTTTAGCCAATCACAACACACCGGCTCAAACTAACCAATCGGAGCCCACTGCCTGTTTCTGAGGGAGTGGTTTCATAGACTCAGGAAGTCAACCGCTCGTTCGAGGACAGAGGAGAGCGCGGCTGACAATAAAGGTGAAGTTTATGAAAAATAAGACTTTTTAAATAAAGAAAAACCATGAATACATGTTATATTGCACCCCATAAACACAATCATGCAAAGAAAAAAAGCAGTCACCCCCCCCCCCCCATTTTAACACCCAGCATGCTTTCATCAATCCGCCCACTGACTACCAAAGAACTACATATGTTACGGGTGCTCCTTCATCCATGTTCTCTCAGAGCAAGCATCTCTACACGTGCTGCTCAAGTTGCTACTGTCACTAGTCCACCTCAGAGCAGGTAGGTAGCATCTACCACAAACAGAACCCCCCCAAGGAACGTTACAATCCAACCTGCAGTCAAGGCGGCCTGATAGTGGACTTGGTGTCAGTTTCGCCCAACCTCCGACACATGCTAGCACACCACAGCTGATGAATGATCGTACTTACTCCGCCCGTCTATCTCAGCATGGAACAAGGTAGCAGACATCCCAAGTCTCCCGGAAGATCCGGGAGTCTCCCGCATATCGATAGCGTCTCCCTGATGCCCGCAAATTAGTTAAAATCTCCCGGAATCAAGAGCGAGACATACTGCGCGCATAACATACATAGCATCGGTATAGCATCGGTGCTGCCTGTGACTCTACCTGTGGAGGGTGTCGCTGTGGAAAGTGCCCACCAGGGGGAAAGGAGATGTCCTTGGCTGATGAGAAAGAGCTGGAGATAATAAAGGCAGGTCTAACCTTCAGGGAGGGAGACTCTCACAGCAACCAGCCATACTGGGATGCGAAGTACCTCTGGAAGGAAACCCAGCCTCTTTTCCCAACAACCGAAAAGCTGTGGAAGCAACTTTCCTGAGGGCTGAGAAGTGGCTTGAGAGAGACCCCATGTGGAAAGAGGCTTACAAAAGGCAAGTCCGTGAGATGGTGGGGAGAGGAGCTGCTGTTAAGCTCACTAAAGATGTGATGGACAGCTGGAAAGGTGCAGTGTGGTGGGTGAGCCACTTAACCGCTCCAAATCCCCACTCAGTGACTACGCCGGTGTGCCTCGTCTGGAACAGCAGCAGGGAGTTTAGAGGAGTACACATAAATAGCATTTTGGTCAAAAGCCCAGACGTCCTAAATCCCATCAGAGCAGTGCTCCTCAGATTCCGAGAAGGAAAACATGCCTCCATTGGAGACGTCACAAAGATGTACAATTTGGTTTGGCTGGAGGAACAAGAGGTCCATGTGCATCAGTTTCTATGGAGAGACTCACCAGAAGTGAACATGGGAGACAAACCAGCGGGGTGCATTGCACAGGTTGCAATGTGGAAGACCGCAAAGTTACCCCAGTTCTCTGAGATGAAGGAGGAAAGAAGAGTCATCGAGGAAGACTCCTACGTCGATGACCTCCTGACGTCCCACAATGACCCACACTGTCTAGACAAGATCCAAGGGGGAGTAGAGAAAATACTGAAAGCAGGAGGCTTTTACCTCAAACCTTGGGTCCGGTCTGGTCAAAGTGGGAGGAGGGATGGGACGGAGTCCAAGCAAATGACTCTGATATTGCCCAACCAGCTAAGCGAGGAAGATAACAAAGCTCTGGGGGTTGGTTATCTCGTGCAGGAGGACAAACTCTTTGTAATGGTCTCCATCAACTTCTCCAGAAGGAAGAAGAAAATGAGGACTGAAACTGACCTCACTGAAGAAGAAGTGGAAGTATAGAGACTGAACCCACTGACTCGTTGCATCCTACTAAGCCAGATTGCTGAGTTGTATGACCCGATCAGTCTAGTTACACCTGTGAAGCAGACCTGTGAAGATCCTTGTGAGAAGAGCCTTCCATGAAGCTGGCAAGCTTACTAAAGACACCTGGGATGAACCTCTGTCTGACGAGCTCAGGGGAAAGGCAATTGAACTGTTCAAGGAGTACACTCGTTTGGGAAGCATTAAGTTTCACAGGAGCCTCACACCCTCTGACTGGAGGGGTACACCCTGGGGAATCACGTTTTCTGATGGGAGCTGTCAGTCTTATGTCTCTGTACTATACTTGTTATGGGAGACGTCAAATGGTGTGGTCACCCGGCTGGTGGAGTCGAAAGCCAAGTTAACCCCCCTCAACCAAAAAGGTGACGCTGTCAAAGCTGAGGTATGCGGAGCTGTCTTCGCTACACGTCTAAAGGGATACATATTGAAGCATGGACGGTTAGACGTGGGAAGTTGGTACCACTTCATTGACAGTCAGACGGTGCTGGGGGCTATCCAGAGAGAGAGAGCTACGGATTCCAGACATTTTTTGCGAATCGAGTCGGAGAGATTCAGAAGGCTGGACCCGTAACTGACTGGTGGTGGATCCCTGGCGAGGTCAACATCGCTGATTTAGTCACGAGGGGGTGCTCTCCTGAATTTCTTGGTGAGAACTCTGTGTGGCAGGAAGGTCCAAAGTTCCTGGCTCCTAAAATGCTTTGGTAGAGTCCAGACCATTACCCAGGGAGACGCCGGTGTGCCCCTGATCCCCTACAAGGCGTGTATTAGCACCCTTCTCACACAAGAGGCCCATAAGGTTAACCACGAAGGTGTTGCTGGAACAATCCTCCAGGTGAGGTCTAAAGCATGGGTGGTGATGGGACCAAGGATTGCCAGAAATGGACCTGTCACTGACTGGTAAGGCCATGTTAAAATGCAATATAGCTCAAAAATGTAACTGCCATATGTGACCTGCTCTTTTCTTTTCTTTTATGTGTGATGATTGTTTTTTTTTGTTTTTTTTTTTGACTGTTGTATTTTGTATTTAAATTGAATCTGGTGTGCCGTCTTGGCCAGGTCTCCCTCGGAAAAGAGACTCAGTCTCAAGGGACTTCCTGGTTAAATAAAGGTTAAATAAAAAAATTAAAAAAAATGTCATTGACTCCTGTATGCACTGTCGAAGGACCAAAGCGAGAATGTGTGTGTGTATATATATATATATATATATATATATATATTTTTTTTTTGTTGTTTTTTTGTTTTTTGGATTAGATGAGATAGCATTTTGAGCTGTCATATATGGTGATGTTACAGTGTATCCCTCACATGTTACAATGTACCCCACCTATGGGGCATGTTGTCACATTTCACTTCCATCCTTTCAGGGTAAATCAAGAAAAAAGTATACACTGTATTAATAAAACAAATCCACATATTTGTACTAGACATTTGGTAAATTAATGTGGGAAAAAAATAAACACTCTAAATAGATTTACACAAACTGAGAAAGTCAAAAAGCGTCTCATTGTGCCTCGCTCATGTGAGATTCAACACATTCTTTCTGTTGTGTGACTGTGTGGAATTTCTTTGAATTGCCATGAATTTAATTCCACTTCCTGTCATTCCAATTCAAATTCAACTTCATGGGGGGCGAAATTCCAATTCATGAATTGAATTGAGGCCAATTCTGAAATTCTGAATTTTGCACAAGCCTGGTGTGTACATTTACTGACATATTCCAAATGGGGTTTACTTATGTTATATTTAGAGTAATATGTTATATCCTTACGAGGCAGTTACCCTTTCTATTTGTCTGTGTAACTTTAATTAGTTCAAGTGCGCAGGCGTTTCGCCTTTAAGTTTCATTTTCGTTTAGTTGATGTTACGGACTGCACGCCTTGTCGGTGAGTGACTGTAATCTAGCATCGCTAGTAATTCGGAGAAAAACAACTTTATATATTATGATTGTGTAGATTTATCATTTAATTCTGGTGATTCTGTTTCACTTCAGGTTTACAACCTTACTATAATGTCACTAATCCAACAAACAGGCTAGCGTAGCTTTCAGACTAGTTTGTGGATGAGTATTGTGTGTACGTGGAAAAATAAAAGCTCAAAGTGACTCAAGTTGTATCCGCCGTATTTGTCCTAAAACCCTTTCAGTGGGGACTTTATTGAGCTATAGTAGGTAGCTTAGAAGAGAACTGGACATACTGTATGGTCTAATTTGAAGAACTTGGCAGTTTACTGGAAATTCAGAAATAATTATGGTATGATAAATAAAATTGTAATTATTTAATAATTAATAGCTTTTGTGTTTAAATATAAATAACTTTATAATTAAAACCTGAAGCTAACAGGCCCTATTTTAACGATCTAAGCACATGGTCTAAAGCGCATGGTGCAAGATATTTTTACACATCTGAACTTGACTAGGTTCTAAAAAAAAGTTCCAAATTCGGTCCGGTCAGACCCGGACATCTTTAAAACCATTTAAACATGTGTACATCAACACATTAGTTCTGTACTAAAGCAAAAGAGTTATAATTTTGAATGATATTTTATTCAGTATATTACATTTGAAATGTCTTCCAGTTGTCAAACTGCTAAACAGATAATAAAAAATAGTACAATGACACTAAGACCCCAATTACACCTGGTATTAAAATGCGATCTGTATCCAGATAAGTTATCCGGATAATAAAAAATGCATGTTAATGCAAGGTGTAAATGCGTTGTGATCGGATCGCGATCGGATCTGCCTGATCTGGAGGTAGTCTGGCTCGCATTGTGTCCGGATCTTTACTAGGTGTAAACGCAATCTGGTTGTTGAAACCACATATGTATATTTTACTCCTCCCAAAAAGGCAAAAAATAAACGAGTGAGCTTGTTATATAGGCTATATGTCATGTTATAGTCAGATATGATGGCGCTACTGCGACACGCATCACCGCTAGGGGTGTAACGATTAACTCGTTTTCTCGATGCATCGATTATAAATCCTGGCGATGCATATGCATCGATCCTGAAACATGTATTTTGAAACGTGAATCGTTTATTTACGTGAATAATCGATTTAAAAGGCTAAGAATCGAATTAATCAAGATTTTATAGCGATTCAGTGGTTTAAAATATATAAACACAACCTTAAAGTATTCCTGGTACAAGCTGCCTCACGCATTGCTGTCATACGACATCCGCATTTGATTGGTTTCAGGCGCTCACACACCCCTGATTTCTCACGCTGAAGCCCGGTCGGTCAAATGCCTGAAAGATGAGTTTATCTTTCTACCTGTTGAGCTACTCATGTCGTAATCAGCTTGTATTACCGCAAATTAGTTAAAATCTCCCGGAATCTAGAACGAGCGTGCATACGAGACAGAGGTTGTGCTCCAAACCTCGTATCGCGCGTTCACACACGGCTGCACGCACTCGGCAGAGAGGGAAAGCGAGCGAGAGACCACCTTGCGTATACGGAGAGTCCATGTAATAAATGAATGAAAGCGTTTTATTTCATAGTGCCCATGCAATGGCATGGCAGCTTTATCAATGGCTTGAGCGGTTTGCCTCAAAACTATTGCCTTCTCGACAGAGAGCTCAGCTGGAGAGCTCAAACATGGACTGCTCAAAAATCTGTAGTTAACGTTATGAAAGCATGAGAGCTATGGGACCGAGCGCGAGCAAAATCCAGTGAAAAGATGATAACGAGTGCACTGAGAGGACGCAAAATGAAACTAATGAAAACGTCTCCATTAATTTGTGCATGTAGTCATTTAATGCAATACTTTAAAAGCCTTTTTCAAAAATATTTGCAAATGCTAATTTGTAGGCCATTGAATTTTTTTTAATAATAATATATTCATTAAAATTAAAAACAAACATGAACTAACATTAACGAAGGACAAAATCCCCACTATCTGATCCCCGAAGGCCGCTGTAGGCTAATTCAAACCCAGACAAAGATGGGTGAAGCATTGAAATACTATAATGCATATAAAAAAAAATTAAGAATCGAATCGCATCGAATCGTTCTGAATTTGCACAAATCGTTCATGAATCAAAAACCTATGAATCGTGAATCAAATCGATTCGCTGTCTACCCAAAGATTCACGGCCCTAATCACCGCAGATGAGCGTCTATTCATCGAGCCAACGTGCAAACATCGCAAATAAAAGTGAATAAAACTTGACATTTCTCCTCACATTAGCATCACCCTACATTTAATTTCTGATAACCTAGTTCAAAGCTTGACCATCTCGGTCGCTTTTTGCTGACAAATTTTCAAATTGTTTGAAACTTTTGCTGCCTAACTCCCTGCAAGATAATATAGTAATCTCTTCAATAAAGCACTTTCACGGAAAAAAATAATAATAATATTACCCACACAGAAAGGAGTCTTAAACATTTATTTTGTGAAACCATGCAATTTGAATAAAGCACTGAATTGATCAGAACTCCAGTTGGCTATGCGTTACGCAAAATTGGCATGGGCAGTTTGCTGGAAACCTGTGAGGGGTTTCCAATTTACCCCTGGAGGCTTGGGCGGCAGGCTTCACTGGAGGTAAACTTCACTTGAGGCTTGAACAGTTGGGCGGAAAACTTCACTGGAGCCTTAGGCCATTCAGCAGTAAGCTTCATTGGAGGCTTGGGCGGTTCTGCAGCAAGCTTCACTGGAGGCTTGGGGGCAGGCTTCATTGGAGGCATAAACAGTTTGGCAGAAAGCTTCACTGGATTCCTGGGCAGTTCGGCAGAAATCTTCACTTCAGGCTTGGGCGGGTAGATGGCAGGCTTCCTTGGAGGCGCAAGCGGTTCAGCAGCAGGATTCACTGGTTGCTTGGAGGGATCTGAAACTAGCCTCGCTGGAGGCACGGGCAGTTTAGCGGCAGGGCTCACCGGAGGCTCGGGCAGTCCGGGCGCAGGGTTGACCAGAGGCTCGGGCAGTTCGGGCGCAGGGTTGACCGGAAAGTCAGGCAGTTCGGGCGCAGGGTTGACCGGAGGCTCGGGCAGTTCGGGCGCAGGGTTGACCGGAGGCTCGGGCAGTTCGGGCGCAGGGTTGACCGGAGGCTCGGGCAGTTCGGGCGCAGGGTTGACCGGAGGCTCGGGCAGTTCGGGCGCAGGGTTGACCGGAGGCTCAGGCAGTTCGGGCGCAGGGTTCACCGGAGGCTCGGGCAGTTCGGCCGCAGGGTTGACCGGAGGCTCGGGCAGTTCGGGCGCAGGGTTGACCGGAGGCTCGGGCAGTTCGGGCGCAGGGTTGACCGGAGGCTCGGGCAGTTCGGGCGCAGGGTTGACCGGAGGCTCGGGCAGTTCGGGCGCAGGGTTGACCGGAGGCCCGGGCAGTTCGGGAGCAGGTTTCACCGGAGGCCCGGCCAGTTCGGGGGCAGGCTTGACCGGAGGCCCGGCCAGTTCGGGGGCAGGCTTGACCGGAGGCCCGGCCAGTTCGCAGGATGGCTTGACCGGAGGCCCGGCCAGTTCGCAGGCAGGCTTGACCGGAGGCCCGGCCAGTTCGCAGGCAGGCTTGACCGGAGGCCCGGCCAGTTCGCAGGCAGGCTTGACCGGAGGCCCGGCCAGTTCGCAGGCAGGCTTGACCGGAGGCCCGGCCAGTTCGCAGGCAGGCTTGACTGGAGGCCCGGCCAGTTCGCAGGCAGGCTTGACTGGAGGCCCGGCCAGTTCGCAGGCAGGCTTGACTGGAGGCCCGGCCAGTTCGACATCAGGTTTTACTGGAAGCATGGACAGTTCAGCAGC
The DNA here is from genome assembly GCF_988280905.1 of Pimephales promelas. Classification (NCBI taxonomy): domain Eukaryota; kingdom Metazoa; phylum Chordata; class Actinopteri; order Cypriniformes; family Leuciscidae; genus Pimephales; species Pimephales promelas. Next base: position 12,009,665 of record NC_142782.1, on the reverse strand, counting down.
GGGCTTCATTGGAGGCTTGAATAGTTTGGCGGCAAGCATCACTGGAGGCTTGGGCACAGACTTAACTGGAGTGATAAAATTATAAAAGACAAACTGAAGAAAAAACTAGAAAGCTGACCCCAAACACTACGACAATACTAGGAGATAACACATACCTGTATTTGGAGCCATACACTGACGTCCACGTTCATTGCTGTAGCATTTCTCATTGTTCGGACAGTCACTGTCATAGGCACACAGAACGGCACACTTACCTGCACCAGATTTTTCACTTCGGCACTCTGACTTTGCTGTTATATACAGATAGGAGACAAAGAAAACCTCACTGAATACAGAAGGTGTAATCCACACAAAAAACCTGATAACATTTAAAAACCATTTTGCTTATGGAAGCTTGTTTCCACTTCCAAAAAAAAAGAAAAATTGACTAATTGACTCAATTTACCAGTTGTTCTTAAAATTATGAGATAAGGCACAACTACCCCTCTTTTTATTCTTCATGGCATAAACAAGCTTCCATAAGAGTTCAAACAGCACTGTGATCACAAGATTCAGTGCATCACGCTATCAACTGCAAATTTCAAAGCTGCATTCAGGCTCGGGGTGGGACTCAGCCAGATGCGCTAAATGCTCAGACATGTGGTTAAACACAGAAGAGTTCTGGTATGTTTTATATCTTAACAAAAATACAAAGAACTAGCAAAAACCCATGTAGTCTACTTTGTAAAATACACAGACTATCAAAATGCCAACTTCATCCAAGTCCTTAAGTCAACTTGACAATATTTTTGACACAATTTTCTACACATTGCATCATAATTAGGTTTAATCTAATCTTAAAACATTGTCCAAAATGAATGTCCCAAGTTGCTCATACAAAGTTTTAAAATAAATATTTATTTTGGATAGTTTCTCTACATAAAACATTCATCTGTCATAAATATTAAAAAGCTATAATTAGCTTACCGCTAAATCATGTCAAATCAGATTCAAACACATGCTGTAATAATCTCACTGTGAAGGCTACGTGTCAAGTGTAGGAAACGCGTCATACTTAGGAACTTGGAACAAAGCATTTCTTCGAACTTTATAATTAAGTTAAAAGATAGTCTCACCTGCGACTGCAAGTCCAGTGTCTGTTGTGCTCAAACATGCACACAAACACAATAAAACAGAAATCAACGAGCAGTAACTGTGAGTTGGCATCCTCTTGACCTGCAATCTCACAAACTCAAATTAAATAAGCGTTAGCACACACAACTACAATAAAAAATGGCGTTACTGCATCAAAACATCTGCTGAATCCCACTAAAAACGCAGTGAAATGGTTTAAAGTGCACGCATTTTTTTAAGGTCCAATGATGTCTAGTCTAGTCAACTCTAACCCAAATGAAACTCACCTGCAGCTTTCTTGACTAATCTTGAAGACCTTGATTAGCTTGTTCAGGTGTTTTTGATCAGGGTTGGAGGAGGGGGTCATTGCATTCGCATATGATAATAATTAGACGATTGTTATTTTCCATGGCAACACTATCAAAGCCTAGGATGATTCAACAGTGGTTCAGCATTCACGTGGTACAAGTCGAAGCTCTCAGAAAATCCCAAGTCCAAGTTGTAATGATTAAACTCCAAGACACACCTAAAGGGTAACCCTGGTCAGAGCCTGACTCCACCCACTGGCAATATTTGAAAAATGCTGGAAAAGTGGGCAGTGCCCAGCGGAGGGGGGCGTGCACCTGAGACGCATCTCTTTGTATGGAACTTGCCTAAGGCCCTGTCCACACTACTGCGTTTTCGTTTAAAAACGGAGAATTAAAACGAAAACGATCTCCGTCCACATTAGTGTTTTACCTGCGTATTAGAATTTATTTCCGTCCACACTAAAACGACTGAAAACATGGATCACGTGACCATTCACCAACACTGAGCATGCGCGCGCCGGTGTAAACAGTGGTTGGCGAATCAGGGAAAGATACGTCATGACTGATGACACCCAATCATAGAGCCGAGCGTGAGCCTCTGCGTCATCGTTTGTAAACTCCTCCGTTTTGTCTCGTCCACACTAAAACGCCCTCCGGAGATTCAAAACGCAAAACGCAGTTGCAGCGTTTCTAAACTTCTCCGTTTTAGGTCTTCGTTTTTCCCGTTTTAGTGTGGACGGGAGGTGCAAACGTAGCAAAAGGTCTCCGTTTTTAAACGAAAACGCAGTAGTGTGGACTGAGTCACCAACAACCGCTGTGTCACGTACCACTGCAAATATCCAATAGGAAAATTCAACTGCAGTAGCCACCGTTCAACCTGAAGAGGGCAGCACTAAGACGTTTTTACACCATATATTGTAGAAATAGAACACTTTATAAACAAATGGCAAAACTCAAATCAACGACTGGTATTAATAAAGATCCATTCTTACAGATCATTAACTAAAAAAAGTAGGTTAAGTGTTTAGTTACTCTTTAAGGACCTCAACAAGACACTTTTGGCATAAATCTGCAGAGTATAAAGAGAACGCATAAAATAATCAATAATCCAAAAACAGACAATAATTCACGAACAGACAATAATCCACATGGACATTGTGCTATGGATGTGGATCGAATACATTGCCAAATATTCACAGGATATGTATGCCATTTGCTATTATTTAATGTGAAATAGTGCTTCTCTCGTCTGTTGTCTAGAAGCAAAAGTGAAGTGAAGGGGGTGGGGGGGGGGCTGTTTTCCTCTGGCCAACGAAGGAACAGTGATTACAAAACAAATTGGATCAAAACATTAAGAGTATTTGTCCATTTCCATCTATTTGGAAGTCGAAGTATTCACACCGGTTTGGAGACGAGATGTTGAGGATCAGATCCGATGGCTGTCTTGTCGATGAGGCCAGCACTTAAGGATGAGTCGGGATGGGTCCAGGCGCAGGTCAATAGCGTAGACGCCATCCTTCTTTTGATGTACCAAGTACATCAGGATTTACGGGACGTGTTCCCGGTTCTGGCTGATCTAAACTATGTAGCCTAATTTTGAATTAAGGAAGTCTATTGTGTGTAATGTGAATGCTAGGCCAAAGTGATGTGTTTTTAGTCTAGATTTGAACTGACAGAGTGTGTCTGCTTCCCGGACAATGTTAGTAAGATTGTTCCAGAGTTTTGGTGCTAAATAGGAAAAGGATCTACCGCCAGCAGTCGATTTCAATATTCTTGGTATTATCAACTGGCAGGAGTTTTGAGATCGGTAATAGGCGTGAAGGACTATAATGCATTTAGAGCTCACTCAAGTACTGGGGATCTAAACAATTTAGTGCTTTGTAAGTAATCAGCAATATTTTAAAATGTATACGATGTTTAATAGGCAGCCAATGCAGGGTCGACAGAACCAGGCTTAAATGGTCATGTGGTTGGATATTCCAACAGGACAATGATCCAAAAATTTGCCATGGCCATCCCGTCCCCTGACCTTAAACAAACAATAAAAATAAATAAATAAATAAAATCAAGGATTGTTGAAATGTTCTCTTGTATCTTGCCTGGTGTTCTCCAACCTTATCAGACATAATAGGAGAATACTCAGGCTTGCAAAAGGTTTATTCAAAAATTACACTTGTTTTAATGTCTTGACTAACATACTAACGCACATGTAAAGTACTTGATTTTACTATAAATGTAATATTAAATAACAGTTAAAAGTGAATATTTTTTTAAACGCACTAAATTTAAATGTACTGAACACACACACTGTACTTTTAACAAACCATGCTAATAATTTTCAATTAAAATGCATTATTCTTTTACGTGCTCTGCTGTAGGTTCTATACAGGTGAAACATTCTCACTTTTCCACTTAGCATGTGATTCCAGACTGAAAAGGCTGAGCGTTACAATTTGACATTAAATGTAACCCGGGAAATACATTCAACAAAACTGAGGATTTTCGATTTTTAAAACACCGAGACAAATAGCAGTCCCAAACTTTTAGGAAATACAATTAATATGAGCCACCAGTCATTTACGAATAAATATAACAAAGTGAAAAATTGGCCATTAGAGGTTATGAAAACCACAATGTTAAAGCTCCAGTCCATAACTTATTTGGGATAAATTAAACTTCAAGTTTGAGAAAGTACGTACATAACCAGTATTAAAAACGATCTGCTTGCCTTGACTGAATTCAAAACTGCGAGCTAATAATGTTTTTAAATCCCAATCGTAGATATTTGTTATCTGCTCATATTCGATTTCACCAGTGAACACCCAAATACCTGCGTGAAAATCCTGAATTACTACAAATGAAAATTAGTGGTATTTTTTGTTTTCTTCATGACAACTTGACATTTCTCCTCACATTAGCATCACCCTACATTTAATTTCTGATAACCTAGTTCAAAGCTTGACCATCTCGGTCACTTTTTGCTGACAAATTTTCAAATTGTTTGAAACTTTTGCTGCCTAACTCCCTGCAAGATAATATAGTAATCTCTTCAATAAAGCACTTTCACGGAAAAAAATAATAATAATAATATTACCCACACAGAAAGGAGTCTTAAACATTTATTTTGTGAAACCATGCAATTTGAATAAAGCACTGAATTGATCAGAACTCCAGTTGGCTATGCGTTACGCAAAATTGGCATGGGCAGTTTGCTGGAAACCTGTGAGGGGTTTCCAATTTACCCCTGGAGGCTTGGGCGGCAGGCTTCACTGGAGGTAAACTTCACTTGAGGCTTGAACAGTTGGGCGGAAAACTTCACTGGAGGCTTGGGGGCAGGCTTCATTGGAGGCATGAACAGTTTGGCAGAAAGCTTCACTGGATTCCTGGGCAGTTCGGCAGAAATCTTCACTTCAGGCTTGGGCGGGTAGATGGCAGGCTTCCTTGGAGGCGCAAGCGGTTCAGCAGCAGGATTCACTGGTTGCTTGGAGGGATCTGAAACTAGCCTCGCTGGAGGCACGGGCAGTTTAGCGGCAGGGCTCACCAGAGGCTCGGGCAGTCCGGGCGCAGGGTTGACCAGAGGCTCGGGCAGTTCGGGCACAGGGTTGACCGGCAGTTCGGGCGCAGGGTTGACCGGAGGCTCGGGCAGTTCGGGCGCAGGGTTGACCGGAGGCTCGGGCAGTTCGGGCGCAGGGTTGACCGGAGGCTCGGGCAGTTCGGGCGCAGGGTTCACCGGAGGCTCGGGCAGTTCGGGCGCAGGGTTCACCGGAGGCTCGGGCAGTTCGGGCGCAGGGTTCACCGGAGGCTCGGGCAGTTCGGGCGCAGGGTTGACCGGAGGCTCGGGCGCAGGGTTCACCGGAGGCTCGGGCAGTTCGGGCGCAGGGTTCACCGGAGGCTCGGGCAGTTCGGGCGCAGGGTTCACTGGAGGCTCGGGCAGTTCGGGCGCAGGGTTCACCGGAGGCTCGGGCAGTTCGGGCGCAGGGTTCACCGGAGGCTCGGCCAGTTCGGGCGCAGGGTTCACCGGAGGCTCGGGCAGTTCGGGCGCAGGGTTCACCGGAGGCTCGGCCAGTTCAGGGGCAGGCTTCACTGGAGGCCCTGCCAGTTCGCAGGCAGGCTTGACTGGAGGCCCGGCCAGTTCGCAGGCAGGCTTGACTGGAGGCCCGGCCAGTTCGCAGGCAGGCTTGACTGGAGGCCCGGCCAGTTCGCAGGCAGGCTTGACTGGAGGCCCGGCCAGTTCGCAGGCAGGCTTGACTGGAGGCCCGGCCAGTTCGCAGGCAGGCTTGACTGGAAGCATGGACAGTTCAGCAGCGGGCTTCATTGGAGGCTTGAATAGTTTGGCGGCAAGCATCACTGGAGGCTTGGGCACAGACTTAACTGGAGTGATAAAATTATAAAAGACAAACTGAAGAAAAAACTAGAAAGCTGACCCCAAACACTACGACAATACTAGAAGATAACACATACCTGTATTTGGAGCCATACACTGACGTCCACGTCCATTACTGTAGCATTTCTCATTGTTCGGACAGTCACTGTCATAGGCACACAGAACGGCACACTTACCTGCACCAGATTTTTCACTTCGGCACTCTGACTTTGCTGTTATATACAGATAGGAGACAAAGAAACCTCACTGAATACAGAAGGTGTAATCCACACAAAAAAACTGACAACATTTAAAAACCATTTTGCTTATGGAAGCTTGTTTCCACTTCCAAAAAAAGAAAAGAAAAAGAAAAAAAGTTGACTAATTGACTCAATTTACCAGTTTTTCTTAGAATTATGAGATAAGGCACAACTACCCCTCTTTTTATTCTTCATGGCATAAACAAGCTTCCATAAGAGTTCAAACAGCACTGTGATCACAAGATTCAGTGCATCACGCTATCAACTGCAAATTTCAAAGCTGCATTCAGGCTCGGGGTGGGACTCAGCCAGATGTGCTAAATGCTCAGACATGTGGTTAAACACAGAAGAGTTCTGGAATGTTTTATATCTTAACAAGAATACAAAGAACAAGCAAAAACCCATGTAGTCTACTTTGTAAAATACACAGACTATCAAAATGCCAACTTCATCCAAGTCCTTAAGTCAACTTGACAATATTTTTGACACAATTTTCTACACATTGCATCATAATTAGGTTTAATCTAATCTTAAAACATTGTCCAAAATGAATGTCCCAAGTTGCTCATACAAAGTTTTAAAATAAATATTTATTTTGGATAGTTTCTCTACATAAAACATTCATCTGTCATAAATCTTACAAAGCTATAATTAGCTTACCGCTAAATCATGTCAAATCAGATTCAAACACTGTACAATGCTGTAATAATCTCACTGTGAAGGCTACGTGTCAAGTGTAGGAAACGCGTCATACTTAGGAACTTGGAACAAAGCATTTCTTCGAACTTTATAGTTAAAAGATCGTCTCACCTGCGACTGCAAGTCCAGTGTCTTTTGTGCTCAAACATGCACACAAACACAATAAAACAGAAATCAACGAGCAGTAACTGTGAGTTGGCATCCTCTTGACCTGCAATCTCACAAACTCAAATTAAATAAGCGTTAGCACACACAACTACAATAAAAAATGGCGTTACTGCATCAAAACATCTGCTGAATCCCACTAAAAACGCAGTGAAATGGTTTAAAGTGCACGCATTTTTTTAAGGTCCAATGACGTCTAGTCTAGTCAACTCTAACCCAAATGAAACTCACCTGCAGCTTTCTTGACTAATCTTGAAGACCTTGATTAGCTTGTTCAGGTGTTTTTGATCAGGGTTGGAGGAGGGCGTCATTGCATTCGCATATGATAATAATTAGACGATTGTTATTTTCCATGGCAACACTATCAAAGCCTAGGATGATGCAACAGTGGTTCAGCATTCACGTGGTACAAGTCGGAGCTCTCAGAAAATCCCAAGTCCAAGTTGTAATGATTAAACTCCAAGACACATCTAAAGGGTAACCCTGGTCAGAGCCTGACTCCACCCACTGGCAATATTTGAAAAATGCTGGAAAAGTGGGCAGTGCCCAGCGGAGGGGGGCGTGCACCTGAGACGCATCTCTTTGTATGGAACTTGCTTAAGGCCCCGTCCACACTACTGCGTTTTCGTTTAAAAACGGAGAATTAAAACGAAAACGATCTCCGTCCACACTAGCGTTTTACCTGCGTATTAGAATTTATCTCTGTCCACACTAAAACGACTGAAAAAGTGGATCACGTGACCATTCACCAACACTGGGCATGCGCGCGCCGGTGTAAACAGTGGTTGGCGAATCAGGGAAAGATACGTCATGACTGATGACACCCAATCATAGAGCCGAGCGTGAGCCTCTGCGTCATCGTTTGTAAACTCCTCCGTTTTGTCTCGTCCACACTAAAACGCCCTCCGGAGATTCAAAACGCAAAACGCAGCTGCAGCGTTTCTAAACTTCTCCGTTTTAGGTCTTCGTTTTTCCCGTTTTAGTGTGGACGGGAGGTGCAAACGTAGCAAAAGGTCTCCGTTTTTAAACGAAAACGCAGTAGTGTGGACTGAGTCACCAACAACCGCTGTATCACGTACCACCGCAAATATCCAATAGGAAAATTCAACTGCAGTAGCCACCGTTCAACCTGAAGAGGGCAGCACTAAGACGTTTTTACACCATATATTGTAGAAATAGAACACTTTATAAACAAATGGCAAAACTCAAATCAACGACTGGTATTAATAAAGATCCATTCTTACAGATCATTAACTAAAAAAAGTAGGTTAAGTGTTTAGTTACTCTTTAAGGACCTCAACAAGACACTTTTGGCATAAATCTGCAGAGTATAAAGAGAACGCATAAAATAATCAATAATCCAAAAACAGACAATAATTCACGAACAGACAATAATCCACATGGACATTGTGCTATGGATGTGGATCGAATACATTGCCAAATATTCACAGGATATGTATGCCATTTGCTATTATTTAATGTGAAATAGTGCTTCTCTCGTCTGTTGTCTAGAAGCAAAAGTGAAGTGAAGGGGGTGGGGGGGGGGCTGTTTTCCTCTGGCCAACGAAGGAACAGTGATTACAAAACAAATTGGATCAAAACATTAAGAGTATTTGTCCATTTCCATCTATTTGGAAGTCGAAGTATTCACACCGGTTTGGAGACGAGATGTTGAGGATCAGATCCGATGGCTGTCTTGTCGATGAGGCCAGCACTTAAGGATGAGTCGGGATGGGTCCAGGCGCAGGTCAATAGCGTAGACGCTATCCTTCTTTTGATGTACCAAGTACATCAGGATTTACGGGACGTGTTCCCGGTTCTGGCTGATCTAAACTATGTAGCCTAATTTTGAATTAAAGAAGTCTATTGTGTGTAATGTGAATGCTAGGCCAAAGTGATGTGTTTTTAGTCTAGATTTGAACTGACAGAGTGTGTCTGCTTCCCGGACAATGTTAGTAAGATTGTTCCAGAGTTTTGGTGCTAAATAGGAAAAGGATCTACCGCCAGCAGTCGATTTCAATATTCTTGGTATTATCAACTGGCAGGAGTTTTGAGATCAGTAATAGGCGTGAAGGACTATAATGCATTTAGAGCTCACTCAAGTACTGGGGATCTAAACAATTTAGTGCTTTGTAAGTAATCAGCAATATTTTAAAATGTATACGATGTTTAATAGGCAGCCAATGCAGGGTCGACAGAACCAGGCTTAAATGGTCATGTGGTTGGATATTCCAACAGGACAATGATCCAAAAATTTGCCATGGCCATCCCGTCCCCTGACCTTAAACAAACAATAAAAATAAATAAATAAATAAATAAATAAAATCAAGGATTGTTGAAATGTTCTCTTGTATCTTGCCTGGTGTTCTCCAACCTTAACAGACATAATAGGAGAATACTCAGGCTTGCAAAAGGTTTATTCAAAAATTACACTTGTTTTAATGTCTTGACTAACATACTAACGCACATGTAAAGTACTTGATTTTACTATAAATGTAATATTAAATAACAGTTAAAAGTGAATATTTTTTTAAACGCACTAAATTTAAATGTACTGAACACACACACTGTACTTTTAACAAACCATGCTAATAATTTTCAATTAAAATGCATTATTCCTTTACATGCTCTGCTGTAGGTTCTATACAGGTGAAACATTCTCACTTTTCCACTTAGCATGTGATTCCAGACTGAAAAGGCTGAGCGTTACAATTTGACATTAAATGTAACCCGGGAAATACATTCAACAAAACTGAGGATTTTCGATTTTTAAAACACCGAGACAAATAGCAGTCCCAAACTTTTAGGAAATACAATTAATATGAGCCACCAGTCATTTACGAATAAATATAACAAAGTGAAAAATTGGCCATTAGAGGTTATGAAAACCACAATGTTAAAGCTCCAGTCCATAACTTATTTGGGATAAATTAAACTTCAAGTTTGAGAAAGTACGTACATAACCAGTATTAAAAACGATCTGCTTGCCTTGACTGAATTCAAAACTGCGAGCTAATAATGTTTTTAAATCCCAATCGTAGATATTTGTTATCTGCTCATATTCGATTTCACCAGTGAACACCCAAATACCTGCGTGAAAATCCTGAATTACTACAAATGAAAATTAGTGGTATTTTTTGTTTTCTTCATGACAACTTGACATTTCTCCTCACATTAGCATCACCCTACATTTAATTTCTGATAACCTAGTTCAAAGCTTGACCATCTCGGTCACTTTTTGCTGACAAATTTTCAAATTGTTTGAAACTTTTGCTGCCTAACTCCCTGCAAGATAATATAGTAATCTCTTCAATAAAGCACTTTCACGGAAAAAAATAATAATAATAATATTACCCACACAGAAAGGAGTCTTAAACATTTATTTTGTGAAACCATGCAATTTGAATAAAGCACTGAATTGATCAGAACTCCAGTTGGCTATGCGTTACGCAAAATTGGCATGGGCAGTTTGCTGGAAACCTGTGAGGGGTTTCCAATTTACCCCTGGAGGCTTGGGCGGCAGGCTTCACTGGAGGTAAACTTCACTTGAGGCTTGAACAGTTGGGCGGAAAACTTCACTGGAGCCTTAGGCCATTCAGCAGTAAGCTTCATTGGAGGCTTGGGCGGTTCTGCAGCAAGCTTCACTGGAGGCTTGGGGGCAGGCTTCATTGGAGGCATGAACAGTTTGGCAGAAAGCTTCACTGGATTCCTGGGCAGTTCGGCAGAAATCTTCACTTCAGGCTTGGGCGGGTAGATGGCAGGCTTCCTTGGAGGCGCAAGCGGTTCAGCAGCAGGATTCACTGGTTGCTTGGAGGGATCTGAAACTAGCCTCGCTGGAGGCACGGGCAGTTTAGCGGCAGGGCTCACCAGAGGCTCGGGCAGTCCGGGCGCAGGGTTGACCAGAGGCTCGGGCAGTTCGGGCACAGGGTTGACCGGCAGTTCGGGCGCAGGGTTGACCGGAGGCTCGGGCAGTTCGGGCGCAGGGTTCACCGGAGGCTCGGGCAGTTCGGGCGCAGGGTTCACCGGAGGCTCGGGCAGTTCGGGCGCAGGGTTCACCGGAGGCTCGGGCAGTTCGGGCGCAGGGTTCACCGGAGGCTCGGGCAGTTCGGGCGCAGGGTTGACCGGAGGCTCGGGCGCAGGGTTCACCGGAGGCTCGGGCAGTTCGGGCGCAGGGTTCACTGGAGGCTCGGGCAGTTCGGGCGCAGGGTTCACCGGAGGCTCGGGCAGTTCGGGCGCAGGGTTCACCGGAGGCTCGGGCAGTTCGGGCGCAGGGTTCACCGGAGGCTCGGGCAGTTCGGGCGCAGGGTTCACCGGAGGCTCGGCCAGTTCAGGGGCAGGCTTTACTGGAGGCCCTGCCAGTTCGCAGGCAGGCTTGACTGGAGGCCCGGCCAGTTCGCAGGCAGGCTTGACTGGAGGCCCGGCCAGTTCGCAGGCAGGCTTGACTGGAGGCCCGGCCAGTTCGCAGGCAGGCTTGACTGGAGGCCCGGCCAGTTCGCAGGCAGGCTTGACTGGAGGCCCGGCCAGTTCGCAGGCAGGCTTGACTGGAGGCCCGGCCAGTTCGCAGGCAGGCTTGACTGGAGGCCCGGCCAGTTCGCAGGCAGGCTTGACTGGAGGCCCGGCCAGTTCGCAGGCAGGCTTGACTGGAGGCCCGGCCAGTTCGCAGGCAGGCTTGACTGGAGGCCCGGCCAGTTTGACATCAGGTTTTTCTGGAAGCATGGACAGTTCAGCAGCGGGCTTCATTGGAGGCTTGAATAGTTTGGCGGCAAGCATCACTGGAGGCTTGGGCACAGACTTAACTGGAGTGATAAAATTATAAAAGACAAACTGAAGTAAAAACTAGAAAGCTGACCCCAAACACTATGACAATACTAGAAGATAACACATACCTGTATTTGGAGCCATACACTGACGTCCACGTCCATTACTGTAGCATTTCTCATTGTTCGGACAGTCACTGTCATAGGCACACAGAACGGCACACTTACCTGCACCAGATTTTTCACTTCGGCACTCTGACTTTGCTGTTATATACAGATAGGAGACAAAGAAACCTCACTGAATACAGAAGGTGTAATCCACACAAAAAAACTGACAACATTTAAAAACCATTTTGCTTATGGAAGCTTGTTTCCACTTCCAAAAAAAGAAAAGAAAAAGAAAAAAAGTTGACTAATTGACTCAATTTACCAGTTTTTCTTAGAATTATGAGATAAGGCACAACTACCCCTCTTTTTATTCTTCATGGCATAAACAAGCTTCCATAAGAGTTCAAACAGCACTGTGATCACAAGATTCAGTGCATCACGCTATCAACTGCAAATTTCAAAGCTGCATTCAGGCTCGGGGTGGGACTCAGCCAGATGTGCTAAATGCTCAGACATGTGGTTAAACACAGAAGAGTTCTGGTATGTTTTATATCTTAACAAGAATACAAAGAACTAGCAAAAACCCATGTAGTCTACTTTGTAAAATACACAGACTATCAAAATGCCAACTTCATCCAAGTCCTTAAGTCAACTTGACAATATTTTTGACACAATTTTCTACACATTGCATCATAATTAGGTTTAATCTAATCTTAAAACATTGTCCAAAATGAATGTCCCAAGTTGCTCATACAAAGTTTTAAAATAAATATTTATTTTGGATAGTTTCTCTACATAAAACATTCATCTGTCATAAATCTTACAAAGCTATAATTAGCTTACCGCTAAATCATGTCAAATCAGATTCAAACACTGTACAATGCTGTAATAATCTCACTGTGAAGGCTACGTGTCAAGTGTAGGAAACGCGTCATACTTAGGAACTTGGAACAAAGCATTTCTTCGAACTTTATAATTAAGTTAAAAGATCGTCTCACCTGCGACTGCAAGTCCAGTGTCTGTTGTGCTCAAACATGCACACAAACACAATAAAACAGAAATCAACGAGCAGTAACTGTGAGTTGGCATCCTCTTGACCTGCAATCTCACAAACTCAAATTAAATAAGCGTTAGCACACACAACTACAATAAAAAATGGCGTTACTGCATCAAAACATCTGCTGAATCCCACTAAAAACGCAGTGAAATGGTTTAAAGTGCACGCATTTTTTTAAGGTCCAATGATGTCTAGTCTAGTCAACTCTAACCCAAATGAAACTCACCTGCAGCTTTCTTGACTAATCTTGAAGACCTTGATTAGCTTGTTCAGGTGTTTTTGATCAGGGTTGGAGGAGGGGGTCATTGCATTCGCATATGATAATAATTAGACGATTGTTATTTTCCATGGCAACACTATCAAAGCCTAGGATGATGCAACAGTGGTTCAGCATTCACGTGGTACAAGTCGGAGCTCTCAGAAAATCCCAAGTCCAAGTTGTAATGATTAAACTCCAAGACACACCTAAAGGGTAACCCTGGTCAGAGCCTGACTCCACCCACTGGCAATATTTGAAAAATGCTGGAAAAGTGGGCAGTGCCCAGCGGAGGGGGGCGTGCACCTGAGACGCATCTCTTTGTATGGAACTTGCTTAAGGCCCCGTCCACACTACTGCGTTTTCGTTTAAAAACGGAGAATTAAAACGAAAACGATCTCCGTCCACACTAGCGTTTTACCTGCGTATTAGAATTTATCTCTGTCCACACTAAAACGACTGAAAAAGTGGATCACGTGACCATTCACCAACACTGGGCATGCGCGCGCCGGTGTAAACAGTGGTTGGCGAATCAGGGAAAGATACGTCATGACTGATGACACCCAATCATAGAGCCGAGCGTGAGCCTCTGCGTCATCGTTTGTAAACTCCTCCGTTTTGTCTCGTCCACACTAAAACGCCCTCCGGAGATTCAAAACGCAAAACGCAGCTGCAGCGTTTCTAAACTTCTCCGTTTTAGGTCTTCGTTTTTCCCGTTTTAGTGTGGACGGGAGGTGCAAACATAGCAAAAGGTCTCCGTTTTTAAACGAAAACGCAGTAGTGTGGACTGAGTCACCAACAACCGCTGTGTCACGTACCACCGCAAATATCCAATAGGAAAATTCAACTGCAGTAGCCACCGTTCAACCTGAAGAGGGCAGCACTAAGACGTTTTTACACCATATATTGTAGAAATAGAACACTTTATAAACAAATGGCAAAACTCAAATCAACGACTGGTATTAATAAAGATCCATTCTTACAGATCATTAACTAAAAAAAGTAGGTTAAGTGTTTAGTTACTCTTTAAGGACCTCAACAAGACACTTTTGGCATAAATCTGCAGAGTATAAAGAGAACGCATAAAATAATCAATAATCCAAAAACAGACAATAATTCACGAACAGACAATAATCCACATGGACATTGTGCTATGGATGTGGATCGAATACATTGCCAAATATTCACAGGATATGTATGCCATTTGCTATTATTTAATGTGAAATAGTGCTTCTCTCGTCTGTTGTCTAGAAGCAAAAGTGAAGTGAAGGGGGTGGGGGGGGGGGCTGTTTTCCTCTGGCCAACGAAGGAACAGTGATTACAAAACAAATTGGATCAAAACATTAAGAGTATTTGTCCATTTCCATCTATTTGGAAGTCGAAGTATTCACACCGGTTTGGAGACGAGATGTTGAGGATCAGATCCGATGGCTGTCTTGTCGATGAGGCCAGCACTTAAGGATGAGTCGGGATGGGTCCAGGCGCAGGTCAATAGCGTAGACGCCATCCTTCTTTTGATGTACCAAGTACATCAGGATTTACGGGACGTGTTCCCGGTTCTGGCTGATCTAAACTATGTAGCCTAATTTTGAATTAAGGAAGTCTATTGTGTGTAATGTGAATGCTAGGCCAAAGTGATGTGTTTTTAGTCTAGATTTGAACTGACAGAGTGTGTCTGCTTCCCGGACAATGTTAGTAAGATTGTTCCAGAGTTTTGGTGCTAAATAGGAAAAGGATCTACCGCCAGCAGTCGATTTCAATATTCTTGGTATTATCAACTGGCAGGAGTTTTGAGATCGGTAATAGGCGTGAAGGACTATAATGCATTTAGAGCTCACTCAAGTACTGGGGATCTAAACAATTTAGTACTTTGTAAGTAATCAGCAATATTTTAAAATGTATACGATGTTTAATAGGCAGCCAATGCAGGGTCGACAGAACCAGGCTTAAATGGTCATGTGGTTGGATATTCCAACAGGACAATGATCCAAAAATTTGCCATGGCCATCCCGTCCCCTGACCTTAAACAAACAATAAAAATAAATAAATAAATAAATAAATAAAATCAAGGATTGTTGAAATGTTCTCTTGTATCTTGCCTGGTGTTCTCCAACCTTATCAGACATAATAGGAGAATACTCAGGCTTGCAAAAGGTTTATTCAAAAATTACACTTGTTTTAATGTCTTGACTAACATACTAACGCACATGTAAAGTACTTGATTTTACTATAAATGTAATATTAAATAACAGTTAAAAGTGAATATTTTTTTAAACGCACTAAATTTAAATGTACTGAACACACACACTGTACTTTTAACAAACCATGCTAATAATTTTCAATTAAAATGCATTATTCTTTTACGTGCTCTGCTGTAGGTTCTATACAGGTGAAACATTCTCACTTTTCCACTTAGCATGTGATTCCAGACTGAAAAGGCTGAGCGTTACAATTTGACATTAAATGTAACCCGGGAAATACATTCAACAAAACTGAGGATTTTCGATTTTTAAAACACCGAGACAAATAGCAGTCCCAAACTTTTAGGAAATACAATTAATATTAGCCACCAGTCATTTACGAATAAATATAACAAAATGAAAAATTGGCCATTAGAGGTTATGAAAACCACAATGTTAAAGCTCCAGTCCATAACTTATTTGGGATAAATTAAACTTCAAGTTTGAGAAAGTACGTACATAACCAGTATTAAAAACGATCTGCTTGCCTTGACTGAATTCAAAACTGCGAGCTAATAATGTTTTTAAATCCCAATCGTAGATATTTGTTATCTGCTCATATTCGATTTCACCAGTGAACACCCAAATACCTGCGTGAAAATCCTGAATTACTACAAATGAAAATTAGTGGTATTTTTTGTTTTCTTCATGACAACTTGACATTTCTCCTCACATTAGCATCACCCTACATTTAATTTCTGATAACCTAGTTCAAAGCTTGACCATCTCGGTCACTTTTTGCTGACAAATTTTCAAATTGTTTGAAACTTTTGCTGCCTAACTCCCTGCAAGATAATATAGTAATCTCTTCAATAAAGCACTTTCACGGAAAATAATAATAATAATAATATTACCCACACAGAAAGGAGTCTTAAACATTTATTTTGTGAAACCATGCAATTTGAATAAAGCACTGAATTGATCAGAACTCCAGTTGGCTATGCGTTACGCAAAATTGGCATGGGCAGTTTGCTGGAAACCTGTGAGGGGTTTCCAATTTACCCCTGGAGGCTTGGGCGGCAGGCTTCACTGGAGGTAAACTTCACTTGAGGCTTGAACAGTTGGGCGGAAAACTTCACTGGAGCCTTAGGCCATTCAGCAGTAAGCTTCATTGGAGGCTTGGGCGGTTCTGCAGCAAGCTTCACTGGAGGCTTGGGGGCAGGCTTCATTGGAGGCATGAACAGTTTGGCAGAAAGCTTCACTGGATTCCTGGGCAGTTCGGCAGAAATCTTCACTTCAGGCTTGGGCGGGTAGATGGCAGGCTTCCTTGGAGGCGCAAGCGGTTCAGCAGCAGGATTCACTGGTTGCTTGGAGGGATCTGAAACTAGCCTCGCTGGAGGCACGGGCAGTTTAGCGGCAGGGCTCACCAGAGGCTCGGGCAGTCCGGGCGCAGGGTTGACCAGAGGCTCGGGCAGTTCGGGCACAGGGTTGACCGGCAGTTCGGGCGCAGGGTTGACCGGAGGCTCGGGCAGTTCGGGCGCAGGGTTGACCGGAGGCTCGGGCAGTTCGGGCCCAGGGTTGACCGGAGGCTCGGGCAGTTCGGGCGCAGGGTTCACCGGAGGCTCGGGCAGTTCGGGCGCAGGGTTCACCGGAGGCTCGGGCAGTTCGGGCGCAGGGTTCACCGGAGGCTCGGGCAGTTCGGGCGCAGGGTTCACCGGAGGCTCGGGCAGTTCGGGCGCAGGGTTCACCGGAGGCTCGGGCGCAGGGTTCACCGGAGGCTCGGGCAGTTCGGGCGCAGGGTTCACCGGAGGCTCGGGCAGTTCGGGCGCAGGGTTCACTGGAGGCTCGGGCAGTTCGGGCGCAGGGTTCACCGGAGGCTCGGGCAGTTCGGGCGCAGGGTTCACCGGAGGCTCGGGCAGTTCGGGCGCAGGGTTCACCGGAGGCTCGGCCAGTTCAGGGGCAGGCTTCACTGGAGGCCCTGCCAGTTCGCAGGCAGGCTTGACTGGAGGCCCGGCCAGTTCGCAGGCAGGCTTGACTGGAGGCCCGGCCAGTTCGCAGGCAGGCTTGACTGGAGGCCCGGCCAGTTCGCAGGCAGGCTTGACTGGAGGCCCAGCCAGTTCGCAGGCAGGCTTGACTGGAGGCCCGGCCAGTTCGCAGGCAGGCTTGACTGGAAGCATGGACAGTTCAGCAGCGGGCTTCATTGGAGGCTTGAATAGTTTGGCGGCAAGCATCACTGGAGGCTTGGGCACAGACTTAACTGGAGTGATAAAATTATAAAAGACAAACTGAAGAAAAAACTAGAAAGCTGACCCCAAACACTACGACAATACTAGAAGATAACACATACCTGTATTTGGAGCCATACACTGACGTCCACGTCCATTGCTGTAGCATTTCTCATTGTTCGGACAGTCACTGTCATAGGCACACAGAACGGCACACTTACCTGCACCAGATTTTTCACTTCGGCACTCTGACTTTGCTGTTATATACAGATAGGAGACAAAGAAACCTCACTGAATACAGAAGGTGTAATCCACACAAAAAAACTGACAACATTTAAAAACCATTTTGCTTATGGAAGCTTGTTTCCACTTCCAAAAAAAGAAAAGAAAAAGAAAAAAAGTTGACTAATTGACTCAATTTACCAGTTTTTCTTAGAATTATGAGATAAGGCACAACTACCCCTCTTTTTATTCTTCATGGCATAAACAAGCTTCCATAAGAGTTCAAACAGCACTGTGATCACAAGATTCAGTGCATCACGCTATCAACGGCAAATTTCAAAGCTGCATTCAGGCTCGGGGTGGGACTCAGCCAGATGTGCTAAATGCTCAGACATGTGGTTAAACACAGAAGAGTTCTGGTATGTTTTATATCTTAACAAGAATACAAAGAACTAGCAAAAACCCATGTAGTCTACTTTGTAAAATACACAGACTATCAAAATGCCAACTTCATCCAAGTCCTTAAGTCAACTTGACAATATTTTTGACACAATTTTCTACACATTGCATCATAATTAGGTTTAATCTAATCTTAAAACATTGTCCAAAATGAATGTCCCAAGTTGCTCATACAAAGTTTTAAAATAAATATTTATTTTGGATAGTTTCTCTACATAAAACATTCATCTGTCATAAATCTTACAAAGCTATAATTAGCTTACCGCTAAATCATGTCAAATCAGATTCAAACACTGTACAATGCTGTAATAATCTCACTGTGAAGGCTACGTGTCAAGTGTAGGAAACGCGTCATACTTAGGAACTTGGAACAAAGCATTTCTTCGAACTTTATAGTTAAAAGATCGTCTCACCTGCGACTGCAAGTCCAGTGTCTGTTGTGCTCAAACATGCACACAAACACAATAAAACAGAAATCAACGAGCAGTAACTGTGAGTTGGCATCCTCTTGACCTGCAATCTCACAAACTCAAATTAAATAAGCGTTAGCACACACAACTACAATAAAAAATGGCGTTACTGCATCAAAACATCTGCTGAATCCCACTAAAAACGCAGTGAAATGGTTTAAAGTGCACGCATTTTTTTAAGGTGCAATGATGTCTAGTCTAGTCAACTCTAACCCAAATGAAACTCACCTGCAGCTTTCTTGACTAATCTTGAAGACCTTGATTAGCTTGTTCAGGTGTTTTTGATCAGGGTTGGAGGAGGGGGTCATTGCATTCGCATATGATAATAATTAGACGATTGTTATTTTCCATGGCAACACTATCAAAGCCTAGGATGATGCAACAGTGGTTCAGCATTCACGTGGTACAAGTCGGAGCTCTCAGAAAATCCCAAGTCCAAGTTGTAATGATTAAACTCCAAGACACACCTAAAGGGTAACCCTGGTCAGAGCCTGACTCCACCCACTGGCAATATTTGAAAAATGCTGGAAAAGTGGGCAGTGCCCAGCGGAGGGGGGCGTGCACCTGAGACGCATCTCTTTGTATGGAACTTGCTTAAGGCCCCGTCCACACTACTGCGTTTTCGTTTAAAAACGGAGAATTAAAACGAAAACGATCTCCGTCCACACTAGCGTTTTACCTGCGTATTAGAATTTATCTCTGTCCACACTAAAACGACTGAAAAAGTGGATCACTTGACCATTCACCAACACTGGGCATGCGCGCGCCGGTGTAAACAGTGGTTGGCGAATCAGGGAAAGATACGTCATGACTGATGACACCCAATCATAGAGCCGAGCGTGAGCCTCTGCGTCATCGTTTGTAAACTCCTCCGTTTTGTCTCGTCCACACTAAAACGCCCTCCGGAGATTCAAAACGCAAAACGCAGCTGCAGCGTTTCTAAACTTCTCCGTTTTAGGTCTTCGTTTTTCCCGTTTTAGTGTGGACGGGAGGTGCAAACGTAGCAAAAGGTCTCCGTTTTTAAACGAAAACGCAGTAGTGTGGACTGAGTCACCAACAACCGCTGTGTCACGTACCACCGCAAATATCCAATAGGAAAATTCAACTGCAGTAGCCACCGTTCAACCTGAAGAGGGCAGCACTAAGACGTTTTTACACCATATATTGTAGAAATAGAACACTTTATAAACAAATGGCAAAACTCAAATCAACGACTGGTATTAATAAAGATCCATTCTTACAGATCATTAACTAAAAAAAGTAGGTTAAGTGTTTAGTTACTCTTTAAGGACCTCAACAAGACACTTTTGGCATAAATCTGCAGAGTATAAAGAGAACGCATAAAATAATCAATAATCCAAAAACAGACAATAATTCACGAACAGACAATAATCCACATGGACATTGTGCTATGGATGTGGATCGAATACATTGCCAAATATTCACAGGATATGTATGCCATTTGCTATTATTTAATGTGAAATAGTGCTTCTCTCGTCTGTTGTCTAGAAGCAAAAGTGAAGTGAAGGGGGTGGGGGTGGGGGCTGTTTTCCTCTGGCCAACGAAGGAACAGTGATTACAAAACAAATTGGATCAAAACATTAAGAGTATTTGTCCATTTCCATCTATTTGGAAGTCGAAGTATTCACACCGGTTTGGAGACGAGATGTTGAGGATCAGATCCGATGGCTGTCTTGTCGATGAGGCCAGCACTTAAGGATGAGTCGGGATGGGTCCAGGCGCAGGTCAATAGCGTAGACGCCATCCTTCTTTTGATGTACCAAGTACATCAGGATTTACGGGACGTGTTCCCGGTTCTGGCTGATCTAAACTATGTAGCCTAATTTTGAATTAAGGAAGTCTATTGTGTGTAATGTGAATGCTAGGCCAAAGTGATGTGTTTTTAGTCTAGATTTGAACTGACAGAGTGTGTCTGCTTCCCGGACAATGTTAGTAAGATTGTTCCAGAGTTTTGGTGCTAAATAGGAAAAGGATCTACCGCCAGCAGTCGATTTCAATATTCTTGGTATTATCAACTGGCAGGAGTTTTGAGATCGGTAATAGGCGTGAAGGACTATAATGCATTTAGAGCTCACTCAAGTACTGGGGATCTAAACAATTTAGTGCTTTGTAAGTAATCAGCAATATTTTAAAATGTATACGATGTTTAATAGGCAGCCAATGCAGGGTCGACAGAACCAGGCTTAAATGGTCATGTGGTTGGATATTCCAACAGGACAATGATCCAAAAATTTGCCATGGCCATCCCGTCCCCTGACCTTAAACAAACAATAAAAATAAATAAATAAATAAAATCAAGGATTGTTGAAATGTTCTCTTGTATCTTGCCTGGTGTTCTCCAACCTTATCAGACATAATAGGAGAATACTCAGGCTTGCAAAAGGTTTATTCAAAAATTACACTTGTTTTAATGTCTTGACTAACATACTAACGCACATGTAAAGTACTTGATTTTACTATAAATGTAATATTAAATAACAGTTAAAAGTGAATATTTTTTTAAACGCACTAAATTTAAATGTACTGAACACACACACTGTACTTTTAACAAACCATGCTAATAATTTTCAATTAAAATGCATTATTCTTTTACGTGCTCTGCTGTAGGTTCTATACAGGCGAAACATTCTCACTTTTCCACTTAGCATGTGATTCCAGACTGAAAAGGCTGAGCGTTACAATTTGACATTAAATGTAACCCGGGAAATACATTCAACAAAACTGAGGATTTTCGATTTTTAAAACACCGAGACAAATAGCAGTCCCAAACTTTTAGGAAATACAATTAATATAAGCCACTAGTCATTTACGAATAAATATAACAAAATGAAAAATTGGCCATTAGAGGTTATGAAAACCACAATGTTAAAGCTCCAGTCCATAACTTATTTGGGATAAATTAAACTTCAAGTTTGAGAAAGTACGTACATAACCAGTATTAAAAACGATCTGCTTGCCTTGACTGAATTCAAAACTGCGAGCTAATAATGTTTTTAAATCCCAATCGTAGATATTTGTTATCTGCTCATATTCGATTTCACCAGTGAACACCCAAATACCTGCGTGAAAATCCTGAATTACTACAAATGAAAATTAGTGGTATTTTTTGTTTTCTTCATGACAACTTGACATTTCTCCTCACATTAGCATCACCCTACATTTAATTTCTGATAACCTAGTTCAAAGCTTGACCATCTCGGTCACTTTTTGCTGACAAATTTTCAAATTGTTTGAAACTTTTGCTGCCTAACTCCCTGCAAGATAATATAGTAATCTCTTCAATAAAGCACTTTCACGGAAAATAATAATAATAATAATATTACCCACACAGAAAGGAGTCTTAAACATTTATTTTGTGAAACCATGCAATTTGAATAAAGCACTGAATTGATCAGAACTCCAGTTGGCTATGCGTTACGCAAAATTGGCATGGGCAGTTTGCTGGAAACCTGTGAGGGGTTTCCAATTTACCCCTGGAGGCTTGGGCGGCAGGCTTCACTGGAGGTAAACTTCACTTGAGGCTTGAACAGTTGGGCGGAAAACTTCACTGGAGCCTTAGGCCATTCAGCAGTAAGCTTCATTGGAGGCTTGGGCGGTTCTGCAGCAAGCTTCACTGGAGGCTTGGGGGCAGGCTTCATTGGAGGCATGAACAGTTTGGCAGAAAGCTTCACTGGATTCCTGGGCAGTTCGGCAGAAATCTTCACTTCAGGCTTGGGCGGGTAGATGGCAGGCTTCCTTGGAGGCGCAAGCGGTTCAGCAGCAGGATTCACTGGTTGCTTGGAGGGATCTGAAACTAGCCTCGCTGGAGGCACGGGCAGTTTAGCGGCAGGGCTCACCAGAGGCTCGGGCAGTCCGGGCGCAGGGTTGACCAGAGGCTCGGGCAGTTCGGGCACAGGGTTGACCGGCAGTTCGGGCGCAGGGTTGACCGGAGGCTCGGGCAGTTCGGGCGCAGGGTTGACCGGAGGCTCGGGCAGTTCGGGCCCAGGGTTGACCGGAGGCTCGGGCAGTTCGGGCGCAGGGTTCACCGGAGGCTCGGGCAGTTCGGGCGCAGGGTTCACCGGAGGCTCGGGCAGTTCGGGCGCAGGGTTCACCGGAGGCTCGGGCAGTTCGGGCGCAGGGTTCACCGGAGGCTCGGGCAGTTCGGGCGCAGGGTTCACCGGAGGCTCGGGCGCAGGGTTCACCGGAGGCTCGGGCAGTTCGGGCGCAGGGTTCACCGGAGGCTCGGGCAGTTCGGGCGCAGGGTTCACTGGAGGCTCGGGCAGTTCGGGCGCAGGGTTCACCGGAGGCTCGGGCAGTTCGGGCGCAGGGTTCACCGGAGGCTCGGGCAGTTCGGGCGCAGGGTTCACCGGAGGCTCGGCCAGTTCAGGGGCAGGCTTCACTGGAGGCCCTGCCAGTTCGCAGGCAGGCTTGACTGGAGGCCCGGCCAGTTCGCAGGCAGGCTTGACTGGAGGCCCGGCCAGTTCGCAGGCAGGCTTGACTGGAGGCCCGGCCAGTTCGCAGGCAGGCTTGACTGGAGGCCCAGCCAGTTCGCAGGCAGGCTTGACTGGAGGCCCGGCCAGTTCGCAGGCAGGCTTGACTGGAAGCATGGACAGTTCAGCAGCGGGCTTCATTGGAGGCTTGAATAGTTTGGCGGCAAGCATCACTGGAGGCTTGGGCACAGACTTAACTGGAGTGATAAAATTATAAAAGACAAACTGAAGAAAAAACTAGAAAGCTGACCCCAAACACTACGACAATACTAGAAGATAACACATACCTGTATTTGGAGCCATACACTGACGTCCACGTCCATTGCTGTAGCATTTCTCATTGTTCGGACAGTCACTGTCATAGGCACACAGAACGGCACACTTACCTGCACCAGATTTTTCACTTCGGCACTCTGACTTTGCTGTTATATACAGATAGGAGACAAAGAAACCTCACTGAATACAGAAGGTGTAATCCACACAAAAAAACTGACAACATTTAAAAACCATTTTGCTTATGGAAGCTTGTTTCCACTTCCAAAAAAAGAAAAGAAAAAGAAAAAAAGTTGACTAATTGACTCAATTTACCAGTTTTTCTTAGAATTATGAGATAAGGCACAACTACCCCTCTTTTTATTCTTCATGGCATAAACAAGCTTCCATAAGAGTTCAAACAGCACTGTGATCACAAGATTCAGTGCATCACGCTATCAACGGCAAATTTCAAAGCTGCATTCAGGCTCGGGGTGGGACTCAGCCAGATGTGCTAAATGCTCAGACATGTGGTTAAACACAGAAGAGTTCTGGTATGTTTTATATCTTAACAAGAATACAAAGAACTAGCAAAAACCCATGTAGTCTACTTTGTAAAATACACAGACTATCAAAATGCCAACTTCATCCAAGTCCTTAAGTCAACTTGACAATATTTTTGACACAATTTTCTACACATTGCATCATAATTAGGTTTAATCTAATCTTAAAACATTGTCCAAAATGAATGTCCCAAGTTGCTCATACAAAGTTTTAAAATAAATATTTATTTTGGATAGTTTCTCTACATAAAACATTCATCTGTCATAAATCTTACAAAGCTATAATTAGCTTACCGCTAAATCATGTCAAATCAGATTCAAACACTGTACAATGCTGTAATAATCTCACTGTGAAGGCTACGTGTCAAGTGTAGGAAACGCGTCATACTTAGGAACTTGGAACAAAGCATTTCTTCGAACTTTATAGTTAAAAGATCGTCTCACCTGCGACTGCAAGTCCAGTGTCTGTTGTGCTCAAACATGCACACAAACACAATAAAACAGAAATCAACGAGCAGTAACTGTGAGTTGGCATCCTCTTGACCTGCAATCTCACAAACTCAAATTAAATAAGCGTTAGCACACACAACTACAATAAAAAATGGCGTTACTGCATCAAAACATCTGCTGAATCCCACTAAAAACGCAGTGAAATGGTTTAAAGTGCACGCATTTTTTTAAGGTGCAATGATGTCTAGTCTAGTCAACTCTAACCCAAATGAAACTCACCTGCAGCTTTCTTGACTAATCTTGAAGACCTTGATTAGCTTGTTCAGGTGTTTTTGATCAGGGTTGGAGGAGGGGGTCATTGCATTCGCATATGATAATAATTAGACGATTGTTATTTTCCATGGCAACACTATCAAAGCCTAGGATGATGCAACAGTGGTTCAGCATTCACGTGGTACAAGTCGGAGCTCTCAGAAAATCCCAAGTCCAAGTTGTAATGATTAAACTCCAAGACACACCTAAAGGGTAACCCTGGTCAGAGCCTGACTCCACCCACTGGCAATATTTGAAAAATGCTGGAAAAGTGGGCAGTGCCCAGCGGAGGGGGGCGTGCACCTGAGACGCATCTCTTTGTATGGAACTTGCTTAAGGCCCCGTCCACACTACTGCGTTTTCGTTTAAAAACGGAGAATTAAAACGAAAACGATCTCCGTCCACACTAGCGTTTTACCTGCGTATTAGAATTTATCTCTGTCCACACTAAAACGACTGAAAAAGTGGATCACTTGACCATTCACCAACACTGGGCATGCGCGCGCCGGTGTAAACAGTGGTTGGCGAATCAGGGAAAGATACGTCATGACTGATGACACCCAATCATAGAGCCGAGCGTGAGCCTCTGCGTCATCGTTTGTAAACTCCTCCGTTTTGTCTCGTCCACACTAAAACGCCCTCCGGAGATTCAAAACGCAAAACGCAGCTGCAGCGTTTCTAAACTTCTCCGTTTTAGGTCTTCGTTTTTCCCGTTTTAGTGTGGACGGGAGGTGCAAACGTAGCAAAAGGTCTCCGTTTTTAAACGAAAACGCAGTAGTGTGGACTGAGTCACCAACAACCGCTGTGTCACGTACCACCGCAAATATCCAATAGGAAAATTCAACTGCAGTAGCCACCGTTCAACCTGAAGAGGGCAGCACTAAGACGTTTTTACACCATATATTGTAGAAATAGAACACTTTATAAACAAATGGCAAAACTCAAATCAACGACTGGTATTAATAAAGATCCATTCTTACAGATCATTAACTAAAAAAAGTAGGTTAAGTGTTTAGTTACTCTTTAAGGACCTCAACAAGACACTTTTGGCATAAATCTGCAGAGTATAAAGAGAACGCATAAAATAATCAATAATCCAAAAACAGACAATAATTCACGAACAGACAATAATCCACATGGACATTGTGCTATGGATGTGGATCGAATACATTGCCAAATATTCACAGGATATGTATGCCATTTGCTATTATTTAATGTGAAATAGTGCTTCTCTCGTCTGTTGTCTAGAAGCAAAAGTGAAGTGAAGGGGGTGGGGGTGGGGGCTGTTTTCCTCTGGCCAACGAAGGAACAGTGATTACAAAACAAATTGGATCAAAACATTAAGAGTATTTGTCCATTTCCATCTATTTGGAAGTCGAAGTATTCACACCGGTTTGGAGACGAGATGTTGAGGATCAGATCCGATGGCTGTCTTGTCGATGAGGCCAGCACTTAAGGATGAGTCGGGATGGGTCCAGGCGCAGGTCAATAGCGTAGACGCCATCCTTCTTTTGATGTACCAAGTACATCAGGATTTACGGGACGTGTTCCCGGTTCTGGCTGATCTAAACTATGTAGCCTAATTTTGAATTAAGGAAGTCTATTGTGTGTAATGTGAATGCTAGGCCAAAGTGATGTGTTTTTAGTCTAGATTTGAACTGACAGAGTGTGTCTGCTTCCCGGACAATGTTAGTAAGATTGTTCCAGAGTTTTGGTGCTAAATAGGAAAAGGATCTACCGCCAGCAGTCGATTTCAATATTCTTGGTATTATCAACTGGCAGGAGTTTTGAGATCGGTAATAGGCGTGAAGGACTATAATGCATTTAGAGCTCACTCAAGTACTGGGGATCTAAACAATTTAGTGCTTTGTAAGTAATCAGCAATATTTTAAAATGTATACGATGTTTAATAGGCAGCCAATGCAGGGTCGACAGAACCAGGCTTAAATGGTCATGTGGTTGGATATTCCAACAGGACAATGATCCAAAAATTTGCCATGGCCATCCCGTCCCCTGACCTTAAACAAACAATAAAAATAAATAAATAAATAAAATCAAGGATTGTTGAAATGTTCTCTTGTATCTTGCCTGGTGTTCTCCAACCTTATCAGACATAATAGGAGAATACTCAGGCTTGCAAAAGGTTTATTCAAAAATTACACTTGTTTTAATGTCTTGACTAACATACTAACGCACATGTAAAGTACTTGATTTTACTATAAATGTAATATTAAATAACAGTTAAAAGTGAATATTTTTTTAAACGCACTAAATTTAAATGTACTGAACACACACACTGTACTTTTAACAAACCATGCTAATAATTTTCAATTAAAATGCATTATTCTTTTACGTGCTCTGCTGTAGGTTCTATACAGGCGAAACATTCTCACTTTTCCACTTAGCATGTGATTCCAGACTGAAAAGGCTGAGCGTTACAATTTGACATTAAATGTAACCCGGGAAATACATTCAACAAAACTGAGGATTTTCGATTTTTAAAACACCGAGACAAATAGCAGTCCCAAACTTTTAGGAAATACAATTAATATAAGCCACTAGTCATTTACGAATAAATATAACAAAATGAAAAATTGGCCATTAGAGGTTATGAAAACCACAATGTTAAAGCTCCAGTCCATAACTTATTTGGGATAAATTAAACTTCAAGTTTGAGAAAGTACGTACATAACCAGTATTAAAAACGATCTGCTTGCCTTGACTGAATTCAAAACTGCGAGCTAATAATGTTTTTAAATCCCAATCGTAGATATTTGTTATCTGCTCATATTCGATTTCACCAGTGAACACCCAAATACCTGCGTGAAAATCCTGAATTACTACAAATGAAAATTAGTGGTATTTTTTGTTTTCTTCATGACAACTTGACATTTCTCCTCACATTAGCATCACCCTACATTTAATTTCTGATAACCTAGTTCAAAGCTTGACCATCTCGGTCACTTTTTGCTGACAAATTTTCAAATTGTTTGAAACTTTTGCTGCCTAACTCCCTGCAAGATAATATAGTAATCTCTTCAATAAAGCACTTTCACGGAAAATAATAATAATAATAATATTACCCACACAGAAAGGAGTCTTAAACATTTATTTTGTGAAACCATGCAATTTGAATAAAGCACTGAATTGATCAGAACTCCAGTTGGCTATGCGTTACGCAAAATTGGCATGGGCAGTTTGCTGGAAACCTGTGAGGGGTTTCCAATTTACCCCTGGAGGCTTGGGCGGCAGGCTTCACTGGAGGTAAACTTCACTTGAGGCTTGAACAGTTGGGCGGAAAACTTCACTGGAGCCTTAGGCCATTCAGCAGTAAGCTTCATTGGAGGCTTGGGCGGTTCTGCAGCAAGCTTCACTGGAGGCTTGGGGGCAGGCTTCATTGGAGGCATGAACAGTTTGGCAGAAAGCTTCACTGGATTCCTGGGCAGTTCGGCAGAAATCTTCACTTCAGGCTTGGGCGGGTAGATGGCAGGCTTCCTTGGAGGCGCAAGCGGTTCAGCAGCAGGATTCACTGGTTGCTTGGAGGGATCTGAAACTAGCCTCGCTGGAGGCACGGGCAGTTTAGCGGCAGGGCTCACCAGAGGCTCGGGCAGTCCGGGCGCAGGGTTGACCAGAGGCTCGGGCAGTTCGGGCACAGGGTTGACCGGCAGTTCGGGCGCAGGGTTGACCGGAGGCTCGGGCAGTTCGGGCGCAGGGTTGACCGGAGGCTCGGGCAGTTCGGGCCCAGGGTTGACCGGAGGCTCGGGCAGTTCGGGCGCAGGGTTCACCGGAGGCTCGGGCAGTTCGGGCGCAGGGTTCACCGGAGGCTCGGGCAGTTCGGGCGCAGGGTTCACCGGAGGCTCGGGCAGTTCGGGCGCAGGGTTCACCGGAGGCTCGGGCAGTTCGGGCGCAGGGTTCACCGGAGGCTCGGGCGCAGGGTTCACCGGAGGCTCGGGCAGTTCGGGCGCAGGGTTCACCGGAGGCTCGGGCAGTTCGGGCGCAGGGTTCACCGGAGGCTCGGGCAGTTCGGGCGCAGGGTTCACCGGAGGCTCGGGCAGTTCGGGCGCAGGGTTCACCGGAGGCTCGGGCAGTTCGGGCGCAGGGTTCACCGGAGGCTCGGCCAGTTCAGGGGCAGGCTTCACTGGAGGCCCTGCCAGTTCGCAGGCAGGCTTGACTGGAGGCCCGGCCAGTTCGCAGGCAGGCTTGACTGGAGGCCCGGCCAGTTCGCAGGCAGGCTTGACTGGAGGCCCAGCCAGTTCGCAGGCAGGCTTGACTGGAGGCCCGGCCAGTTCGCAGGCAGGCTTGACTGGAAGCATGGACAGTTCAGCAGCGGGCTTCATTGGAGGCTTGAATAGTTTGGCGGCAAGCATCACTGGAGGCTTGGGCACAGACTTAACTGGAGTGATAAAATTATAAAAGACAAACTGAAGAAAAAACTAGAAAGCTGACCCCAAACACTACGACAATACTAGAAGATAACACATACCTGTATTTGGAGCCATACACTGACGTCCACGTCCATTGCTGTAGCATTTCTCATTGTTCGGACAGTCACTGTTATAGGCACACAGAACGGCACACTTACCTGCACCAGATTTTTCACTTCGGCACTCTGACTTTGCTGTTATATACAGATAGGAGACAAAGAAACCTCACTGAATACAGAAGGTGTAATCCACACAAAAAAACTGACAACATTTAAAAACCATTTTGCTTATGGAAGCTTGTTTCCACTTCCAAAAAAAGAAAAGAAAAAGAAAAAAAGTTGACTAATTGACTCAATTTACCAGTTTTTCTTAGAATTATGAGATAAGGCACAACTACCCCTCTTTTTATTCTTCATGGCATAAACAAGCTTCCATAAGAGTTCAAACAGCACTGTGATCACAAGATTCAGTGCATCACGCTATCAACTGCAAATTTCAAAGCTGCATTCAGGCTCGGGGTGGGACTCAGCCAGATGTGCTAAATGCTCAGACATGTGGTTAAACACAGAAGAGTTCTGGTATGTTTTATATCTTAACAAGAATACAAAGAACTAGCAAAAACCCATGTAGTCTACTTTGTAAAATACACAGACTATCAAAATGCCAACTTCATCCAAGTCCTTAAGTCAACTTGACAATATTTTTGACACAATTTTCTACACATTGCATCATAATTAGGTTTAATCTAATCTTAAAACATTGTCCAAAATGAATGTCCCAAGTTGCTCATACAAAGTTTTAAAATAAATATTTATTTTGGATAGTTTCTCTACATAAAACATTCATCTGTCATAAATCTTACAAAGCTATAATTAGCTTACCGCTAAATCATGTCAAATCAGATTCAAACACTGTACAATGCTGTAATAATCTCACTGTGAAGGCTACGTGTCAAGTGTAGGAAACGCGTCATACTTAGGAACTTGGAACAAAGCATTTCTTCGAACTTTATAGTTAAAAGATCGTCTCACCTGCGACTGCAAGTCCAGTGTCTGTTGTGCTCAAACATGCACACAAACACAATAAAACAGAAATCAACGAGCAGTAACTGTGAGTTGGCATCCTCTTGACCTGCAATCTCACAAACTCAAATTAAATAAGCGTTAGCACACACAACTACAATAAAAAATGGCGTTACTGCATCAAAACATCTGCTGAATCCCACTAAAAACGCAGTGAAATGGTTTAAAGTGCACGCATTTTTTTAAGGTCCAATGATGTCTAGTCTAGTCAACTCTAACCCAAATGAAACTCACCTGCAGCTTTCTTGACTAATCTTGAAGACCTTGATTAGCTTGTTCAGGTGTTTTTGATCAGGGTTGGAGGAGGGGGTCATTGCATTCGCATATGATAATAATTAGACGATTGTTATTTTCCATGGCAACACTATCAAAGCCTAGGATGATGCAACAGTGGTTCAGCATTCACGTGGTACAAGTCGGAGCTCTCAGAAAATCCCAAGTCCAAGTTGTAATGATTAAACTCCAAGACACACCTAAAGGGTAACCCTGGTCAGAGCCTGACTCCACCCACTGGCAATATTTGAAAAATGCTGGAAAAGTGGGCAGTGCCCAGCGGAGGGGGGCGTGCACCTGAGACGCATCTCTTTGTATGGAACTTGCTTAAGGCCCCGTCCACACTACTGCGTTTTCGTTTAAAAACGGAGAATTAAAACGAAAACGATCTCCGTCCACACTAGCGTTTTACCTGCGTATTAGAATTTATCTCTGTCCACACTAAAACGACTGAAAAAGTGGATCACTTGACCATTCACCAACACTGGGCATGCGCGCGCCGGTGTAAACAGTGGTTGGCGAATCAGGGAAAGATACGTCATGACTGATGACACCCAATCATAGAGCCGAGCGTGAGCCTCTGCGTCATCGTTTGTAAACTCCTCCGTTTTGTCTCGTCCACACTAAAACGCCCTCCGGAGATTCAAAACGCAAAACGCAGCTGCAGCGTTTCTAAACTTCTCCGTTTTAGGTCTTCGTTTTTCCCGTTTTAGTGTGGACGGGAGGTGCAAACGTAGCAAAAGGTCTCCGTTTTTAAACGAAAACGCAGTAGTGTGGACTGAGTCACCAACAACCGCTGTGTCACGTACCACCGCAAATATCCAATAGGAAAATTCAACTGCAGTAGCCACCGTTCAACCTGAAGAGGGCAGCACTAAGACGTTTTTACACCATATATTGTAGAAATAGAACACTTTATAAACAAATGGCAAAACTCAAATCAACGACTGGTATTAATAAAGATCCATTCTTACAGATCATTAACTAAAAAAAGTAGGTTAAGTGTTTAGTTACTCTTTAAGGACCTCAACAAGACACTTTTGGCATAAATCTGCAGAGTATAAAGAGAACGCATAAAATAATCAATAATCCAAAAACAGACAATAATTCACGAACAGACAATAATCCACATGGACATTGTGCTATGGATGTGGATCGAATACATTGCCAAATATTCACAGGATATGTATGCCATTTGCTATTATTTAATGTGAAATAGTGCTTCTCTCGTCTGTTGTCTAGAAGCAAAAGTGAAGTGAAGGGGGTGGGGGGGGGGGCTGTTTTCCTCTGGCCAACGAAGGAACAGTGATTACAAAACAAATTGGATCAAAACATTAAGAGTATTTGTCCATTTCCATCTATTTGGAAGTCGAAGTATTCACACCGGTTTGGAGACGAGATGTTGAGGATCAGATCCGATGGCTGTCTTGTCGATGAGGCCAGCACTTAAGGATGAGTCGGGATGGGTCCAGGCGCAGGTCAATAGCGTAGACGCCATCCTTCTTTTGATGTACCAAGTACATCAGGATTTACGGGACGTGTTCCCGGTTCTGGCTGATCTAAACTATGTAGCCTAATTTTGAATTAAGGAAGTCTATTGTGTGTAATGTGAATGCTAGGCCAAAGTGATGTGTTTTTAGTCTAGATTTGAACTGACAGAGTGTGTCTGCTTCCCGGACAATGTTAGTAAGATTGTTCCAGAGTTTTGGTGCTAAATAGGAAAAGGATCTACCGCCAGCAGTCGATTTCAATATTCTTGGTATTATCAACTGGCAGGAGTTTTGAGATCGGTAATAGGCGTGAAGGACTATAATGCATTTAGAGCTCACTCAAGTACTGGGGATCTAAACAATTTAGTACTTTGTAAGTAATCAGCAATATTTTAAAATGTATACGATGTTTAATAGGCAGCCAATGCAGGGTCGACAGAACCAGGCTTAAATGGTCATGTGGTTGGATATTCCAACAGGACAATGATCCAAAAATTTGCCATGGCCATCCCGTCCCCTGACCTTAAACAAACAATAAAAATAAATAAATAAATAAAATCAAGGATTGTTGAAATGTTCTCTTGTATCTTGCCTGGTGTTCTCCAACCTTATCAGACATAATAGGAGAATACTCAGGCTTGCAAAAGGTTTATTCAAAAATTACACTTGTTTTAATGTCTTGACTAACATACTAACGCACATGTAAAGTACTTGATTTTACTATAAATGTAATATTAAATAACAGTTAAAAGTGAATATTTTTTTAAACGCACTAAATTTAAATGTACTGAACACACACACTGTACTTTTAACAAACCATGCTAATAATTTTCAATTAAAATGCATTATTCTTTTACGTGCTCTGCTGTAGGTTCTATACAGGTGAAACATTCTCACTTTTCCACTTAGCATGTGATTCCAGACTGAAAAGGCTGAGCGTTACAATTTGACATTAAATGTAACCCGGGAAATACATTCAACAAAACTGAGGATTTTCGATTTTTAAAACACCGAGACAAATAGCAGTCCCAAACTTTTAGGAAATACAATTAATATAAGCCACCAGTCATTTACGAATAAATATAACAAAATGAAAAATTGGCCATTAGAGGTTATGAAAACCACAATGTTAAAGCTCCAGTCCATAACTTATTTGGGATAAATTAAACTTCAAGTTTGAGAAAGTACGTACATAACCAGTATTAAAAACGATCTGCTTGCCTTGACTGAATTCAAAACTGCGAGCTAATAATGTTTTTAAATCCCAATCGTAGATATTTGTTATCTGCTCATATTCGATTTCACCAGTGAACACCCAAATACCTGCGTGAAAATCCTGAATTACTACAAATGAAAATTAGTGGTATTTTTTGTTTTCTTCATGACAACTTGACATTTCTCCTCACATTAGCATCACCCTACATTTAATTTCTGATAACCTAGTTCAAAGCTTGACCATCTCGGTCACTTTTTGCTGACAAATTTTCAAATTGTTTGAAACTTTTGCTGCCTAACTCCCTGCAAGATAATATAGTAATCTCTTCAATAAAGCACTTTCACGGAAAATAATAATAATAATAATATTACCCACACAGAAAGGAGTCTTAAATATTTATTTTGTGAAACCATGCAATTTGAATAAAGCACTGAATTGATCAGAACTCCAGTTGGCTATGCGTTACGCAAAATTGGCATGGGCAGTTTGCTGGAAACCTGTGAGGGGTTTCCAATTTACCCCTGGAGGCTTGGGCGGCAGGCTTCACTGGAGGTAAACTTCACTTGAGGCTTGAACAGTTGGGCGGAAAACTTCACTGGAGCCTTAGGCCATTCAGCAGTAAGCTTCATTGGAGGCTTGGGCGGTTCTGCAGCAAGCTTCACTGGAGGCTTGGGGGCAGGCTTCATTGGAGGCATGAACAGTTTGGCAGAAAGCTTCACTGGATTCCTGGGCAGTTCGGCAGAAATCTTCACTTCAGGCTTGGGCGGGTAGATGGCAGGCTTCCTTGGAGGCGCAAGCGGTTCAGCAGCAGGATTCACTGGTTGCTTGGAGGGATCTGAAACTAGCCTCGCTGGAGGCACGGGCAGTTTAGCGGCAGGGCTCACCAGAGGCTCGGGCAGTCCGGGCGCAGGGTTGACCAGAGGCTCGGGCAGTTCGGGCACAGGGTTGACCGGCAGTTCGGGCGCAGGGTTGACCGGAGGCTCGGGCAGTTCGGGCGCAGGGTTGACCGGAGGCTCGGGCAGTTCGGGCCCAGGGTTGACCGGAGGCTCGGGCAGTTCGGGCGCAGGGTTCACCGGAGGCTCGGGCAGTTCGGGCGCAGGGTTCACCGGAGGCTCGGGCAGTTCGGGCGCAGGGTTCACCGGAGGCTCGGGCAGTTCGGGCGCAGGGTTCACCGGAGGCTCGGGCAGTTCGGGCGCAGGGTTCACCGGAGGCTCGGGCAGTTCGGGCGCAGGGTTCACCGGAGGCTCGGGCAGTTCGGGCGCAGGGTTCACTGGAGGCTCGGGCAGTTCGGGCGCAGGGTTCACCGGAGGCTCGGGCAGTTCGGGCGCAGGGTTCACCGGAGGCTCGGGCAGTTCGGGCGCAGGGTTCACCGGAGGCTCGGCCAGTTCAGGGGCAGGCTTCACTGGAGGCCCTGCCAGTTCGCAGGCAGGCTTGACTGGAGGCCCGGCCAGTTCGCAGGCAGGCTTGACTGGAGGCCCGGCCAGTTCGCAGGCAGGCTTGACTGGAGGCCCGGCCAGTTCGCAGGCAGGCTTGACTGGAGGCCCGGCCAGTTCGCAGGCAGGCTTGACTGGAGGCCCGGCCAGTTCGCAGGCAGGCTTGACTGGAAGCATGGACAGTTCAGCAGCGGGCTTCATTGGAGGCTTGAATAGTTTGGCGGCAAGCATCACTGGAGGCTTGGGCACAGACTTAACTGGAGTGATAAAATTATAAAAGACAAACTGAAGAAAAAACTAGAAAGCTGACCCCAAACACTACGACAATACTAGAAGATAACACATACCTGTATTTGGAGCCATACACTGACGTCCACGTCCATTGCTGTAGCATTTCTCATTGTTCGGACAGTCACTGTCATAGGCACACAGAACGGCACACTTACCTGCACCAGATTTTTCACTTCGGCACTCTGACTTTGCTGTTATATACAGATAGGAGACAAAGAAACCTCACTGAATACAGAAGGTGTAATCCACACAAAAAAACTGACAACATTTAAAAACCATTTTGCTTATGGAAGCTTGTTTCCACTTCCAAAAAAAGAAAAGAAAAAGAAAAAAAGTTGACTAATTGACTCAATTTACCAGTTTTTCTTAGAATTATGAGATAAGGCACAACTACCCCTCTTTTTATTCTTCATGGCATAAACAAGCTTCCATAAGAGTTCAAACAGCACTGTGATCACAAGATTCAGTGCATCACGCTATCAACGGCAAATTTCAAAGCTGCATTCAGGCTCGGGGTGGGACTCAGCCAGATGTGCTAAATGCTCAGACATGTGGTTAAACACAGAAGAGTTCTGGTATGTTTTATATCTTAACAAGAATACAAAGAACTAGCAAAAACCCATGTAGTCTACTTTGTAAAATACACAGACTATCAAAATGCCAACTTCATCCAAGTCCTTAAGTCAACTTGACAATATTTTTGACACAATTTTCTACACATTGCATCATAATTAGGTTTAATCTAATCTTAAAACATTGTCCAAAATGAATGTCCCAAGTTGCTCATACAAAGTTTTAAAATAAATATTTATTTTGGATAGTTTCTCTACATAAAACATTCATCTGTCATAAATCTTACAAAGCTATAATTAGCTTACCGCTAAATCATGTCAAATCAGATTCAAACACTGTACAATGCTGTAATAATCTCACTGTGAAGGCTACGTGTCAAGTGTAGGAAACGCGTCATACTTAGGAACTTGGAACAAAGCATTTCTTCGAACTTTATAGTTAAAAGATCGTCTCACCTGCGACTGCAAGTCCAGTGTCTGTTGTGCTCAAACATGCACACAAACACAATAAAACAGAAATCAACGAGCAGTAACTGTGAGTTGGCATCCTCTTGACCTGCAATCTCACAAACTCAAATTAAATAAGCGTTAGCACACACAACTACAATAAAAAATGGCGTTACTGCATCAAAACATCTGCTGAATCCCACTAAAAACGCAGTGAAATGGTTTAAAGTGCACGCATTTTTTTAAGGTGCAATGATGTCTAGTCTAGTCAACTCTAACCCAAATGAAACTCACCTGCAGCTTTCTTGACTAATCTTGA
This sequence comes from Pimephales promelas, assembly GCF_988280905.1. Classification (NCBI taxonomy): domain Eukaryota; kingdom Metazoa; phylum Chordata; class Actinopteri; order Cypriniformes; family Leuciscidae; genus Pimephales; species Pimephales promelas. The sequence continues at coordinate 11,973,409 of NC_142782.1, read as the reverse complement.
AGACCTTGATTAGCTTGTTCAGGTGTTTTTGATCAGGGTTGGAGGAGGGGGTCATTGCATTCGCATATGATAATAATTAGACGATTGTTATTTTCCATGGCAACACTATCAAAGCCTAGGATGATGCAACAGTGGTTCAGCATTCACGTGGTACAAGTCGGAGCTCTCAGAAAATCCCAAGTCCAAGTTGTAATGATTAAACTCCAAGACACACCTAAAGGGTAACCCTGGTCAGAGCCTGACTCCACCCACTGGCAATATTTGAAAAATGCTGGAAAAGTGGGCAGTGCCCAGCGGAGGGGGGCGTGCACCTGAGACGCATCTCTTTGTATGGAACTTGCTTAAGGCCCCGTCCACACTACTGCGTTTTCGTTTAAAAACGGAGAATTAAAACGAAAACGATCTCCGTCCACACTAGCGTTTTACCTGCGTATTAGAATTTATCTCTGTCCACACTAAAACGACTGAAAAAGTGGATCACTTGACCATTCACCAACACTGGGCATGCGCGCGCCGGTGTAAACAGTGGTTGGCGAATCAGGGAAAGATACGTCATGACTGATGACACCCAATCATAGAGCCGAGCGTGAGCCTCTGCGTCATCGTTTGTAAACTCCTCCGTTTTGTCTCGTCCACACTAAAACGCCCTCCGGAGATTCAAAACGCAAAACGCAGCTGCAGCGTTTCTAAACTTCTCCGTTTTAGGTCTTCGTTTTTCCCGTTTTAGTGTGGACGGGAGGTGCAAACGTAGCAAAAGGTCTCCGTTTTTAAACGAAAACGCAGTAGTGTGGACTGAGTCACCAACAACCGCTGTGTCACGTACCACCGCAAATATCCAATAGGAAAATTCAACTGCAGTAGCCACCGTTCAACCTGAAGAGGGCAGCACTAAGACGTTTTTACACCATATATTGTAGAAATAGAACACTTTATAAACAAATGGCAAAACTCAAATCAACGACTGGTATTAATAAAGATCCATTCTTACAGATCATTAACTAAAAAAAGTAGGTTAAGTGTTTAGTTACTCTTTAAGGACCTCAACAAGACACTTTTGGCATAAATCTGCAGAGTATAAAGAGAACGCATAAAATAATCAATAATCCAAAAACAGACAATAATTCACGAACAGACAATAATCCACATGGACATTGTGCTATGGATGTGGATCGAATACATTGCCAAATATTCACAGGATATGTATGCCATTTGCTATTATTTAATGTGAAATAGTGCTTCTCTCGTCTGTTGTCTAGAAGCAAAAGTGAAGTGAAGGGGGTGGGGGTGGGGGCTGTTTTCCTCTGGCCAACGAAGGAACAGTGATTACAAAACAAATTGGATCAAAACATTAAGAGTATTTGTCCATTTCCATCTATTTGGAAGTCGAAGTATTCACACCGGTTTGGAGACGAGATGTTGAGGATCAGATCCGATGGCTGTCTTGTCGATGAGGCCAGCACTTAAGGATGAGTCGGGATGGGTCCAGGCGCAGGTCAATAGCGTAGACGCCATCCTTCTTTTGATGTACCAAGTACATCAGGATTTACGGGACGTGTTCCCGGTTCTGGCTGATCTAAACTATGTAGCCTAATTTTGAATTAAGGAAGTCTATTGTGTGTAATGTGAATGCTAGGCCAAAGTGATGTGTTTTTAGTCTAGATTTGAACTGACAGAGTGTGTCTGCTTCCCGGACAATGTTAGTAAGATTGTTCCAGAGTTTTGGTGCTAAATAGGAAAAGGATCTACCGCCAGCAGTCGATTTCAATATTCTTGGTATTATCAACTGGCAGGAGTTTTGAGATCGGTAATAGGCGTGAAGGACTATAATGCATTTAGAGCTCACTCAAGTACTGGGGATCTAAACAATTTAGTGCTTTGTAAGTAATCAGCAATATTTTAAAATGTATACGATGTTTAATAGGCAGCCAATGCAGGGTCGACAGAACCAGGCTTAAATGGTCATGTGGTTGGATATTCCAACAGGACAATGATCCAAAAATTTGCCATGGCCATCCCGTCCCCTGACCTTAAACAAACAATAAAAATAAATAAATAAATAAAATCAAGGATTGTTGAAATGTTCTCTTGTATCTTGCCTGGTGTTCTCCAACCTTATCAGACATAATAGGAGAATACTCAGGCTTGCAAAAGGTTTATTCAAAAATTACACTTGTTTTAATGTCTTGACTAACATACTAACGCACATGTAAAGTACTTGATTTTACTATAAATGTAATATTAAATAACAGTTAAAAGTGAATATTTTTTTAAACGCACTAAATTTAAATGTACTGAACACACACACTGTACTTTTAACAAACCATGCTAATAATTTTCAATTAAAATGCATTATTCTTTTACGTGCTCTGCTGTAGGTTCTATACAGGCGAAACATTCTCACTTTTCCACTTAGCATGTGATTCCAGACTGAAAAGGCTGAGCGTTACAATTTGACATTAAATGTAACCCGGGAAATACATTCAACAAAACTGAGGATTTTCGATTTTTAAAACACCGAGACAAATAGCAGTCCCAAACTTTTAGGAAATACAATTAATATAAGCCACTAGTCATTTACGAATAAATATAACAAAATGAAAAATTGGCCATTAGAGGTTATGAAAACCACAATGTTAAAGCTCCAGTCCATAACTTATTTGGGATAAATTAAACTTCAAGTTTGAGAAAGTACGTACATAACCAGTATTAAAAACGATCTGCTTGCCTTGACTGAATTCAAAACTGCGAGCTAATAATGTTTTTAAATCCCAATCGTAGATATTTGTTATCTGCTCATATTCGATTTCACCAGTGAACACCCAAATACCTGCGTGAAAATCCTGAATTACTACAAATGAAAATTAGTGGTATTTTTTGTTTTCTTCATGACAACTTGACATTTCTCCTCACATTAGCATCACCCTACATTTAATTTCTGATAACCTAGTTCAAAGCTTGACCATCTCGGTCACTTTTTGCTGACAAATTTTCAAATTGTTTGAAACTTTTGCTGCCTAACTCCCTGCAAGATAATATAGTAATCTCGTCAATAAAGCACTTTCACGGAAAAAAATAATAATAATAATATTACCCACACAGAAAGGAGTCTTAAACATTTATTTTGTGAAACCATGCAATTTGAATAAAGCACTGAATTGATCAGAACTCCAGTTGGCTATGCGTTACGCAAAATTGGCATGGGCAGTTTGCTGGAAACCTGTGAGGGGTTTCCAATTTACCCCTGGAGGCTTGGGCGGCAGGCTTCACTGGAGGTAAACTTCACTTGAGGCTTGAACAGTTGGGCGGAAAACTTCACTGGAGCCTTAGGCCATTCAGCAGTAAGCTTCATTGGAGGCTTGGGCGGTTCTGCAGCAAGCTTCACTGGAGGCTTGGGGGCAGGCTTCATTGGAGGCATGAACAGTTTGGCAGAAAGCTTCACTGGATTCCTGGGCAGTTCGGCAGAAATCTTCACTTCAGGCTTGGGCGGGTAGATGGCAGGCTTCCTTGGAGGCGCAAGCGGTTCAGCAGCAGGATTCACTGGTTGCTTGGAGGGATCTGAAACTAGCCTCGCTGGAGGCACGGGCAGTTTAGCGGCAGGGCTCACCAGAGGCTCGGGCAGTCCGGGCGCAGGGTTGACCAGAGGCTCGGGCAGTTCGGGCACAGGGTTGACCGGCAGTTCGGGCGCAGGGTTGACCGGAGGCTCGGGCAGTTCGGGCGCAGGGTTGACCGGAGGCTCGGGCAGTTCGGGCCCAGGGTTGACCGGAGGCTCGGGCAGTTCGGGCGCAGGGTTGACCGGAGGCTCGGGCAGTTCGGGCGCAGGGTTCACCGGAGGCTCGGGCAGTTCGGGCGCAGGGTTCACCGGAGGCTCGGGCAGTTCGGGCGCAGGGTTCACCGGAGGCTCGGGCGCAGGGTTCACCGGAGGCTCGGGCGCAGGGTTCACCGGAGGCTCGGGCGCAGGGTTCACCGGAGGCTCGGGCAGTTCGGGCGCAGGGTTCACCGGAGGCTCGGGCAGTTCGGGCGCAGGGTTCACTGGAGGCTCGGGCAGTTCGGGCGCAGGGTTCACCGGAGGCTTGGGCAGTTCGGGCGCAGGGTTCACCGGAGGCTCGGGCAGATCGGGCGCAGGGTTCACCGGAGGCTCGGCCAGTTCAGGGGCAGGCTTCACTGGAGGCCCTGCCAGTTCGCAGGCAGGCTTGACTGGAGGCCCGGCCAGTTCGCAGGCAGGCTTGACTGGAGGCCCGGCCAGTTCGCAGGCAGGCTTGACTGGAGGCCCGGCCAGTTCGCAGGCAGGCTTGACTGGAGGCCCGGCCAGTTCGCAGGCAGGCTTGACTGGAAGCATGGACAGTTCAGCAGCGGGCTTCATTGGAGGCTTGAATAGTTTGGCGGCAAGCATCACTGGAGGCTTGGGCACAGACTTAACTGGAGTGATAAAATTATAAAAGACAAACTGAAGAAAAAACTAGAAAGCTGACCCCAAACACTACGACAATACTAGAAGATAACACATACCTGTATTTGGAGCCATACACTGACGTCCACGTCCATTGCTGTAGCATTTCTCATTGTTCGGACAGTCACTGTCATAGGCACACAGAACGGCACACTTACCTGCACCAGATTTTTCACTTCGGCACTCTGACTTTGCTGTTATATACAGATAGGAGACAAAGAAACCTCACTGAATACAGAAGGTGTAATCCACACAAAAAAACTGACAACATTTAAAAACCATTTTGCTTATGGAAGCTTGTTTCCACTTCCAAAAAAAGAAAAGAAAAAGAAAAAAAGTTGACTAATTGACTCAATTTACCAGTTTTTCTTAGAATTATGAGATAAGGCACAACTACCCCTCTTTTTATTCTTCATGGCATAAACAAGCTTCCATAAGAGTTCAAACAGCACTGTGATCACAAGATTCAGTGCATCACGCTATCAACTGCAAATTTCAAAGCTGCATTCAGGCTCGGGGTGGGACTCAGCCAGATGTGCTAAATGCTCAGACATGTGGTTAAACACAGAAGAGTTCTGGTATGTTTTATATCTTAACAAGAATACAAAGAACTAGCAAAAACCCATGTAGTCTACTTTGTAAAATACACAGACTATCAAAATGCCAACTTCATCCAAGTCCTTAAGTCAACTTGACAATATTTTTGACACAATTTTCTACACATTGCATCATAATTAGGTTTAATCTAATCTTAAAACATTGTCCAAAATGAATGTCCCAAGTTGCTCATACAAAGTTTTAAAATAAATATTTATTTTGGATAGTTTCTCTACATAAAACATTCATCTGTCATAAATCTTACAAAGCTATAATTAGCTTACCGCTAAATCATGTCAAATCAGATTCAAACACTGTACAATGCTGTAATAATCTCACTGTGAAGGCTACGTGTCAAGTGTAGGAAACGCGTCATACTTAGGAACTTGGAACAAAGCATTTCTTCGAACTTTATAATTAAGTTAAAAGATCGTCTCACCTGCGACTGCAAGTCCAGTGTCTGTTGTGCTCAAACATGCACACAAACACAATAAAACAGAAATCAACGAGCAGTAACTGTGAGTTGGCATCCTCTTGACCTGCAATCTCACAAAGTCAAATTAAATAAGCGTTAGCACACACAACTACAATAAAAAATGGCGTTACTGCATCAAAACATCTGCTGAATCCCACTAAAAACGCAGTGAAATGGTTTAAAGTGCACACATTTTTTTAAGGTCCAATGATGTCTAGTCTAGTCAACTCTAACCCAAATGAAACTCACCTGCAGCTTTCTTGACTAATCTTGAAGACCTTGATTAGCTTGTTCAGGTGTTTTTGATCAGGGTTGGAGGAGGGGGTCATTGCATTCGCATATGATAATAATTAGACGATTGTTATTTTCCATGGCAACACTATCAAAGCCTAGGATGATGCAACAGTGGTTCAGCATTCACGTGGTACAAGTCGGAGCTCTCAGAAAATCCCAAGTCCAAGTTGTAATGATTAAACTCCAAGACACACCTAAAGGGTAACCCTGGTCAGAGCCTGACTCCACCCACTGGCAATATTTGAAAAATGCTGGAAAAGTGGGCAGTGCCCAGCGGAGGGGGGCGTGCACCTGAGACGCATCTCTTTGTATGGAACTTGCTTAAGGCCCCGTCCACACTACTGCGTTTTCGTTTAAAAACGAGAATTAAAACGAAAACGATCTCCGTCCACACTAGCGTTTTACCTGCGTATTAGAATTTATCTCTGTCCACACTAAAACGACTGAAAAAGTGGATCACGTGACCATTCACCAACACTGGGCATGCGCGCGCCGGTGTAAACAGTGGTTGGCGAATCAGGGAAAGATACGTCATGACTGATGACACCCAATCATAGAGCCGAGCGTGAGCCTCTGCGTCATCGTTTGTAAACTCCTCCGTTTTGTCTCGTCCACACTAAAACGCCCTCCGGAGATTCAAAACGCAAAACGCAGCTGCAGCGTTTCTAAACTTCTCCGTTTTAGGTCTTCGTTTTTCCCGTTTTAGTGTGGACGGGAGGTGCAAACGTAGCAAAAGGTCTCCGTTTTTAAACGAAAACGCAGTAGTGTGGACTGAGTCACCAACAACCGCTGTGTCACGTACCACCGCAAATATCCAATAGGAAAATTCAACTGCAGTAGCCACCGTTCAACCTGAAGAGGGCAGCACTAAGACGTTTTTACACCATATATTGTAGAAATAGAACACTTTATAAACAAATGGCAAAACTCAAATCAACGACTGGTATTAATAAAGATCCATTCTTACAGATCATTAACTAAAAAAAGTAGGTTAAGTGTTTAGTTACTCTTTAAGGACCTCAACAAGACACTTTTGGCATAAATCTGCAGACTATAAAGAGAACGCATAAAATAATCAATAATCCAAAAACAGACAATAATTCACGAACAGACAATAATCCACATGGACATTGTGCTATGGATGTGGATCGAATACATTGCCAAATATTCACAGGATATGTATGCCATTTGCTATTATTTAATGTGAAATAGTGCTTCTCTCGTCTGTTGTCTAGAAGCAAAAGTGAAGTGAAGGGGGTGGGGGTGGGGGCTGTTTTCCTCTGGCCAACGAAGGAACAGTGATTACAAAACAAATTGGATCAAAACATTAAGAGTATTTGTCCATTTCCATCTATTTGGAAGTCGAAGTATTCACACCGGTTTGGAGACGAGATGTTGAGGATCAGATCCGATGGCTGTCTTGTCGATGAGGCCAGCACTTAAGGATGAGTCGGGATGGGTCCAGGCGCAGGTCAATAGCGTAGACGCCATCCTTCTTTTGATGTACCAAGTACATCAGGATTTACGGGACGTGTTCCCGGTTCTGGCTGATCTAAACTATGTAGCCTAATTTTGAATTAAGGAAGTCTATTGTGTGTAATGTGAATGCTAGGCCAAAGTGATGTGTTTTTAGTCTAGATTTGAACTGACAGAGTGTGTCTGCTTCCCGGACAATGTTAGTAAGATTGTTCCAGAGTTTTGGTGCTAAATAGGAAAAGGATCTACCGCCAGCAGTCGATTTCAATATTCTTGGTATTATCAACTGGCAGGAGTTTTGAGATCGGTAATAGGCGTGAAGGACTATAATGCATTTAGAGCTCACTCAAGTACTGGGGATCTAAACAATTTAGTGCTTTGTAAGTAATCAGCAATATTTTAAAATGTATACGATGTTTAATAGGCAGCCAATGCAGGGTCGACAGAACCAGGCTTAAATGGTCATGTGGTTGGATATTCCAACAGGACAATGATCCAAAAATTTGCCATGGCCATCCCGTCCCCTGACCTTAAACAAACAATAAAAATAAATAAATAAATAAAATCAAGGATTGTTGAAATGTTCTCTTGTATCTTGCCTGGTGTTCTCCAACCTTATCAGACATAATAGGAGAATACTCAGGCTTGCAAAAGGTTTATTCAAAAATTACACTTGTTTTAATGTCTTGACTAACATACTAACGCACATGTAAAGTACTTGATTTTACTATAAATGTAATATTAAATAACAGTTAAAAGTGAATATTTTTTTAAACGCATTAAATTTAAATGTACTGAACACACACACTGTACTTTTAACAAACCATGCTAATAATTTTCAATTAAAATGCATTATTCTTTTACGTGCTCTGCTGTAGGTTCTATACAGGTGAAACATTCTCACTTTTCCACTTAGCATGTGATTCCAGACTGAAAAGGCTGAGCGTTACAATTTGACATTAAATGTAACCCGGGAAATACATTCAACAAAACTGAGGATTTTCGATTTTTAAAACACCGAGACAAATAGCAGTCCCAAACTTTTAGGAAATACAATTAATATAAGCCACTAGTCATTTACGAATAAATATAACAAAATGAAAAATTGGCCATTAGAGGTTATGAAAACCACAATGTTAAAGCTCCAGTCCATAACTTATTTGGGATAAATTAAACTTCAAGTTTGAGAAAGTACGTACATAACCAGTATTAAAAACGATCTGCTTGCCTTGACTGAATTCAAAACTGCGAGCTAATAATGTTTTTAAATCCCAATCGTAGATATTTGTTATCTGCTCATATTCGATTTCACCAGTGAACACCCAAATACCTGCGTGAAAATCCTGAATTACTACAAATGAAAATTAGTGGTATTTTTTGTTTTCTTCATGACAACTTGACATTTCTCCTCACATTAGCATCACCCTACATTTAATTTCTGATAACCTAGTTCAAAGCTTGACCATCTCGGTCACTTTTTGCTGACAAATTTTCAAATTGTTTGAAACTTTTGCTGCCTAACTCCCTGCAAGATAATATAGTAATCTCGTCAATAAAGCACTTTCACGGAAAAAAATAATAATAATAATATTACCCACACAGAAAGGAGTCTTAAACATTTATTTTGTGAAACCATGCAATTTGAATAAAGCACTGAATTGATCAGAACTCCAGTTGGCTATGCGTTACGCAAAATTGGCATGGGCAGTTTGCTGGAAACCTGTGAGGGGTTTCCAATTTACCCCTGGAGGCTTGGGCGGCAGGCTTCACTGGAGGTAAACTTCACTTGAGGCTTGAACAGTTGGGCGGAAAACTTCACTGGAGCCTTAGGCCATTCAGCAGTAAGCTTCATTGGAGGCTTGGGCGGTTCTGCAGCAAGCTTCACTGGAGGCTTGGGGGCAGGCTTCATTGGAGGCATGAACAGTTTGGCAGAAAGCTTCACTGGATTCCTGGGCAGTTCGGCAGAAATCTTCACTTCAGGCTTGGGCGGGTAGATGGCAGGCTTCCTTGGAGGCGCAAGCGGTTCAGCAGCAGGATTCACTGGTTGCTTGGAGGGATCTGAAACTAGCCTCGCTGGAGGCACGGGCAGTTTAGCGGCAGGGCTCACCAGAAGCTCGGGCAGTCCGGGCGCAGGGTTGACCAGAGGCTCGGGCAGTTCGGGCACAGGGTTGACCGGCAGTTCGGGCGCAGGGTTGACCGGAGGCTCGGGCAGTTCGGGCGCAGGGTTGACCGGAGGCTCGGGCAGTTCGGGCCCAGGGTTGACCGGAGGCTCGGGCAGTTCGGGCGCAGGGTTCACCGGAGGCTCGGGCAGTTCGGGCGCAGGGTTCACCGGAGGCTCGGGCAGTTCGGGCGCAGGGTTCACCGGAGGCTCGGGCAGTTCGGGCGCAGGGTTCACCGGAGGCTCGGGCAGTTCGGGCGCAGGGTTCACCGGAGGCTCGGGCGCAGGGTTCACCGGAGGCTCGGGCGCAGGGTTCACCGGAGGCTCGGGCGCAGGGTTCACCGGAGGCTCGGGCAGTTCGGGCGCAGGGTTCACAGGAGGCTCGGGCAGTTCGGGCGCAGGGTTCACCGGAGGCTCGGGCAGTTCGGGCGCAGGGTTCACCGGAGGCTCGGGCAGTTCGGGCGCAGGGTTCACCGGAGGCTCGGGCAGTTCGGGCGCAGGGTTCACCGGAGGCTCGGCCAGTTCAGGGGCAGGCTTCACTGGAGGCCCTGCCAGTTCGCAGGCAGGCTTGACTGGAGGCCCGGCCAGTTCGCAGGCAGGCTTGACTGGAGGCCCGGCCAGTTCGCAGGCAGGCTTGACTGGAGGCCCGGCCAGTTCGCAGGCAGGCTTGACTGGAGGCCCGGCCAGTTCGCAGGCAGGCTTGACTGGAAGCATGGACAGTTCAGCAGCGGGCTTCATTGGAGGCTTGAATAGTTTGGCGGCAAGCATCACTGGAGGCTTGGGCACAGACTTAACTGGAGTGATAAAATTATAAAAGACAAACTGAAGAAAAAACTAGAAAGCTGACCCCAAACACTACGACAATACTAGAAGATAACACATACCTGTATTTGGAGCCATACACTGACGTCCACGTCCATTGCTGTAGCATTTCTCATTGTTCGGACAGTCACTGTCATAGGCACACAGAACGGCACACTTACCTGCACCAGATTTTTCACTTCGGCACTCTGACTTTGCTGTTATATACAGATAGGAGACAAAGAAACCTCACTGAATACAGAAGGTGTAATCCACACAAAAAAACTGACAACATTTAAAAACCATTTTGCTTATGGAAGCTTGTTTCCACTTCCAAAAAAAGAAAAGAAAAAGAAAAAAAGTTGACTAATTGACTCAATTTACCAGTTTTTCTTAGAATTATGAGATAAGGCACAACTACCCCTCTTTTTATTCTTCATGGCATAAACAAGCTTCCATAAGAGTTCAAACAGCACTGTGATCACAAGATTCAGTGCATCACGCTATCAACTGCAAATTTCAAAGCTGCATTCAGGCTCGGGGTGGGACTCAGCCAGATGTGCTAAATGCTCAGACATGTGGTTAAACACAGAAGAGTTCTGGTATGTTTTATATCTTAACAAGAATACAAAGAACTAGCAAAAACCCATGTAGTCTACTTTGTAAAATACACAGACTATCAAAATGCCAACTTCATCCAAGTCCTTAAGTCAACTTGACAATATTTTTGACACAATTTTCTACACATTGCATCATAATTAGGTTTAATCTAATCTTAAAACATTGTCCAAAATGAATGTCCCAAGTTGCTCATACAAAGTTTTAAAATAAATATTTATTTTGGATAGTTTCTCTACATAAAACATTCATCTGTCATAAATCTTACAAAGCTATAATTAGCTTACCGCTAAATCATGTCAAATCAGATTCAAACACTGTACAATGCTGTAATAATCTCACTGTGAAGGCTACGTGTCAAGTGTAGGAAACGCGTCATACTTAGGAACTTGGAACAAAGCATTTCTTCGAACTTTATAATTAAGTTAAAAGATCGTCTCACCTGCGACTGCAAGTCCAGTGTCTGTTGTGCTCAAACATGCACACAAACACAATAAAACAGAAATCAACGAGCAGTAACTGTGAGTTGGCATCCTCTTGACCTGCAATCTCACAAAGTCAAATTAAATAAGCGTTAGCACACACAACTACAATAAAAAATGGCGTTACTGCATCAAAACATCTGCTGAATCCCACTAAAAACGCAGTGAAATGGTTTAAAGTGCACACATTTTTTTAAGGTCCAATGATGTCTAGTCTAGTCAACTCTAACCCAAATGAAACTCACCTGCAGCTTTCTTGACTAATCTTGAAGACCTTGATTAGCTTGTTCAGGTGTTTTTGATCAGGGTTGGAGGAGGGGGTCATTGCATTCGCATATGATAATAATTAGACGATTGTTATTTTCCATGGCAACACTATCAAAGCCTAGGATGATGCAACAGTGGTTCAGCATTCACGTGGTACAAGTCGGAGCTCTCAGAAAATCCCAAGTCCAAGTTGTAATGATTAAACTCCAAGACACACCTAAAGGGTAACCCTGGTCAGAGCCTGACTCCACCCACTGGCAATATTTGAAAAATGCTGGAAAAGTGGGCAGTGCCCAGCGGAGGGGGGCGTGCACCTGAGACGCATCTCTTTGTATGGAACTTGCTTAAGGCCCCGTCCACACTACTGCGTTTTCGTTTAAAAACGAGAATTAAAACGAAAACGATCTCCGTCCACACTAGCGTTTTACCTGCGTATTAGAATTTATCTCTGTCCACACTAAAACGACTGAAAAAGTGGATCACGTGACCATTCACCAACACTGGGCATGCGCGCGCCGGTGTAAACAGTGGTTGGCGAATCAGGGAAAGATACGTCATGACTGATGACACCCAATCATAGAGCCGAGCGTGAGCCTCTGCGTCATCGTTTGTAAACTCCTCCGTTTTGTCTCGTCCACACTAAAACGCCCTCCGGAGATTCAAAACGCAAAACGCAGCTGCAGCGTTTCTAAACTTCTCCGTTTTAGGTCTTCGTTTTTCCCGTTTTAGTGTGGACGGGAGGTGCAAACGTAGCAAAAGGTCTCCGTTTTTAAACGAAAACGCAGTAGTGTGGACTGAGTCACCAACAACCGCTGTGTCACGTACCACCGCAAATATCCAATAGGAAAATTCAACTGCAGTAGCCACCGTTCAACCTGAAGAGGGCAGCACTAAGACGTTTTTACACCATATATTGTAGAAATAGAACACTTTATAAACAAATGGCAAAACTCAAATCAACGACTGGTATTAATAAAGATCCATTCTTACAGATCATTAACTAAAAAAAGTAGGTTAAGTGTTTAGTTACTCTTTAAGGACCTCAACAAGACACTTTTGGCATAAATCTGCAGACTATAAAGAGAACGCATAAAATAATCAATAATCCAAAAACAGACAATAATTCACGAACAGACAATAATCCACATGGACATTGTGCTATGGATGTGGATCGAATACATTGCCAAATATTCACAGGATATGTATGCCATTTGCTATTATTTAATGTGAAATAGTGCTTCTCTCGTCTGTTGTCTAGAAGCAAAAGTGAAGTGAAGGGGGTGGGGGTGGGGGCTGTTTTCCTCTGGCCAACGAAGGAACAGTGATTACAAAACAAATTGGATCAAAACATTAAGAGTATTTGTCCATTTCCATCTATTTGGAAGTCGAAGTATTCACACCGGTTTGGAGACGAGATGTTGAGGATCAGATCCGATGGCTGTCTTGTCGATGAGGCCAGCACTTAAGGATGAGTCGGGATGGGTCCAGGCGCAGGTCAATAGCGTAGACGCCATCCTTCTTTTGATGTACCAAGTACATCAGGATTTACGGGACGTGTTCCCGGTTCTGGCTGATCTAAACTATGTAGCCTAATTTTGAATTAAGGAAGTCTATTGTGTGTAATGTGAATGCTAGGCCAAAGTGATGTGTTTTTAGTCTAGATTTGAACTGACAGAGTGTGTCTGCTTCCCGGACAATGTTAGTAAGATTGTTCCAGAGTTTTGGTGCTAAATAGGAAAAGGATCTACCGCCAGCAGTCGATTTCAATATTCTTGGTATTATCAACTGGCAGGAGTTTTGAGATCGGTAATAGGCGTGAAGGACTATAATGCATTTAGAGCTCACTCAAGTACTGGGGATCTAAACAATTTAGTGCTTTGTAAGTAATCAGCAATATTTTAAAATGTATACGATGTTTAATAGGCAGCCAATGCAGGGTCGACAGAACCAGGCTTAAATGGTCATGTGGTTGGATATTCCAACAGGACAATGATCCAAAAATTTGCCATGGCCATCCCGTCCCCTGACCTTAAACAAACAATAAAAATAAATAAATAAATAAATAAATAAAATCAAGGATTGTTGAAATGTTCTCTTGTATCTTGCCTGGTGTTCTCCAACCTTATCAGACATAATAGGAGAATACTCAGGCTTGCAAAAGGTTTATTCAAAAATTACACTTGTTTTAATGTCTTGACTAACATACTAACGCACATGTAAAGTACTTGATTTTACTATAAATGTAATATTAAATAACAGTTAAAAGTAAATATTTTTTTAAACGCACTAAATTTAAATGTACTGAACACACACACTGTACTTTTAACAAACCATGCTAATAATTTTCAATTAAAATGCATTATTCTTTTACGTGCTCTGCTGTAGGTTCTATACAGGTGAAACATTCTCACTTTTCCACTTAGCATGTGATTCCAGACTGAAAAGGCTGAGCGTTACAATTTGACATTAAATGTAACCCGGGAAATACATTCAACAAAACTGAGGATTTTCGATTTTTAAAACACCGAGACAAATAGCAGTCCCAAACTTTTAGGAAATACAATTAATATGAGCCACCAGTCATTTACAAATAAATATAACAAAGTGAAAAATTGGCCATTAGAGGTTATGAAAACCACAATGTTAAAGCTCCAGTCCATAACTTATTTGGGATAAATTAAACTTCAAGTTTGAGAAAGTACGTACATAACCAGTATTAAAAACGATCTGCTTGCCTTGACTGAATTCAAAACTGCGAGCTAATAATGTTTTTAAATCCCAATCGTAGATATTTGTTATCTGCTCATATTCGATTTCACCAGTGAACACCCAAATACCTGCGTGAAAATCCTGAATTACTACAAATGAAAATTAGTGGTATTTTTTGTTTTCTTCATGACAACTTGACATTTCTCCTCACATTAGCATCACCCTACATTTAATTTCCGATAACCTAGTTCAAAGCTTGACCATCTCGGTCACTTTTTGCTGACAAATTTTCAAATTGTTTGAAACTTTTGCTGCCTAACTCCCTGCAAGATAATATAGTAATCTCTTCAATAAAGCACTTTCACGGAAAAAAATAATAATAATAATATTTCCCACACAGAAAGGAGTCTTAAACATTTATTTTGTGAAACCATGCAATTTGAATAAAGCACTGAATTGATCAGAACTCCAGTTGGCTATGCGTTACGCAAAATTGGCATGGGCAGTTTGCTGGAAACCTGTGAGGGGTTTCCAATTTACCCCTGGAGGCTTGGGCGGCAGGCTTCACTGGAGGTAAACTTCACTTGAGGCTTGAACAGTTGGGCGGAAAACTTCACTGGAGCCTTAGGCCATTCAGCAGTAAGCTTCATTGGAGGCTTGGGCGGTTCTGCAGCAAGCTTCACTGGAAGCTTGGGGGCAGGCTTCATTGGAGGCATGAACAGTTTGGCAGAAAGCTTCACTGGATTCCTGGGCAGTTCGGCAGAAATCTTCACTTCAGGCTTGGGCGGGTAGATGGCAGGCTTCCTTGGAGGCGCAAGCGGTTCAGCAGCAGGATTCACTGGTTGCTTGGAGGGATCTGAAACTAGCCTCGCTGGAGGCACGGGCAGTTTAGCGGCAGGGCTCACCAGAGGCTCGGGCAGTCCGGGCGCAGGGTTGACCAGAGGCTCGGGCAGTTCGGGCACAGGGTTGACCGGCAGTTCGGGCGCAGGGTTGACCGGAGGCTCGGGCAGTTCGGGCGCAGGGTTGACCGGAGGCTCGGGCAGTTCGGGCGCAGGGTTGACCGGAGGCTCGGGCAGTTCGGGCGCAGGGTTGACCGGAGGCTCGGGCAGTTCGGGCGCAGGGTTCACCGGAGGCTCGGGCAGTTCGGGCGCAGGGTTCACAGGAGGCTCGGGCAGTTCGGGCGCAGGGTTCACCGGAGGCTCGGGCAGTTCGGGCGCAGGGTTCACCGGAGGCTCGGGCAGTTCGGGCGCAGGGTTCACCGGAGGCTCGGGCAGTTCGGGCGCAGGGTTCACCGGAGGCTCGGCCAGTTCAGGGGCAGGCTTCACTGGAGGCCCTGCCAGTTCGCAGGCAGGCTTGACTGGAGGCCCGGCCAGTTCGCAGGCAGGCTTGACTGGAGGCCCGGCCAGTTCGCAGGCAGGCTTGACTGGAGGCCCGGCCAGTTCGCAGGCAGGCTTGACTGGAGGCCCGGCCAGTTCGCAGGCAGGCTTGACTGGAAGCATGGACAGTTCAGCAGCGGGCTTCATTGGAGGCTTGAATAGTTTGGCGGCAAGCATCACTGGAGGCTTGGGCACAGACTTAACTGGAGTGATAAAATTATAAAAGACAAACTGAAGAAAAAACTAGAAAGCTGACCCCAAACACTACGACAATACTAGAAGATAACACATACCTGTATTTGGAGCCATACACTGACGTCCACGTCCATTGCTGTAGCATTTCTCATTGTTCGGACAGTCACTGTCATAGGCACACAGAACGGCACACTTACCTGCACCAGATTTTTCACTTCGGCACTCTGACTTTGCTGTTATATACAGATAGGAGACAAAGAAACCTCACTGAATACAGAAGGTGTAATCCACACAAAAAAACTGACAACATTTAAAAACCATTTTGCTTATGGAAGCTTGTTTCCACTTCCAAAAAAAGAAAAGAAAAAGAAAAAAAGTTGACTAATTGACTCAATTTACCAGTTTTTCTTAGAATTATGAGATAAGGCACAACTACCCCTCTTTTTATTCTTCATGGCATAAACAAGCTTCCATAAGAGTTCAAACAGCACTGTGATCACAAGATTCAGTGCATCACGCTATCAACTGCAAATTTCAAAGCTGCATTCAGGCTCGGGGTGGGACTCAGCCAGATGTGCTAAATGCTCAGACATGTGGTTAAACACAGAAGAGTTCTGGTATGTTTTATATCTTAACAAGAATACAAAGAACTAGCAAAAACCCATGTAGTCTACTTTGTAAAATACACAGACTATCAAAATGCCAACTTCATCCAAGTCCTTAAGTCAACTTGACAATATTTTTGACACAATTTTCTACACATTGCATCATAATTAGGTTTAATCTAATCTTAAAACATTGTCCAAAATGAATGTCCCAAGTTGCTCATACAAAGTTTTAAAATAAATATTTATTTTGGATAGTTTCTCTACATAAAACATTCATCTGTCATAAATCTTACAAAGCTATAATTAGCTTACCGCTAAATCATGTCAAATCAGATTCAAACACTGTACAATGCTGTAATAATCTCACTGTGAAGGCTACGTGTCAAGTGTAGGAAACGCGTCATACTTAGGAACTTGGAACAAAGCATTTCTTCGAACTTTATAGTTAAAAGATCGTCTCACCTGCGACTGCAAGTCCAGTGTCTGTTGTGCTCAAACATGCACACAAACACAATAAAACAGAAATCAACGAGCAGTAACTGTGAGTTGGCATCCTCTTGACCTGCAATCTCACAAACTCAAATTAAATAAGCGTTAGCACACACAACTACAATAAAAAATGGCGTTACTGCATCAAAACATCTGCTGAATCCCACTAAAAACGCAGTGAAATGGTTTAAAGTGCACGCATTTTTTTAAGGTCCAATGATGTCTAGTCTAGTCAACTCTAACCCAAATGAAACTCACCTGCAGCTTTCTTGACTAATCTTGAAGACCTTGATTAGCTTGTTCAGGTGTTTTTGATCAGGGTTGGAGGAGGGGGTCATTGCATTCGCATATGATAATAATTAGACGATTGTTATTTTCCATGGCAACACTATCAAAGCCTAGGATGATGCAACAGTGGTTCAGCATTCACGTGGTACAAGTCGGAGCTCTCAGAAAATCCCAAGTCCAAGTTGTAATGATTAAACTCCAAGACACACCTAAAGGGTAACCCTGGTCAGAGCCTGACTCCACCCACTGGCAATATTTGAAAAATGCTGGAAAAGTGGGCAGTGCCCAGCGGAGGGGGGCGTGCACCTGAGACGCATCTCTTTGTATGGAACTTGCTTAAGGCCCCGTCCACACTACTGCGTTTTCGTTTAAAAACGGAGAATTAAAACGAAAACGATCTCCGTCCACACTAGCGTTTTACCTGCGTATTAGAATTTATCTCTGTCCACACTAAAACGACTGAAAAAGTGGATCACGTGACCATTCACCAACACTGGGCATGCGCGCGCCGGTGTAAACAGTGGTTGGCGAATCAGGGAAAGATACGTCATGACTGATGACACCCAATCATAGAGCCGAGCGTGAGCCTCTGCGTCATCGTTTGTAAACTCCTCCGTTTTGTCTCGTCCACACTAAAACGCCCTCCGGAGATTCAAAACGCAAAACGCAGCTGCAGCGTTTCTAAACTTCTCCGTTTTAGGTCTTCGTTTTTCCCGTTTTAGTGTGGACGGGAGGTGCAAACGTAGCAAAAGGTCTCCGTTTTTAAACGAAAACGCAGTAGTGTGGACTGAGTCACCAACAACCGCTGTGTCACGTACCACCGCAAATATCCAATAGGAAAATTCAACTGCAGTAGCCACCATTCAACCTGAAGAGGGCAGCACTAAGACGTTTTTACACCATATATTGTAGAAATAGAACACTTTATAAACAAATGGCAAAACTCAAATCAACGACTGGTATTAATAAAGATCCATTCTTACAGATCATTAACTAAAAAAAGTAGGTTAAGTGTTTAGTTACTCTTTAAGGACCTCAACAAGACACTTTTGGCATAAATCTGCAGAGTATAAAGAGAACGCATAAAATAATCAATAATCCAAAAACAGACAATAATTCACGAACAGACAATAATCCACATGGACATTGTGCTATGGATGTGGATCGAATACATTGCCAAATATTCACAGGATATGTATGCCATTTGCTATTATTTAATGTGAAATAGTGCTTCTCTCGTCTGTTGTCTAGAAGCAAAAGTGAAGTGAAGGGGGTGGGGGGGGGGGGCTGTTTTCCTCTGGCCAACGAAGGAACAGTGATTACAAAACAAATTGGATCAAAACATTAAGAGTATTTGTCCATTTCCATCTATTTGGAAGTCGAAGTATTCACACCGGTTTGGAGACGAGATGTTGAGGATCAGATCCGATGGCTGTCTTGTCGATGAGGCCAGCACTTAAGGATGAGTCGGGATGGGTCCAGGCGCAGGTCAATAGCGTAGACGCCATCCTTCTTTTGATGTACCAAGTACATCAGGATTTACGGGACGTGTTCCCGGTTCTGGCTGATCTAAACTATGTAGCCTAATTTTGAATTAAAGAAGTCTATTGTGTGTAATGTGAATGCTAGGCCAAAGTGATGTGTTTTTAGTCTAGATTTGAACTGACAGAGTGTGTCTGCTTCCCGGACAATGTTAGTAAGATTGTTCCAGAGTTTTGGTGCTAAATAGGAAAAGGATCTACCGCCAGCAGTCGATTTCAATATTCTTGGTATTATCAACTGGCAGGAGTTTTGAGATCAGTAATAGGCGTGAAGGACTATAATGCATTTAGAGCTCACTCAAGTACTGGGGATCTAAACAATTTAGTGCTTTGTAAGTAATCAGCAATATTTTAAAATGTATACGATGTTTAATAGGCAGCCAATGCAGGGTCGACAGAACCAGGCTTAAATGGTCATGTGGTTGGATATTCCAACAGGACAATGATCCAAAAATTTGCCATGGCCATCCCGTCCCCTGACCTTAAACAAACAATAAAAATAAATAAATAAATAAATAAATAAAATCAAGGATTGTTGAAATGTTCTCTTGTATCTTGCCTGGTGTTCTCCAACCTTATCAGACATAATAGGAGAATACTCAGGCTTGCAAAAGGTTTATTCAAAAATTACACTTGTTTTAATGTCTTGACTAACATACTAACGCACATGTAAAGTACTTGATTTTACTATAAATGTAATATTAAATAACAGTTAAAAGTAAATATTTTTTTAAACGCACTAAATTTAAATGTACTGAACACACACACTGTACTTTTAACAAACCATGCTAATAATTTTCAATTAAAATGCATTATTCTTTTACGTGCTCTGCTGTAGGTTCTATACAGGTGAAACATTCTCACTTTTCCACTTAGCATGTGATTCCAGACTGAAAAGGCTGAGCGTTACAATTTGACATTAAATGTAACCCGGGAAATACATTCAACAAAACTGAGGATTTTCGATTTTTAAAACACCGAGACAAATAGCAGTCCCAAACTTTTAGGAAATACAATTAATATGAGCCACCAGTCATTTACAAATAAATATAACAAAGTGAAAAATTGGCCATTAGAGGTTATGAAAACCACAATGTTAAAGCTCCAGTCCATAACTTATTTGGGATAAATTAAACTTCAAGTTTGAGAAAGTACGTACATAACCAGTATTAAAAACGATCTGCTTGCCTTGACTGAATTCAAAACTGCGAGCTAATAATGTTTTTAAATCCCAATCGTAGATATTTGTTATCTGCTCATATTCGATTTCACCAGTGAACACCCAAATACCTGCGTGAAAATCCTGAATTACTACAAATGAAAATTAGTGGTATTTTTTGTTTTCTTCATGACAACTTGACATTTCTCCTCACATTAGCATCACCCTACATTTAATTTCCGATAACCTAGTTCAAAGCTTGACCATCTCGGTCACTTTTTGCTGACAAATTTTCAAATTGTTTGAAACTTTTGCTGCCTAACTCCCTGCAAGATAATATAGTAATCTCTTCAATAAAGCACTTTCACGGAAAAAAATAATAATAATAATATTTCCCACACAGAAAGGAGTCTTAAACATTTATTTTGTGAAACCATGCAATTTGAATAAAGCACTGAATTGATCAGAACTCCAGTTGGCTATGCGTTACGCAAAATTGGCATGGGCAGTTTGCTGGAAACCTGTGAGGGGTTTCCAATTTACCCCTGGAGGCTTGGGCGGCAGGCTTCACTGGAGGTAAACTTCACTTGAGGCTTGAACAGTTGGGCGGAAAACTTCACTGGAGCCTTAGGCCATTCAGCAGTAAGCTTCATTGGAGGCTTGGGCGGTTCTGCAGCAAGCTTCACTGGAAGCTTGGGGGCAGGCTTCATTGGAGGCATGAACAGTTTGGCAGAAAGCTTCACTGGATTCCTGGGCAGTTCGGCAGAAATCTTCACTTCAGGCTTGGGCGGGTAGATGGCAGGCTTCCTTGGAGGCGCAAGCGGTTCAGCAGCAGGATTCACTGGTTGCTTGGAGGGATCTGAAACTAGCCTCGCTGGAGGCACGGGCAGTTTAGCGGCAGGGCTCACCAGAGGCTCGGGCAGTCCGGGCGCAGGGTTGACCAGAGGCTCGGGCAGTTCGGGCACAGGGTTGACCGGCAGTTCGGGCGCAGGGTTGACCGGAGGCTCGGGCAGTTCGGGCGCAGGGTTGACCGGAGGCTCGGGCAGTTCGGGCGCAGGGTTGACCGGAGGCTCGGGCAGTTCGGGCGCAGGGTTGACCGGAGGCTCGGGCAGTTCGGGCGCAGGGTTCACCGGAGGCTCGGGCAGTTCGGGCGCAGGGTTCACAGGAGGCTCGGGCAGTTCGGGCGCAGGGTTCACCGGAGGCTCGGGCAGTTCGGGCGCAGGGTTCACCGGAGGCTCGGGCAGTTCGGGCGCAGGGTTCACCGGAGGCTCGGGCAGTTCGGGCGCAGGGTTCACCGGAGGCTCGGCCAGTTCAGGGGCAGGCTTCACTGGAGGCCCTGCCAGTTCGCAGGCAGGCTTGACTGGAGGCCCGGCCAGTTCGCAGGCAGGCTTGACTGGAGGCCCGGCCAGTTCGCAGGCAGGCTTGACTGGAGGCCCGGCCAGTTCGCAGGCAGGCTTGACTGGAGGCCCGGCCAGTTCGCAGGCAGGCTTGACTGGAAGCATGGACAGTTCAGCAGCGGGCTTCATTGGAGGCTTGAATAGTTTGGCGGCAAGCATCACTGGAGGCTTGGGCACAGACTTAACTGGAGTGATAAAATTATAAAAGACAAACTGAAGAAAAAACTAGAAAGCTGACCCCAAACACTACGACAATACTAGAAGATAACACATACCTGTATTTGGAGCCATACACTGACGTCCACGTCCATTGCTGTAGCATTTCTCATTGTTCGGACAGTCACTGTCATAGGCACACAGAACGGCACACTTACCTGCACCAGATTTTTCACTTCGGCACTCTGACTTTGCTGTTATATACAGATAGGAGACAAAGAAACCTCACTGAATACAGAAGGTGTAATCCACACAAAAAAACTGACAACATTTAAAAACCATTTTGCTTATGGAAGCTTGTTTCCACTTCCAAAAAAAGAAAAGAAAAAGAAAAAAAGTTGACTAATTGACTCAATTTACCAGTTTTTCTTAGAATTATGAGATAAGGCACAACTACCCCTCTTTTTATTCTTCATGGCATAAACAAGCTTCCATAAGAGTTCAAACAGCACTGTGATCACAAGATTCAGTGCATCACGCTATCAACTGCAAATTTCAAAGCTGCATTCAGGCTCGGGGTGGGACTCAGCCAGATGTGCTAAATGCTCAGACATGTGGTTAAACACAGAAGAGTTCTGGTATGTTTTATATCTTAACAAGAATACAAAGAACTAGCAAAAACCCATGTAGTCTACTTTGTAAAATACACAGACTATCAAAATGCCAACTTCATCCAAGTCCTTAAGTCAACTTGACAATATTTTTGACACAATTTTCTACACATTGCATCATAATTAGGTTTAATCTAATCTTAAAACATTGTCCAAAATGAATGTCCCAAGTTGCTCATACAAAGTTTTAAAATAAATATTTATTTTGGATAGTTTCTCTACATAAAACATTCATCTGTCATAAATCTTACAAAGCTATAATTAGCTTACCGCTAAATCATGTCAAATCAGATTCAAACACTGTACAATGCTGTAATAATCTCACTGTGAAGGCTACGTGTCAAGTGTAGGAAACGCGTCATACTCAGGAACTTGGAACAAAGCATTTCTTCGAACTTTATAATTAAGTTAAAAGATCGTCTCACCTGCGACTGCAAGTCCAGTGTCTAATGTGCTCAAACATGCACACAAACACAATAAAACAGAAATCAACGAGCAGTAACTGTGAGTTGGCATCCTCTTGACCTGCAATCTCACAAACTCAAATTAAATAAGCGTTAGCGCACACACAACTACAATAAAAAATGGCGTTACTGCATCAAAACATCTGCTGAATCCCACTAAAAACGCAGTGAAATGGTTTAAAGTGCACGCATTTTTTTAAGGTCCAATGATGTCTAGTCTAGTCAACTCTAACCCAAATGAAACTCACCTGCAGCTTTCTTGACTAATCTTGAAGACCTTGATTAGCTTGTTCAGGTGTTTTTGATCAGGGTTGGAGGAGGGGGTCATTGCATTCGCATATGATAATAATTAGACGATTGTTATTTTCCATGGCAACACTATCAAAGCCTAGGATGATGCAACAGTGGTTCAGCATTCACGTGGTACAAGTCGGAGCTCTCAGAAAATCCCAAGTCCAAGTTGTAATGATTAAACTCCAAGACACACCTAAAGGGTAACCCTGGTCAGAGCCTGACTCCACCCACTGGCAATATTTGAAAAATGCTGGAAAAGTGGGCAGTGCCCAGCGGAGGGGGGCGTGCACCTGAGACGCATCTCTTTGTATGGAACTTGCTTAAGGCCCCGTCCACACTACTGCGTTTTCGTTTAAAAACGGAGAATTAAAACGAAAACGATCTCCGTCCACACTAGCGTTTTACCTGCGTATTAGAATTTATCTCTGTCCACACTAAAACGACTGAAAAAGTGGATCACGTGACCATTCACCAACACTGGGCATGCGCGCGCCGGTGTAAACAGTGGTTGGCGAATCAGGGAAAGATACGTCATGACTGATGACACCCAATCATAGAGCCGAGCGTGAGCCTCTGCGTCATCGTTTGTAAACTCCTCCGTTTTGTCTCGTCCACACTAAAACGCCCTCCGGAGATTCAAAACGCAAAACGCAGCTGCAGCGTTTCTAAACTTCTCCGTTTTAGGTCTTCGTTTTTCCCGTTTTAGTGTGGACGGGAGGTGCAAACGTAGCAAAAGGTCTCCGCTTTTAAACGAAAACGCAGTAGTGTGGACTGAGTCACCAACAACCGCTGTGTCACGTACCACCGCAAATATCCAATAGGAAAATTCAACTGCAGTAGCCACCGTTCAACCTGAAGAGGGCAGCACTAAGACGTTTTTACACCATATATTGTAGAAATAGAACACTTTATAAACAAATGGCAAAACTCAAATCAACGACTGGTATTAATAAAGATCCATTCTTACAGATCATTAACTAAAAAAAGTAGGTTAAGTGTTTAGTTACTCTTTAAGGACCTCAACAAGACACTTTTGGCATAAATCTGCAGAGTATAAAGAGAACGCATAAAATAATCAATAATCCAAAAACAGACAATAATTCACGAACAGACAATAATCCACATGGACATTGTGCTATGGATGTGGATCGAATACATTGCCAAATATTCACAGGATATGTATGCCATTTGCTATTATTTAATGTGAAATAGTGCTTCTCTCGTCTGTTGTCTAGAAGCAAAAGTGAAGTGAAGGGGGTGGGGGGGGGGGGCTGTTTTCCTCTGGCCAACGAAGGAACAGTGATTACAAAACAAATTGGATCAAAACATTAAGAGTATTTGTCCATTTCCATCTATTTGGAAGTCGAAGTATTCACACCGGTTTGGAGACGAGATGTTGAGGATCAGATCCGATGGCTGTCTCGTCGATGAGGCCAGCACTTAAGGATGAGTCGGGATGGGTCCAGGCGCAGGTCAATAGCGTAGACGCCATCCTTTTTTTGATGTACCAAGTACATCAGGATTTACGGGACGTGTTCCCGGTTCTGGCTGATCTAAACTATGTAGCCTAATTTTGAATTAAGGAAGTCTATTGTGTGTAATGTGAATGCTAGGCCAAAGTGATGTGTTTTTAGTCTAGATTTGAACTGACAGAGTGTGTCTGCTTCCCGGACAATGTTAGTAAGATTGTTCCAGAGTTTTGGTGCTAAATAGGAAAAGGATCTACCGCCAGCAGTCGATTTCAATATTCTTGGTATTATCAACTGGCAGGAGTTTTGAGATCGGTAATAGGCGTGAAGGACTATAATGCATTTAGAGCTCACTTAAGTACTGGGGATCTAAACAATTTAGTGCTTTGTAAGTAATCAGCAATATTTTAAAATGTATACGATGTTTAATAGGCAGCCAATGCAGGGTCGACAGAACCAGGCTTAAATGGTCATGTGGTTGGATATTCCAACAGGACAATGATCCAAAAATTTGCCATGGCCATCCCGTCCCCTGACCTTAAACAAACAATAAAAATAAATAAATAAATAAATAAAATCAAGGATTGTTGAAATGTTCTCTTGTATCTTGCCTGGTGTTCTCCAACCTTATCAGACATAATAGGAGAATACTCAGGCTTGCAAAAGGTTTATTCAAAAATTACACTTGTTTTAATGTCTTGACTAACATACTAACGCACATGTAAAGTACTTGATTTTACTACAAATGTAATATTAAATAACAGTTAAAAGTGAATATTTTTTTAAACGCACTAAATTTAAATGTACTGAACACACACACTGTACTTTTAACAAACCATGCTAATAATTTTCAATTAAAATGCATTATTCTTTTACGTGCTCTGCTGTAGGTTCTATACAGGTGAAACATTCTCACTTTTCCACTTAGCATGTGATTCCAGACTGAAAAGGCTGAGCGTTACAATTTGACATTAAATGTAACCCGGGAAATACATTCAACAAAACTGAGGATTTTCGATTTTTAAAACACCGAGACAAATAGCAGTCCCAAACTTTTAGGAAATACAATTAATATGAGCCACCAGTCATTTACGAATAAATATAACAAAGTGAAAAATTGGCCATTAGAGGTTATGAAAACCACAATGTTAAAGCTCCAGTCCATAACTTATTTGGGTTAAATTAAACTTCAAGTTTGAGAAAGTACGTACATAACCAGTATTAAAAACGATCTGCTTGCCTTGACTGAATTCAAAACTGTGAGCTAATAATGTTTTTAAATCCCAATCGTAGATATTCAGATAGATATTTGTTATCTGCTCATATTCGATTTCACCAGTGAACACCCAAATACCTGCGTGAAAATCCTGAATTACTACAAATGAAAATTAGTGGTATTTTTTGTTTTCTTCATGACAACTTGACATTTCTCCTCACATTAGCATCACCCTACATTTAATTTCTGATAACCTAGTTCAAAGCTTGACCATCTCGGTCACTTTTTGCTGACAAATTTTCAAATTGTTTGAAACTTTTGCTGCCTAACTCCCTGCAAGATAATATAGTAATCTCTTCAATAAAGCACTTTCACGGAAAAAAATATTAATAATAATATTACCCACACAGAAAGGAGTCTTAAACATTTATTTTGTGAAACCATGCAATTTGAATAAAGCACTGAATTGATCAGAACTCCAGTTGGCTATGCGTTACGCAAAATTGGCATGGGCAGTTTGCTGGAAACCTGTGAGGGGTTTCCAATTTACCCCTGGAGGCTTGGGCGGCAGGCTTCACTGGAGGTAAACTTCACTTGAGGCTTGAACAGTTGGGCGGAAAACTTCACTGGAGCCTTAGGCCATTCAGCAGTAAGCTTCATTGGAGGCTTGGGCGGTTCTGCAGCAAGCTTCACTGGAGGCTTGGGGGCAGGCTTCATTGGAGGCATGAACAGTTTGGCAGAAAGCTTCACTGGATTCCTGGGCAGTTCGGCAGAAATCTTCACTTCAGGCTTGGGCGGGTAGATGGCAGGCTTCCTTGGAGGCGCAAGCGGTTCAGCAGCAGGATTCACTGGTTGCTTGGAGGGATCTGAAACTAGCCTCGCTGGAGGCACGGGCAGTTTAGCGGCAGGGCTCACCAGAGGCTCGGGTAGTCCGGGCGCAGGGTTGACCAGAGGCTCGGGCAGTTCGGGCACAGGGTTGACCGGCAGTTCGGGCGCAGGGTTGACCGGAGGCTCGGGCAGTTCGGGCGCAGGGTTAACCGGAGGCTCGGGCAGTTCGGGCCCAGGGTTGACCGGAGGCTCGGGCAGTTCGGGCGCAGGGTTCACCGGAGGCTCGGGCAGTTCGGGCGCAGGGTTCACCGGAGGCTCGGGCAGTTCGGGCGCAGGGTTCACCGGAGGCTCGGGCAGTTCGGGCGCAGGGTTCACCGGAGGCTCGGGCAGTTCGGGCGCAGGGTTCACCGGAGGCTCGGGCAGTTCGGGCACAGGGTTGACCGGAGGCTCGGGCGCAGGGTTCACCGGAGGCTCGGGCAGTTCGGGCGCAGGGTTCACCGGAGGCTCGGGCAGTTCGGGCGCAGGGTTCACCGGAGGCTCGGGCAGTTCGGGCGCAGGGTTCACCGGAGGCTCAGGCAGGCTTGACTGGAGGCCCGGCCAGTTTGACATCAGGTTTTACTGGAAGCATGGACAGTTCAGCAGCGGGCTTCATTGGAGGCTTGAATAGTTTGGCGGCAAGCATCACTGGAGGCTTGGGCACAGACTTAACTGGAGTGATAAAATTATAAAAGACAAACTGAAAAAAAAACTAGAAAGCCGACCCAAACACTACGACAATACTAGAAGATAACACATACCTGTATTTGGAGCCATACACTGACGTCCACGTCCATTGCTGTAGCATTTCTCATTGTTCGGACAGTCACTGTCATAGGCACACAGAACGGCACACTTACCTGCACCAGATTTTTCACTTCGGCACTCTGACTTTGCTGTTATATACAGATAGGAGACAAAGAAACCTCACTGAATACAGAAGGTGTAATCCACACAAAAAAACTGACAACATTTAAAAACCATTTTGCTTATGGAAGCTTGTTTCCACTTCCAAAAAAATAAAAAAATAAATAAAAAAAAGTTGACTAATTGACTCAATTTACCAGTTTTTCTTAGAATTATGAGATAAGGCACAACTACCCCTCTTTTTATTCTTCATGGCATAAACAAGCTTCCATAAGAGTTCAAACAGCACTGTGATCACAAGATTCAGTGCATCATGCTATCAACTGCAAATTTCAAAGCTGCATTCAGGCTCGGGGTGGGACTCAGCCAGATGCGCTAAATGCTCAGACATGTGGTTAAACACAGAAGAGTTCTGGTATGTTTTATATCTTAACAAAAATACAAAGAACTAGCAAAAACCCATGTAGTCTACTTTGTAAAATACACAGACTATCAAAATGCCAACTTCATTAAGTCAACTCACAATATTTTTGACACAATTTTCTACACATTGCATCATAATTAGGTTTAATCTAATCTTAAAACATTGTCCAAAATGAATGTCCCAAGTTGCTCATACAAAGTTTTAAAATAAATATTTATTTTGGATAGTTTCTCTACATAAAACATTCATCTGTCATAAATCTTACAAAGCTATAATTAGCTTACCGCTAAATCATGTCAAATCAGATTCAAACACATGCTGTAATAATCTCACTGTGAAGGCTACGTGTCAAGTGTAGGAAACGCGTCATACTCAGGAACCTGGAACAAAGCATTTCTTCGAACTTTGTAATTAAATTAAAAGATCGTCTCACCTGCGACTGCAAGTCCAGTGTCTGTTGTGCTCAAACATGCACACAAACACAATAAAACAGAAATCAACGAGCAGTAACTGTGAGTTGGCATCCTCTTGACCTGCAATCTCACAAACTCAAATTAAATAAGCGTTAGCACACACAACTACAATAAAAAATGGCGTTACTGCATCAAAACATCTGCTGAATCCCACTAAAAACGCAGTGAAATGGTTTAAAGTGCACGCATTTTTTTAAGGTCCAATGATGTCTAGTCAACTCTAACCCAAATGAAACTCACCTGCAGCTTTCTTGACTAATCTTGAAGACCTTGATTAGCTTGTTCAGGTGTTTTTGATCAGGGTTGGAGGAGGGGGTCATTGCATTCGCATATGATAATAATTAGACGATTGTTATTTTCCATGGCAACACTATCAAAGCCTAGGATGATGCAACAGTGGTTCAGCATTCACGTGGTACAAGTCGGAGCTCTCAGAAAATCCCAAGTCCAAGTTGTAATGATTAAACTCCAAGACACACCTAAAGGGTAACCCTGGTCAGAGCCTGACTCCACCCACTGGCAATATTTGAAAAATGCTGGAAAAGTGGGCAGTGCCCAGCGGAGGGGGGCGTGCACCTGAGACGCATCTCTTTGTATGGAACTTGCCTAAGGCCCCGTCCACACTACTGCGTTTTCGTTTAAAAACGGAGAATTAAAACGAAAACGATCTCCGTCCACACTAGCGTTTTACCTGCGTATTAGAATTTATCTCCGTCCACACTGAAACGACTGAAAAAGTGGATCACGTGACCATTCACCAACACTGGGCATGCGCGCGCCGGTGTTAACAGTGGTTGGCGAATCAGGGAAAGATACGTCATGACTGATGACACCCAATCATAGAGCCGAGCGCGAGCCTCTGCGTCATCGTTTGTAAACTCCTCCGTTTTGTCTCGTCCACACTAAAACGCCCTCCGGAGATTCAAAACGCAAAACGCAGCTGCAGCGTTTCTAAACTTCTCCGTTTTAGGTCTTCGTTTTTCCCGTTTTAGTGTGGACGGGGAGTGCAAACGTAGCAAAAGGTCTCCGTTTTTAAACGAAAACGCAGTAGTGTGGACGGGGCCTAAGTCACCAACAACCGCTGTGTCACGTACCACCGCAAATATCCAATAGGAAAATTCAACTGCAGTAGCCACCGTTCAACCTGAAGAGGGCAGCACTAAGACGTTTTTACACCATATATTGTAGAAATAGAACACTTTATAAACAAACGGCAAAACTCAAATCAACGACTGGTATTAATAAAGATCCATTCTTACAGATCATTAACTAAAAAAAGTAGGTTAAGTGTTTAGTTACTCTTTAAGGACCTCAACAAGACACTTTTGGCATAAATCTGCAGAGTATCCACAAGTTTCCTACGCCCCATGAGGCCTTGCGTCAAAAGTGGGCGCGACTTCCGGTTGGAAGTAAATAAAGCGCGATTTAACATGCTTGACACTCGTTCATTCAACAGTTGACAGTCATTCAAGTTATAGCGATCCAAACTAGCTAACGATGTGGGAACACAACCTCAACGAAATTAAAAAGGGTGAAATAACAGTACCTTTACCCTCCGCAGTAGTTGATTGTTAGTATTATAATAACATTTTTAATAATCAATACTCATCAAGGCATGGTGACAGACAGTTGTGCGAGCTGACAAACAATTAAAATAAAAAATACACACTTAGTCATTGTGCTTTGGAGTTTATTCAAAATTATAAATGAATGTGCTGCTTGAATACATTAACTGGGACATCTGGTATTCTGTCAACACAGGCTTTTATCCTGAGTTTAGCTGTAACAGTAGCGAACAGCCAATCACATGCTGAGAGAGTTTATAGAATATTAAGAATTTAAACAAATGTACACAGGAAGATTCGTCATCTTTTGGGAGGTGATGGAAACTACACTCGTTGGCAGGATCAGAGACGGGCTCTGGCAGGATCACTCTGATTTCGTTTTCAGCTTATGTTCAAAACCATCACGTTTAAGCCACTGAACTAGTTTAATCCGGTTATACATACAACTGCGAACAGCACATGTTGTCCCTGAGCTCCGTAACACCATCTCTCATAAAGATTTGCGTCTTTAAATAGTAAAATAATTCTCCGAAAAACAGCTAGCCTCTTCGCTAACCAACACATAAAATACCATTGGAATGCTATTTCCGCCGCCTCACCGGAAGTTTCACCCACTTTATTTTTTACAGGAGCGCCCCTCGGAAACTTGTGGATAAAGAGAACGCATAAAATAATCAATAATCCAAAAACAGACAATAATTCATGAACAGACAATAATCCACATGGACATTGTGCTATGGATGTGAATAGAATACATTGCCAAATATTCACTGCATATGTATGCCATTTGCTATTATTTAATGTGAAATAGTGCTTCTCTTGTCTGTTGTCTAGAAGCAGAAGTGAAGTGAAGGGGGGGGGGATGTTTTCCTCTGGCCAACGAAGGAACAGTGATTACAAAACAAATTGGATCAAAACATTAAGAGTATTTGTCCATTTCCATCTATTTGGAAGTCGAAGTATTCACACCGGTTTGGAGACGAGATGTTGAGGATCAGATCCGATGGCTGTCTTGTCGATGAGGCCAGCACTTAAGGATGAGTCGGGATGGGTCCAGGCGCAGGTCAATAGCGTAGACGCCATCCTTCTTTTGATGTACCAAGTACATCAGGATTTACGGGACGTGTTCCCGGTTCCGGCTGATCTAAACTATGCAGCCTAATTTTGAATTAAGGAAGTCTATCGTGTGTTATGTGAATGCTAGGCCAAAGTGATGTGTTTTTAGTCTAGATTTGAACTGACAGAGTGTGTCTGCTTCCCGGACAATGTTAGTAAGATTGTTCCAGAGTTTTGGTGCTAAATAGGAAAAGGATCTACCTCCAGCAGTCGATTTCGATACTCTCGAGTTCGATTTCGAGTTTAGAGATCGCAATAGGCGTGAAGGACTATAATGTGTTAAGAGCTTGCTCAAGTACTGGGGATCTAAACAATTTAGTGCTTTGTAAGTAATCAGCAATATTTTAAAATGTATACGATGTTTAAAGTGGGGGTTGACTGCTTTTTTTCTTTGCATGATTGTGTTTATGGGGTGCAATTTAACATGTATTTGTGGTTTTTCTTTTTTTAAAAGTCTTACTTTTCATAAATTTCACCTTTATTGTCAGCCGCGTTCTCGTCTGTCCTCGAACGAGCGGTTGACTTCCTGATTCTATGAAACCACTCCCTCAGAAAAGGGCAGTGGGCTCAGATTGGTTAGTTTGGGCCGGTGTGTTGTGAATGGCTAAACTGTCGCTCCCTTTGTCCGGATAGTTATGTCTGTGGCAAGGGGGGCGTGGTTCAGCGGAGTCTGTAGTGGGACTGTGGGAGCGGAGACGAAGCCAAGCGATGAAGTGGGTCAAGTTTGAAAGCTGTATTCAGCAGGAAGAGTTTTCACTGTAACCGTGTTCGGCGAAGTTGTGTTCAGTGGGAAAAGTTTTATCACCTATTATTTATTTTTGCCTTTGACATTCTGAGTTAACTTTATTTGAGCGCGACCTCGCGCTGTGAAAAGAGTTGTGTATATAAAAGTGCACGAGTCCCAGTATTCGCCGACCCTGTGTCTCATTTCATCACCCACACATAACGAACCTGTTCTTCCACCACAAAGTGATGATAAAGAATCTGTCACAGGCCGGTGGGTCCAAGCCAAACTGCACCCACTCCTCAAACCCAGAACCACCTCGAGAAACGCGTACCAGAGACCAGACAGACAAGAAGAATTTCTTAAAGTAACAATCTTTATTGAATAAAAGCAGGAATTAAAAGTCTTAATGTGGACTTCGTATCTCTCTTCAGGGAGGAGGAGACCAAGGGGTTCACTGCCCCGATCCGGGTCACTGGCAGCCACAGAGGAGGAGGGAGTCGAACGCCGGTCCGCCGGTCTGCAGGTAAGTAATGTGGTCAGTAGATCCTGTCAGGCGTAATACAGGCGGGCAGCTATCCTGGCGGACCGGGACCTCGGACCAGGAGGGGACAGGTGGGTAGCAGGTAATTTTTCCCAAGCGTCAGCTATTCAGTAGGTGGTCGGCACAGGGGCGATGGGGTTCAGGAGGGGGACTCGCTGCCAGCCAGGTAGGTAGCTGGGTACGCATGTCTCCTCCGTGTAGAGTGCTCTCCCGTAGCGTCGCTGGACCACAGGTGCGAGGTCCTCTGTGTGTCTTTCCTCCCTCAATGGCTCCAGCCAGAAGCAAAGGTATCCTCTAATCCAAGACAGAGACAATTTCACAGGTTCATTTTTATTACGGTGAAGCAAGGACTTACGGCTGGAACGGTGGCTCTGAACAGGCAGCGCCGAGGCTGGGGTGTGTCTCTCCTCTGAACAGGCAGCACACACGAAGGCAGTGGCAGAAGAATCTTCTATTCAAATAGACAGAGTATTTAATATGAATGCAACCATGTTCCCTTCGTATAATGGAGAATCAGGCTTACGGCTGGACTGGGTTGCTCCAAGCAGGCAGCACTGAGGCTGGGGTGTGTCTCTCCTTCAGACAGGCAGCACACAAGAAGGCAGTGGCAGAAGAATCTTCTATTTAAATAGACAGAGCATTTGATGCAAGTTCAAACATGTTCCTTTCGTATGTGGAGAATCGGGCTTACGGCTGGACTGGGTTGCTCCAAGCAGGCAGCACACAAGAAGGCGGTGGCAAGGGAACCTTCCATTTAAATAGACAGAACAAAGCCCCTTTCAGACAGCGAGTTGATCCCAGGAAATTGCCGGGAAATTGCCAGAACGCCTTCTGTGTGAACGCAAACACGACCTGGGATTGATTCTGGGATTGATCCCGGGTTGGGGACCTAGTAACATTAGCCGCGTTTCCACTGCCGGGCTAGGGCTGGGCCAGAGCTAACAGCGAGCCGAGCCGAGCTAGTGGCCTCGGGCCTCAAGCACCGGGCTTGCGTTTCCACTGCCGGGCCAGTAGCCCCACAGCGCTGCCCCAGACCCCACCCCTAACACGACTTTCTGGATCAAACGTCATAAAACCCAACCCATTTCAGCGGGTATTATGAATTAATTATTTTTTTTAATTAGGAAGATAGCATGTGTATTAACTCACATGCCGTAGTGGCTGCAATAGTGTCACGAGACCAGTACAGGCGATTCTCCATTTCAAGCAGCGATTTTTTGCGCGATATAACAGGCTGCGGAACCGCCGCAGCCTGTTAACAAACAACAAACGCCGCAACCTCGAGATACAGAGTTAATTTTTTAACACCTTTAATAACTGATTGGACCCCATTTGAAACGAAATTAATTTATAGAAATAAAACGCAGCAAGTACGGAGCAGTTAAAGCCGCATTTCCATCACCCTTCAAACTGAAATTGCCAATTGAAAATAAGCAAAACGTCCATTTCACAAAAACTCCGTGTCTGCAAATAATAATAATAATAATAACCATCATCATCATTATTGTAACATTTTATTAGGCTGCATATGTAGAAGACGCCTTTATCCAAAAAAGGAACAGAGCACAAATAAACACAATATTTTTGACGCATATCAGCGCATATCTAGTGTGTGTGGAGCACGTACTGATGGCTGCGAGACGCCCATGTGAACACTTGCAGTTTCATTGCATTTCTTTCAGTGGAAACAACTTAAAATACTCTTTCATTTCTGGTCATACAGAAAATAATAATACATTATTCGCAAATACATTTATTTGCGTAAACTCACAATAACATTAAAACGTTGTGCTTTAACAATTAATCAAGGCGCGTCATGATCTCCGTGAACTGAAGCGCGAGACCTGAAACAGCCACCGCATTCGAATTTGTTCGTTTTAAATTGGACATTTAAAGCTTTAGTCTTGTAGATTAAAGCTTTAAATGTCCAATTTAAAACGAACAAATTCGAATCAAAAGCCAATATCTTTCTGACTATGTAATTATGTAGCTAATTAATTTCTCTCTAAATGTGCATCCGGAGATGGAGATGTTTTTAGCCGAAAATCATTTAGAAAACAATAGTTTATTAATAAACAATTAATGCCTCGTTATTTTATATTATTTTATTATCAGACACATTTATTATAGCCTATAAATCACCTATAATCCCCTTTCTGTAGGCTGTGGTTACGGCTCTTCTCATTCAGCACTGCAGGGAAAATATAATTTCCAGGTTCTAATTTGGCCTCAGAAAACCAGTAAAATATATATATTTTTCATATTAATTTGTCAAATATTTTAAATGTTTAGAGGGCAAAAAATCAAACAAATATCTGAAAATTCGTCGATATGTAGCCTATATATAGCCTATATATTTTTGCGCAGCATTTGGCATAGGCTTACAGTTCAAATTAAAATGTTATGCAATTTTAAACGGTTAATCGGTTAAACATAGACACCCCTATGTGCATCTTGCTTCAGATCATAACGTTCCATAACACCGATAAACTCCGCCTTTTACCTTGAGCACGCCTCTAGCCCGAGCTGGCCCCCTCTGGCCCAAGGTATTCGACGAGCCAGAAATCCTGGCCGTTGGCCCTGAGGAAGCCCCGATCAAGCCCCGGAAGTGACAGTGGAAACGCGACTGGCCCTAGCACGCACTAGCACGGCCCGGCCCTGGCCCGGCAGTGGAAACGCGGCTATTGCCGTAATCAGTCCAGGAACGCGCGCTGTGTGAACAAAAGCCAGGACC
Organism: Pimephales promelas; assembly: GCF_988280905.1. Taxonomy (NCBI): domain Eukaryota; kingdom Metazoa; phylum Chordata; class Actinopteri; order Cypriniformes; family Leuciscidae; genus Pimephales; species Pimephales promelas. The sequence continues at coordinate 11,938,451 of NC_142782.1, read as the reverse complement.
AATGCCGTAAAGGGTGTGTCATATAGTGATGACGCTCGTGCCATCGCGCGACTCTGTTGCTCTTAGAAGAAAGTTTGTGTTCGTCATCAACAAAGAAAGGACGAACAAATACCTGCAAACTGGAGCAAAGCAGAGACCAGGAGCTCCTCACTATCCGATTCTGTACTGAAGCTGAGATCGTTCACCAGCTTTTTGGAACGGTATGCGCGTGTCCATGTTTTCGACGCGTCCCTTATACGTCTGATCCTGACGTCATGTGTCTTCCCGGGATTTTTACGGGTTGTGTGTGAACGCACTCACAGATCCCGGCAAATCACTTGCAGTGTGAATGAACCGAAATCAAACAATCCCGGGAAAAATGCTGGGTCACATTTTCCGTGTATTTTCTGGAATCTCTGTGTGAAAGGGGCTCAAGTTAAACAGGGCAATCACACTCCTCTTCAGTACATAGCTGCCAACTCTCACGCATTGGCCGTGAGACACCCGCATTTGATTGGTTTCACACGCTCACACGCCACACCCCCGATTTCTCACGCTGAAGTGTCAATCCTCCCGTTTTTCCGGGTTTCTCACGTATTTTAGCTCTTTTACTGTCTTCCCATGTTAGTATTTCCCGTAAAATATCTCGTATTTGTACACTCTGATTGTGTGAGACGTACAAGCTCGGACAGATTCGGCTCGAAGTGAGGTCTTGCGCACCCAACGCGTCATTTTTACCGCGCTTGTGCAGACGCGTCGAGTATAAACAAGGCTTTACTCCATGTCAGCGCGCGCAGAGATCTCAAGGTGCAGAGACCTCTCCCAATCATCTCCAGCAGAAACAGCCTCCCCGTTTCCCTCGTAAGCTGATCTTAGTATTTAAACATTCTCTATGGTATTTTTTTTTAATGACACAGTGCTCTTTCTCACACATATGTGGGCTAGTTCTAAATTCTTTAGACTTTTTGATTAGTGCTTTATTTTTAAAGTTTGTGAGTAAGAATCGTGAGGAAAAAAACACCTTATTTTGGTGATGGTTCCCGGGAAATCTCCCTTTGATGTTGACAGCTGTGGGTCGGTCAACTGCCTGAAAGATGAGTTTATCTATTGATCTATCTGCCACTCGTGATCCACTAGTTATACCGCAAATTAGTTACAAATCTCACGTGATCTATAGCGAATGAATATAGATCATCTATAGCACATGAATATATATCCCCCCCCCCGTCAACAGATCTCACGCCAAGCAAAACTCAGAAGTTGGCAGGTATGTCAGTATCAACAGGAGCTTGCGGCCGGAGTGGAACATACACAATCAACACTGAGGGCTTCATTCAGCAAACACTGGGTGAGAATGTGAACTGGAGAATACTGGCGGTTAAATAAACATAAACATCCACACATTGCAACTTCACGTCAAGTACAATACTGTGTGACACTTCAATTCAGGCACAGCATATCCATCCTCAAACCTCAGTGCAATAAGGCCAGCACTCACCCAATGATCAATCCTTCCACTGTTACGCTGAATCAACACTCAGAAGATGAAGAGATGCAGATGACTTCTCACAGCATGGAAAACAGCATCTTCAATACTTTTTCACAGTCAGAAGAAGATATCAGGATTTCAATGATGACTCAATTCACACTCTTAAGTGACAATTACTGTATATTTGCGGTCAATGCACTTCACAATTCCTTATTCAATGCAGTGCAAGACATGCATTCACACAGATCTGGTGTTTCATTACTTATCTTCCTCTCTAGAATGATGGCATTCTCCAGTCTTGACTCAATCTCCACAATTCACTCACTTCACATTCATTGCACTTTTCCAGCTTGTATTCTCACAATCACCGTTGCACCCTTTTCCAGCCCGATCCTCACAGCCCGCTCCAAAGATCCCAGCAAATTCAAGCCACTGCCAAAGGAATAGATTTCTCCCGGGGGAGTACCACACTCGAATGCCTTTTAGGCTGCATTTACACTGCAGGTCTTGATGCCCAAATCTGATTTTCTGACTATATCCGATTTTTTTGACGACCTGCTTACATCATCTTTTAAATGTGACCCATATCCGATTTTTGAGAAAAAAAAAGAGGAGAGGCTCTGGCCATGAGCACTTAAAACGGTTCTTCATATCTCGTTAAATGTCTTCAAAAACGTATTTATTTCTGTAACAACCCTGCATTTTTGCCTGCACTCTTCACCCCAAACACTCAAAAGGCATTGCTCCACTGTGTGTATCTTTTCTTCCATCGCGCGGCTCGCGCCTATAATCGCACAGTTTTTAATGACGCGTGACTCGCATTTACTGGGGAATATCCGATTCGTCTGCTTACATGGCACACGCAAATGCACGTATCTGATTCATATCCGATTTATTACCACAAATGAATGAGGCCTGAATCCGATCGGAGAAAATCAGAAATCCATGCGTTTTTTTCCTGCTTACACGTTCACCGGTCATATCCAATCTGTGCCACATGAGAGGAAAAAATTGGATTTGGGTCACTTGAACCATGCAGTATAAACAAGGTACCAGATAGCAAACTGACATTGAATCAACGTGGAAACGACGTCTCTCATGACATTGAAACAACGTTGATTTTGCTCATCGAATTAACGTTGAACCAACGTCAGACGCGGCATTCTTCAAAGCTAAATGAAAATCAAAAATTGGTTTGCTTTCATAACGTTGAAACAACGCGTTGATTTCAAGTTGATTTTCCGTTAGTTTTGAAAGAATGACGCGTCTGACGTTGGTTCAACGTTAATTCGATGAGCAAAACAATGTCAGATCAACGTTGTTTCGATGTCATATTTCCACGTTGATTCGATGTCGGTTTGCTATCTGGGGTCTTACTTTCCCTTTTAACTGCTTCTTTAGGCCATGTTTCCCAATCACAAATCCCCACACCAAACACCCGCACCTGTTACCGCTTAGCTAATCAGCTGCCGCTGTCATGGCAACTGACAGCAAGCGAACCAGCACGGTGTGTCAGTGAAATCGTCCCGGGGGGAAACACACTCGCAGTGGAAATTGGTTCCGCTGGATTTGTCACCTTGTGACATACTATATACATGATAAATACCTTTATAAAATGAGTAGGCCTACATGTACAACTTCAGGTCCAAAATGTGTGTACTCGTTTTTCGTTGACACAAAATAGCATTAACTAAGTCGATATAAAGCCATCGCTGGCATTTGACAAAACCAAAACATTACATCTGAAATTATTCATGCAAATACATTTAAAATGATTAAGTCTAAGTTAAGTCTACTTACAGGTTGTGGCCCAAGAGCTGCTGCCTCTGGTTTTAGATTTGAAACTGCTTAACGTTTTAGTAACAGTTTCTTGTTGAATCCAGTGTTGAATTTGTGGAGATTCTGGAAGCTGTCTTCCACAAATGCGCAGCACAGAGAGCTGAATTACGATCGTCATTTTCAGGAACATAATCAAATAAATTGTATCCATTGTTGATGAAGTACAGCGTGGGAAGCTCGAACACAGAAGACCTGACAGCTGTGTGAACACAACACAATCGACGTGCCACAGAAGTATGCGCATGCCCTTTTTTGCATTTTCCGGAGGGAGGGTTGATGCAAATCTATGGGTTAGTGATGTCCAAAACCCAGCTGTAGTCCCAATCAAGTCATTTTTGTAGAGATGGGTCTGTCTGTGGACTGCGAGAGAGGGGCGTAACAGGAAGTGGGCGTAACTTGAAGTTGTCCAAATCACACAGAACCACAGGATTTGTTGAACTCAAAACGAGATGTTGTCGCTTGTCAGCAAGATGCCAGCTCGTATAGAGACAACAGTAAGAATATGTTCCCAAGATGTGTAAGCGCAAGATAACTGTAAATTGCACAAGGGTGGAGTAAGCGTTTGGAACATCGAGCTCTTCAATCTCTCTCGCTGAGTGTCACACTCACACAGATGCCAGGTCATTCTACAGAAACATCCACTTTTGGTATGGAAAGATGTCTAACATTTAAACTTAGACAACATTATTTGATTACCCTTTGACTTTATGAATATAAATTACAGCTTAATGGTTTTTTTTTAAATATTTTTGTGCATTTATTTACTATTAATATTGTGCAGTATTAAAGTTTTTTTATGATTTTTTTTTTTCAGAGTTCAACAGAGTTTGCCTGTTTGTGTAACTACTGACGACCACGGCATATGTGCGCAATTTGTGTGTAGATTAAATGTTGCTGTGGGAACACTGATAACCTCGTTTGCAATCAATGTTTAATGTTGTCGTATTGATAGTATTCGAGGTAAAACTTAAGGAAATGTTTGGATTTGGAGCGTTTCACTTTCATATGAGTTACTTCCTGGTTTGCGATGCCGGATGGGAAATTTTGTCGTCTTGCGTTGATAATGAGTTACTCTGTCGCTCCTCCATTCCCCACTGAACGTAGGAAAACATGGTTTCTGGTGTGGCCTTCAATGGAAAGTTGGTGAGCTTGCATGTCTCACACTCACCATACATGCAGTCTTTTCTTTGTGAGTCACACACGATTTCTTTCACTAGCTCTTCGAGGTTGCAGTGTGAGACAAGCTTGTATTGGTGGAGCTTATTCACTATGAAGGTAAGATTCTCGTGTGTCTTACACAGACATGTCTCCCTATCTGCCAGACTTGGACTGACCACCCAAAAAGGTCGCAGGTGACAAAACAAAGAATACGAAATTTTTGTCTCGTGGTATTCGGCCAAGAATTTCCTGTAAGCATTCCGCATCATGTCAAGGAGGAATCGTTTTTGCTTTTTCAATTTACTTTTTGTTTTAGTCTGCTTTTTTCCAGTTGTCAATCTGCTCACATCATCACGTTCAAAATATTGTCTCACGCAGGTTTTAATTGTCTCTCCAATTCCCAAGGCTTTCTCTGCTTGTTTGCTACTGATGTTACACCCGGGATAATAATAATAATAATAATAAAATTTTATTTGTAAAAAAGCACTTTACATTTTAAAAGAAAAACCTCAAAGTGCTACAGGTCTGACCATAAGAACAAAATCTAGACATATTTAAAAATCATAAGATCTGCTAAAAAGTAATGTCTTTAGACCCTTTTTAAAAGTGTCGATGGTCTGTCGTGCCCTCAAATGGTCCGGAAGGGCATTCCAAATCCGGGGAGCAGCAGAGCAAAAGGCACGATCACCCATTGTGCAGAGTTTAGTTTTTGGAATTTTGAGGCGGTTTGAGTTTTGTGATCGGAGGGATCGTGCTGTAGAAACAGGGGTAAGTAGTTCTTTCAGGTAGGGGGGTGCGTTTCCATAGATGCATTGGTGAGTAAGAAGTGAAACCTTGTATTCGATCCGAGCAGAAACGGGAAGCCAGTGAAGAGTGCGGAGGATGGGAGTGATGTGTTCATGCTTTCGCACTCTCATCAGGATCCTAGCAGCGCTGTTCTGAACGTACTGCAGCTTTTGCAGACTTTTGTTGGGGATCCCGATGAGAAGAGCGTTGCAATAATCCAGTCTAGAGGAGACGAAGGCGTGGACCAGTTTCTCAGCATCAGCTAATGTAAGTGTAGAGCGGAGTTAATAGCGGGATAGCTGGTGATGTCGATTTATTATTAACTCTTTCATTCTTGAGGTTTGCCTTAATGTCAGGCCCATTAAGTCCAGTTTTTTCTTTAGACTGGGCCCTAGTGACCACTGCTGAGGAGGCTTTCCGCTGAAGTTTTCCCACATCTTCAGCAGCAGAGGGTAAGATCTCACTAGCCATCTTCATAGGCCAGTCAGTCTTGGAATTTTTCAGAAACTCAGGGCCTTGCTGCCATTCTGACCCTTCACCAAGTTCCTCAGGAGTTGCACCTCTGGTCAGTATGTCCGCAATATTTCTTCTGCCTTCAATCCACCTCCAATCTTCCACATTTCCAGCTTTCTGAATCTCACCGATTCGGTTAGCGAAAAAGTTCTGAAAGCCATAGCTGTCCTTTTGGATGGCTGCCAGGATTGTTTGGCTGTCCACGAAGTGAAACCATTCCTTGACTTCAATATGGCAGTGTTTCTCAAAATATTTCTTCAGGCGGGTAGCAAACACCGCACCACAAAGCTCTGGTTTGATTACATCTCCTTTCAAGTCAAGAGGCGTGAGTTTCGCTTTGGATTCTACCAACTTCACTTCAACTTTATCGCTGGTTTCCCACCTCAGATAAAGTACAGCCCCATAGGAGGATTCGCTTCCATCTGAGAATGTGATACCTATTGGCAACCTTTTAGCTCCAGGCGGTGTAAGGCTTCTCTCAAATTTTACTTGACCAAGTCTCACGATTTCTTCAAAGAAAGTTATTGCGGCTTCTCATAGTTTTTGTGAGGGACGGAAATCCCATGTATTTTTAGATGGGTTGTCCCTACCAGCTTCCTGGAATGATTCCCGAACCACCATTACTCCCTTTTGCTTGGATGGTGAAGCAAGACCAACCAGGTCATATAATGCAGCTATCTGGCTAAGAAGCATGCGTCGGGTAAGGGGGTCTGGTGTTCCTTCCCTGACATCCTCCATGCTCAAGTTAACTTCCGTCCTCATTTTTCCTCTTTTCTTAGAGAAGTTGATAGACGTCTGCAACCGAAGTTTGTCAGTTTCAAGTTCGTAACCGACTCCGAGTGCTTTGTTCTCCCCATCATGAATCTGGTTAGGCAGTACCAAGGTCCTCGGTATACTGGATTCAGTAGTACTCCACCCCTCCCACTTTGGCATGATAGAACCCATGGTTTCAGGAAGAATCCTCCTGCTTTTAACATCTCCTGTTAAAAGATCATTGGTGATCTTTTCCAATGCTTCAGGATCATTGTGTGAGGTTAGAATATCATCCACATAGCTGTCCTCAATCAGAGCTCGGCGTTCTTCCACCATATCAGCAAACTGAGGAAGGTTGGCAGTTTCCCTCATTGCGACTTGGGCGATACATCCTGCGGGTTTATCACCGATATTCACTCAATAAACAAACACCTCAATATCGTCTTTAGGGTCGTCTCTCCAGAGGAATCGGTGGAGGTGAACTTCCTGATCTTTCAGCTAGAGTTGGGGTACTCGAACTCGGACTCGGACTCGAGCCCAATTTTGAATGAACTCGGACTTGTCACTCACTCGGATGAATTTGTACTCGGACTAGACACGGACTCTGACATTTTAGACTCGGAAAAATGTCCGAGTCCAATCGAGTCCGGGCACTGGAGAACACATTATTCAAAAACGAAACGAACCTACTTGTGAGCATTGTAGCCAATCACAGACATGTATATTAAGCGCACGAACGCAGTGGCAAATCAGCATCATGCAGAGAATTCGCTCAAAATGTATGTTCAGAATCAGCACAAGCTTTATCCTTTTGCAAATCGCTTCATAAACAAAGTCTAGAGACGATATAAATGAGAGATTCACTGTGCAGTGCGGATAACTTCAGTGTTTATGACGAGAGTTTTAGGGAGAGTGCAGAACACGGTGAGTGATGGCTTAAAGGGAGCGCTATTGACAATCTAAATAATTGGATAATCTAAAATATCTAAAATATTTGGTTTTTCGTGCTTCTAGAGCACCAGTGGGTTCGTTCTTGTTCGTTATGTAATTATAGGTTTTAATTCCTGTGTCTAACACTGGGTGGCGCATGTCTGTAAATTGGCCACCCGTATAAAGGTAGAAAATATAATATTGTTGGGAGGTGTTTGACCCGGAAGGGCAAAGGGTTTTTGACCGCTTGCCTTGTAATGCTGATGGGAATATGGAAATAAAATGGACCACTTTGGATTTCAACAACATTATCTACGAGAGTTTGTTTAGCACTAGGGCAATCAAGTGAGCGTAGCATTATAACATCGAGCGAGTCAGCCAGGCTTCCCCGGGTCCAGGCACCTCAGTAGTTCGGTGTCAAACGAACTCCTAACATTAGTCAAAAACCCCGCATCAGTTCAGACTTCAGTCTATAAACGTCCTCGGCATGCATGCATGGAATTAGGAGCAGCCAAAGAGCCTGCTGTAGCAAATGCAACATTTAATAATATACATAAAATGTATTTAAGGGGGCTGGAAAGGCCAATTTAGCTCAAAGGGGAATGATTCATTGATTTGCAATGGATCTATGGAACCGAGCAAATGACTCATTTAGAGTTCATTTGAACGGGCTGTAATTATAACCTTTGCAATGATATAAATACCAAATCTATAGTGAAACACTATGTCTTAGCAAGGTAATGTCATGATCCTGGCTCTTTCTTTCTTTCTCTGTTCCTTTTCTGCCCCCTTCTGGTCACTATCTTACATTACATTACTTGCATCATTCATTCATTATCCTGGTCACCTCCAGCTGTGGCTCATCTTCTCATTACCTCCTCGTTACCTTCCCAACTGTTTCTCACTATCCCTGATTAGACTCTCTATTTCATGGCTTCTCTCTTACTGTTTTTTGTCAGATTATTGCTCTATGTTACGTACCTGTGCATACCGCTCCTGATCCTGTCGTGTCGTGTCCTGTCTGGTACTAGCTGTTTTGTACACTGTGTTACCTCGACTCTACTCTGCTACACTTCCAGCATCGTGAGTGGTTCAGGATTGGCGTCCCCGTGCCAGCTACGGACCCAACTTGTCTCTTCCTCTGAGTGACCGTCCGAGCTGATCCAGACGGCAGCTTTCTGTTTCGTTATCAAGAGACTTTTCTGTTCCATTACCATTGAGACTCCTCTGTTGGATTTACTCACCATACGGCACCTGTGTTAACCCTTCTGAGACATTAAATCATTTGTTGACTGCCCTTTGCTTTTGGGTCCTCTATCTTACACGTGACAGTAGCTGCTACGGCATTTGCGGCAGATCAGAAATGACCACAGCGGCGTATTTGTAATGATTAGACACAGCTTCCACCGTTGAATGAATATATCACTGTCCTTCGTGTCAAATATACATTTCGAATTAATAATTGTTCCTAGATTAACAAAACCTGCGGCACTCGTTGACTGAAATCCTATTGTAAACATAATCCTCTGATCATTCGAACTTGTTGTTTCCAGCCATTTCGGCGCGTGACATACGTCACTCACGACACCCCGTTAGCGATTGGCTATGGCAGATCTTGAGTGACTTTGGGCAGATCCAATAGATTTGAACTTTAATAGTGAACCCGCCTACAAGGAAGGAAACTTTTCTCAATGGAGCGGTTCCAGACTCTGGGTCCTTCTCATTTCTTATTTGTGCATCCTCGTTTCCTTTCCTTGTTTCCTTTCCTTGCGTCTCAGCTCCACCCCCTGTAGGACGTGTGGGAAGGAAGCGAGGAAAGGAAAGGAGGACAGAGGAATCGAATAAAAGCTTTTTTATATACATTGGAATACTTGATCACTCGAGCGTCACTCCACAGTGTCATCAGCAGCGCTAAAAGGATCTGCCCTTATGTTGTTGAAGTTTGGTTATTTAATAAATTCATAATAAATAATAATAAAGATAGACTATACTGTTGAAATATCTGAGATGTGTGGTTTATATAAACTGCAAAGGTAAAGTATAAATTAAAATGATTGTGACCGATGTGAAGGGGGCGGAGAATTGATACGTGCGTCACGTTTAGTGAATATAACAGTTCCGCGTAGGATGCACCTGTGTATCCTCGCTAATGACTCCTCAGGAAGCCTCCTCACTCCTCGATCCTCGACTCCTCACGGTGCAATTAGAGAATTGAGATGTCCTTCAAGATGGCTAAGCTCGATCGGTTTCCGGGTCATAGGAGGGAGGACGGAGGAGCGAGGAGACGAGGAGGGATATTGAGAAGCACCCAAAATGTGGAAATGAAATGAACTAGAGTCTGGTTGAACCAGGCTAGTTTAAAAGTGCTGCCTGGGGAAAATATCGACCCTGGCTAAAAGGGGCCAAAATTTTTTTGTTTATTTATTTGTTTTTTGCCAGCTACCACCAGCATTTTTGATTATTTTTTTACAAAAAGTTCATGGCCCCCAGGATTTTTTTGTTGTTGTTGTTTTTGTATGAATATCTGAACATGCAATATATCAAAAGAAAGAACAGACGCTAAATTATTTTAACGGGTAATTCCACCAGTGGAGACATGAATATGTATTAGTGGGTAATCTATGTAGTAGAATAGTATCATAAATTTCTACTTTGGTTCCTTTTTGGCCGATAAAAGGCAGAAAATGACTTTTTAGTGCTTGTGAATTGTAGATAACAATTCCCATAGTGCATTGCAATGCTCAGCTCCGCAGGCCCTCCCACTACTCCGCCCATCAACATAGACTACAGTTGAGCTCCATTCTACGCGACCGCCTGGCAATTATTTCGCACAATGAAATCAGATAATGCGCGCTAATCAGTGTTGGGCAAGTTACTTTTAAAAAGTAATTAGTTACAGTTACTAGTTACTTCTTCCAAAAAGTAACTAAATTAGTAACTCAGTTACAAATTTTAAAAAGTAATTAGTTACTTAAGAAAGTAACTATTGCGTTATTTTCAAGTAAAATTACATTTTAAATGCTCAAATGTGACCCCACCTCTACCCCATATTTAACGGAACTTAAAACACATGTGCATGTTCAATTATTTATGAAAAATCTGAATTTTATAATGAAATTGACACAATACATTAACAGAAACATGAAACATGTACACACATCTAAAAAAAATGTTGCTGTGGGACAAAGTGAGACTAGCCTCCAATCAAATGCCATGTATGTAGATATTATGTTTATATAGTGGATCAATGCAAATAACACAATAGATGTTTTGGAACTTTTGATATTCATTGCCCCTCAACAGGCCACAACTGGGCAGAATTAGATTAAGTTTGTTAAGCTGTTGAGTTATATGTTCTCATTAACTATATTATTTTATGTTTCTTACTGTTATTTTGTTTTTACTTTATGCTATTTACTGTTACTAAAAATGCGCAAGAGTTCATTGTGCGCATGTGTGAACAAATGGGGACTTTTATTTTGACTCAACTTGTGTTCCTTCCTTGAGATAAATGTCATGCTGCTGCTCCCTCGCTCACTGATGTTATGCCAGCGCATTGAGACGAAAACTAACAAATAAATAACACTGAGAAATTGTATCTGGATTGTTCTTTAGAGGATGGATGATCGCAACATATTGTGCATGGACATGACAGACGGAAATGAAAACTTAACATAAGCAATACCATTTAGAGAAGGCTACTTTTTGATTATTTGGGCTCGTCGGCAAACCTGTCTCTCGTTGACTGACTGGCTTGTGTTATTCCTTGTGTCCGTTATTCCTGTCCGACTATGCGTTATGATGGGTCGTTCGCAATTCATGAGCGTTAGCCGATAGTGATGATGGGTCGTTCGCGGAGGAGCGTAGGTGATGATGGATCGATTCGTTCGCGAATGAGCTTTTGATGGGTCGTTCGCGATTTGCGAATGAGCCGACTCTTTTATTTGAACGTCGGGAGCTGGCTCGCATATCTGAAGAGCCGACTCTATTTTTACAAATTTAGCCTATAGAAATTAAATAATTATATAATAAAAAGTGAAATATTATTAATAGTCAAAGTCATTTAAAGAGCCGTTTGTTAGCCAAAAGAGCCGGCTCTTTTCAGAGCTGAGTCAAAAGAGCCGAATACTCATCACTGCGTGCTTTAGAACACCCGCCCAACTCTACCTCTGATTGGCTTACAGTGACTGTTTACTCTACCTCAGCCAATCGTCAGCATTTATGCGCTTGTCTCGTGCTCAATGGAAGAACAGTAAAAAAGTGTGCCTCTCGCTCAGAGATCTAGTTGGTCTGATGAAAAAAAAACAGCTTCATCAGTTGTTATAGTAACGGGACGCATTTTTGGCAGTAACGGTAACGGCGTTGTTAAGATGAGAAGAGTAATTAATTAGATTACTCGTTACTGGAAAAAGTAATGCCGTTGTTATTCCCATCACTGGCGCTAATATAATATGAAGACGTAAGAGCGTCAAGGCGGTGCCCGCGCCATCAGCCAATGGTTGGCGTGATTCTATATGAGCTTCAGACAATCGCCACACTTACTCTGACTCGTAATTTTACTTGTGAAATGCAGCCAAACTTTGGAGCATTTTATCTTCAGCATTTTCATTAATCCCCTCGCTATCAGACGTTCCGGGAGTCTCCCGCATATCGATAATGGCTCCCTGATGCCCGCAAATTGGTTAAAATCCCGGAATCTAGAGCGAGTGAGCAAGAGCGAACAGATCAAACTGTGCTCCAAACCGTATAGTGTGTGAACGAGGGAGAGGGAGAGAGACTTTGCGTTTCTGCCCCTCATGACACAGAAAGAGACACCGGAATTTTCGTTCTTATTCGGTCTGGTTATAACCGTTTAAGTCGGAACCGGTTCCCTACCGCGTTTCGGTACCCAACCCCATCCATAATCCGTCTGTGTATTCAGTACTTTCGTCCATATTTTCAAAAAGTTTCTGTCGGTGAAATCAAACGCTCTGGCACTGATCTGTGATAGGCCTGTTAGCGCATTAGGTATAACCCCCTATGGGCAGGTTTGAAAGGGTGGGAACTAGTGCTTGTAGTCTTTACAGAAATCCCCCCCTCTTACACTTTGTCCCGAGAAAATATCCAGAATCAGATGATCCGTTCCAGCTGTGTCGCCCAGAAGCAAACAACACAATGACATTTAGCAGTAAAAGATTAAACTTAACAAACAAACGACTAACAAAACAAAACAACGATAAGAAACAACAGCCATTTCACGCACAGCGTACTCTCACCGGAAATAGTGCTCCTAACTGGGTTTTATGGTCAGATGAGACCAAAATAAAGCGTTTTTGCACACCAGAGGTAGGTTTGGCATTAAATGTAAAGAATGGTGATGGATCCCTCATTCTGAGGGGTTAATCCAAAGACTGTGGACAACTTGTTAGGAGACATGAGGCATTTCTCAATGTCAAGGAAGGATCCTCGGAAGCCGGAATTTTGAGGATGCTACGTCATCGACATCTGTCGAAGGACTGTTCCAATGTCGAGGATCCTCAGAAATTCAAGTCCTTAGTTTGGAATTTCGAGTCCTTAGTTCGGAAAATATCCCATACACAGGAAAAGATGCATATATGTAGCCTTCCCACTCTCAAATCACCCACAATCCTATGCATAGCTTTGCTATCTTGTTCAAAAAATAAAAAATGTCGACCGTTAGCGGAGTCGTAGTGATAACAGCAATATGCTTTCAAATGTAAGCAAGTTTAAATATAATTTCAGCTTTGCCATTTATTTAATGTTTGTTAAACTATTAAACATATCGGCTCAAGTGATTTGCAGAGGGGGGATTTAATGCTTTTCCCTTTTACTGGTGATTCACTTTTACTTCATATAATGTTATCCTTTTTTCTTGATCAAATATTTTACCATTGCATGTGTTTTAACAGCTAGATCATGTCGCTATGGACGCAGTTCTGTTCACTGCGGTAACATAATCGTTTTTAAATTAATCTTTTAATCTTTTCCTTTTTAAATCAATATTTTGTGTCAAATTATTGATTTATTTGGTAGGTAGCCATGTTATAAGTGGGAAAATGTATAGCAAGGCCATTACAGCGAATACAGCCCCTTCAGGCTGAGTCCTTCGCGTTAGAGTTGTATTTGCTATAACAACCGCCTCGCTATTATCCCTTACTTTATTTATTTATTTCTATGAGGGCTGATAAGACAAATAAGGACTGTCAAGTGTGTTTAAACAGTGTGGTACAGCAACCAAACCAGTAGCACTATAAATTTTCCAGCACCGAAACGGACCTCTCACTGATATATTGACGCAATGACGTGCACTTGCTAGCCTGTTCCATTTACGTGTTCTCTGAATGCTAAAGAGGACCCTTGCCTAGCCTCTGAAGCAAATGATTTGGAAGTACCCGTCCTGCCAAGGAAGTATCTTTGACATTGAGAAACACCTATAGTATCAAACTCCAAGCAACAGCAGATACTTAATCATCACCTGACTGACCTTTTCAGGAAGCTTAAACAGGGTCGTGGTTGGATCATGGCTAATGTATTCTTTCATAATAAGATAAACATAAAGAGGGTCACAAATGGCCATGCTATTAGTGGTATCTAAACGATGCACTTGCAATAAGAAAAAATTCATACTAATGAATCGTTTTGTAAAAGGTCTCATGCGTGATAACCTCAGGAAACAGCACAAGTGAAATTTATTTCAGAGAAGTTCATGTCAGAGATGGCTAAGTCTTCACCTCATTTGAGCCTTTTCTTAAGCTGTGCCCGTGAATTTGAATGTAAGATTATCTGGCCAAAATCCATGTACAATTTTGTCAGAGTAACAAAGGTTGACTGATAACTAATGCAGCATGTGCAGTATTTGAAATTTATTCATAAAGATAAACCTAAGATAGAATGATAACTAGCTACATAAGATTCACACAGCTAATTCATGCTTTTCAATTTCCAAGTTCTAGTTATTTGGATGAATTGTTAATTTCCTGTCTTCCTGGTGGAAATGAAGGTCCTGCTAAATTTGTGCAACATCCAGTGCAATGTCAAAGTCAAAGTGAATAATATCAAGTGAAATGAATTTTACTAAAGAGAAAGTGCCAGGGGCTACTTTGCCAATTAATTGTTTAAATATATATCCACAATTACCACATCATTTTTAAAAGCCTTTCTCTATAATTATACACTCCACTTATAAGTTGTTATTATTAATTTCTCTCTGTCTGCTGCAATATTCTTAGCCTGGTGTAACCATATTGTGGAAGACATACTGCAACAAAGCAACAACACATTATAAGAAGGAGAATATGCTTTGATACGACTGTAGTCATCAGCTCCAGATGGTTGCATAAGAGCCGAGCATGCCAGCAGTCTGGAACTAATATTGTGCATTCATTCTACATGCTGAATAAGGTTTTGAATGTACTTGAACAACTCAGAGCCAATGGCTTTCAGATAAGGACAGAACATTTTGAACAGAACAAAGAGGGTAAGCAATACTGAAACAAGTGGGCAAAGGGTTATGGTAAAGTAATAACCTTGTATCAACCTTGATAATCTCATTAAATAAATATAACTGCTAACTATTATGAAATTTCAATGAGCAGCATATAAAACATTTCTATATAAAAAAAAGTTTAAATGGTAAATGCTGTGCTAGTGGAATGAATTTCAAGTTCAATAACTGAAATTGTCAAGTTTATTCCACCACCACTTTCAGGAATACGTTTGAGGTTATGCTGTGGGGTATTTAAGGCCTCGTCAGTGGAAGCAATTCAGGCAGTGATGGGGGAGATGCCGCTACATCTTAGAAGAGACCAGCTATCTCTTGTGTATTGGGCAAATCTGAGGGGTAATTCTGAAAAACATATGAGTCAGACAGTTTTATGGGAATGTCAAGAGAGAATTAAATAATTAAAAGTTTTGGTTGGACAATAAGGCAGAAGATAATAACAATAGGACTTAGTACAGTGAATATAAGCCCTAGAGTGGTATATCCAGTTGTACCTCCTTGGCTCTTGTCAGAAGTTCTAGTTGACTATAGGATTATTGGAGGAAAAGGAGGTTAATTGAGTGGATCATTACAGGGCTCAGAATTACATAACTAGCAAATATAAAGAAGGAATTATTTTACTGATGCATCAAAGCAGATAGATAAGAAAATGGTAATTGCTTATGTTATCCCTCTATTAAATATTGAATTTGCTAAAAGAATTAATGATGATTTAGCGGTATACAGCAGAAATGGTGGCAATATGGATGGCAATGATGTGGGTAGAGAGCAATAAACGTAAGCAAGCTGTGATTGCGTCAGACTCCAGTTCAGCATTAATAAGTCTCAAGCATCTTCACTTTGAGTCTAGACAGGATATAGTGTTTGAAATAATCCATTTAGCTAACAGTCTGCTAAAGTCTGGTATTAGTACTACATTCATATGTGTGCCAGCTCATAGGTGTAGGAGGTAATGAATTGGCAGACAAATGTGAGAAGAAAGCAGCAGAGAAGCCTTATATAGAGATAGATATTAAATACAGCAAAGCTGAAGTTAAAAGTATAATTAAAGCGAAAATTAATGAAAAATGTCAGTTTCTATGGGACAATGAACGGTAACACTTTATTTCGATAGTCCACTGTAGACATTTTACTAACTATAAGTAACTACATGTCAACTAACTGTCGTTAGAGGATTAGTAGATTGTCAGCTTAATATCTGCTAACATTTTATTTTGTTGGTCCCCCAACAGACATTCAACTGACTATAAGTAACTTGGCGACTACAAGTAAACTTATTCTCCTAACCCGAACCCTAACACCTAACCATAACCTAACAGTCTACTGACAGTCTACTATAATATACTACTACTCTAATGAGAGTTAGTTGACGTGTAGTTGAAAAGTTAATTGTAATTAGTAGAACGTCCAAAGTGACCATCGAAATGAAGTGTAACCCAATGAACAGACTGGGAGATACTTGTATAGTATTCAAGGAAAAGTGGGAAAGAGCAGGAATACATACAGAAAAAGGCAAGGAGAAGATGTGGTGTCTAGAATGAGGCTAGGACATGCAAGATTAAATAGAACTTCAATTATAATGAAAAAGCATGTTGATGGAAAATATATATATTGCAATAGTCAAGAGACAGACGAGATGTAATTATGAATTGTCCTAAATACCATCAAGCTAGACAAAGATTGATATCACAACTAGGTAAGAATCAGATTACCCTAAATTTACATGAAATAATGCAAAGAGGGTCTGCCGAAATTTGTTTTTATATTTTGTTATATTAAGATTATATTATGTTATATTTTATATTTTGTTATATTTTATTATTATATTTTTTTATATTAAGATGTTATAAATTATATATTATAAATAACTGAATAAGTGTCTGATGAATGTAATTCAAATATTTAGTGTTTAAAACAATGCAATACAATTATGATTTCAAAGAGTATTGTTTTATTACACACAACACTCAAATATCTCAGACTGTTTGTCAAAAGTGCAAAATTGCAACAAATAGCCTACAACATTGCAAGAACGAAATATACATTCAACATAAATTGCATTTAGAACATTTTCTCAAAAATAACGATTGAACTTGGACAAATAAGACCATGGGTAATTAACGTTTGTTTCTCCATCCTCAAAATCTGCCGTCACCCTAATATGGGTGTGTCACTGTCAACCCACTTATTTACGTCAGTGAACCGTTAGCCGCAAGATGCGTGATTAAACAACAGGTGGCGGTAATGGCAAAAAATGAGTTTGTAATCTTACAAGATGAAGAATATCCTTGCATCGGGCTGATTCGCGCAGGCTCGACAAACACAATGGCTTGACAATGTAGCTTTTGCTAGCGCTACACCGCTACTTGCTGCAAAAAGTAGTTAGCTACTGGAAAAGCTACACTGTTTAAAAAGCAACTGAGCTACTGCCAAGCTACTGAAAAATGTAGTTAAGTTAGTAGCTTTGCTACTTGTAGTTAACTACTCCCCAACACTGACAACAACCATTATAATGAATCTATTTCACCTGCCAAAAAGTGATTAAAGCCTAATTAAAAGGTTATTTCTGCCCTGAAATTAGTTGATAATATTCATAAGGGTTAAATCTGACTGATTATAACGCACCTACTACTTTTTTACCAATTAAAATACCTATAAAAGGCCAATACAACCATTATAATGCAGTATTTCAACTGAACAAACACACGGGCTAGCTTGTTTTATTTTAAAATTTGGACTTTCATCCTGGCGAACCGCTTTAATCCACTTCTTCCGTATACTCAATTCATTCGGGAATCCATAAAAACTTAAAGGGCACCTATTATGCCCCTTTTTACAAAATGTAATATTGGTCTTGGGTGTCCCCAGAATGTATTTGTGAAGTTTCCGCTCAAAATACCCCATAGTTAATTTATTATAACCATTTGAAAATGTCATTTTGGGGCCTGTTTGAAAATGAGCTGTTTTGAGGCATGCCACTTTAATGCAAATGAGCTGCATATTCCTGCCCTGCGTTTGGATGAGGGCGTAACTTGAAACCTATGGCTATGGCAGTCGGTCTAAGCAGAAGGGGAGAGTGAGAGATGCGCTGTTTTGTCTGTCATTCAGCGTACGTTTGAATCGGAATAAATAAATAGCATGAAGAGACTCCGGCAGAATAAACACAAATGAGAATGGACCAGTACGTCTCGGTATGGTTATTTGATACATTTATGTACTTTAGCGTTGTAATCGCGTCCTCTTTGCAAGTATGGTGGAGCAACACACACACACAGACACACAAACACTAACGCTGGCGCATTTTTTTTAAACTAACGTTACATACACAACGCAATACATAAACGGACCTGTGGCGTCATGTTTAGCTTGTCATACAGGTGCTTCTGTAGCAAATGTGAGAAGATGGCTAACTTACAGAACAAGAACATATATGCGTTTTTTTAATACAATATCTTTAAAAATATATATATATTTATAAACGTGTGGTTACACACTATACAAACAAGGTTTAAATTATATACACAGACATCCTACGACGACAACAACTTTAGACGCATTTGTTATTGAATTGGCTGACATCGACTGAAAAGACTATTTGCTCAAAAATCATAAAATACACTTATTGTTACTGGATGTGACGGTGGATCGCAAACAGTAGACGACGAGCCACACTTGAGGATTAACTTTTAAGCCACAACAACAGGATTAATCCACGAGTCCACGACAGAACACTTATGTTTCCAAGAGACATTACCGGCTGTCGCCGTTGAAACAATGGAGGATGATGTGTACAGATCACCGAGGGCGGGGTCTAGGCCACAGCCACACTGTCAATCAAACCCCTTTCTCACTTTCTACGTCACAAAGAGCTGAATCTCAGAACAGCTCGTTCTGAGACAGTGCATATGATTTATTGAGATTGTAAAAAAAACCACTGGGTGGATTTTTATCATTCTAGGGTGGTTTTGCTCACACACTGCCAACACACATTTATGTTTAAACACCACATAAAAGTGAATTTTCCATAATAGGTGCCCTTTAAGTAGGGTTAGCGTTGTTGGTTAGATTTACAAAGAGGAACAGAGCAGTGACATCTAGCCTTCGTTTCGGCCATTGTTGAACTGCGTCGGAAGTGGACATGCACAAAGTTGACAAATCCCGCCCATGAAACCCAGAAGCGTGATAATCCCCTATGGCCAAGACCAGAGAGCTGTTTAAGGACATCAGGGATAATATTATAGACCTGCACAAGGCTGGGATGGGCTTGGAGAGAAGCTTGGTGAGAAGGCAACAACAGTTGGCGCAATCATTAGAAAATGGAAGAAGTTCAAGATGACGGTCAATCTCCCTCGGTCTGGGGCTCCATGCAAGATCTCACCTTGTGGGGCATCAGTGATCATGAGGAAGGTGAGGCTCTCCCCGCGTTTCGAGTCCCGCTTCTGCCGAGGCTGAGTGGCGATGCTTATCGTGGGGATCGCAAATGGATCTTTCAGCGGGGTTAGAGAAGGCCTTATCTCTGCCTTTACCTGTTAGATCCAGTGTCTCAGCCCCGGTTCGGAAGCTCGCTCTGCGGTTTCTTCCGCCCGGGCTGAGGACCTGTACTGCAACTATATAGTATATAAAACTGAGGAGATAAAAATAGCAGTATTTATGAGGGAGATGTGGAGGACTCACCACCTCACTCTACCGAAAGCGAGCTTAACTAAGAAACTAAACTAAAACTAAGCACTGAGTGGCCAGTGGTTAGGCAGGAGTCTATTATTAAATCTAAATAAGATTAAAGATTTCTCCCTTCCCGTGTGCAACCTCCACGCCGGTGCTTGCCGTTCTTTCATGATCTCCACACTGAGGTGTCGAGATTATGGAAGAAGCTGGCTAAAGATGAATTGTTTTGTCCAATCATTAAAATAAAAAATAAAAAAGATGGCGCTTTGCCGTGGTAGAAGAGACGCTTGCGAGCTATCTCTCTTCCGAGGCTGCATCGTCATTTAAAGCACCGGCATTACATTCCAAGCCATTATGAAATATTTCGGCTTTGTAAAGTCTATTAAGCGGCAGGTTGGGTGGTGTAGTGTCTGCATACAGTGTCTATATTGCAGGCATACCAGCTGCTGATCTGCTAATGGAAGTGAGCGTGAGTGAGGATGAAGTACTGACGTGGTTTGAGAACTGCGTCAGTCTGCCGATTTATGGTAAAATGAATTTTTCCAACATGAAAGAGAAAGAAAAAGTTTTCTTCTCTCCCCTGAGGGGTTTATTCAGTGACTTAGCTGATACTGTGATTGATAAATTCAGGAAGAAAAGAGGCAGGCAGCAGCTTTTTAAAGGTTTCTTCCATTAAAAATTCACGACCACGGGGCTGCTGGGCGGGAGTAGCCCCGGCCGTATACGAGCTCATCACATAGGCGCAACAAAGCAGATTATCGCATCTCGCGCTCCCCCTGCTGGACAGTGGGACCAGACGCGGGCACTCTCAGCCGAAGCCTTTGGGCAATAGAACTGATTTGAGAACAGTTATATTGGCTATTTAGGTTTTGGGTAAGAAGTCCTGTCGCCACGGGGCTCAGGATGCTGAGGGTGGTCCCCACCGAGGGAGAAAGGTGTTCACCTCTTTTTACGGTGCCCATTCTTCCTTATGCCAACCCCGCCTGCATGCCGGGACACAGACGGTCCCAGCGAGCATCTTCCCGAGGGACGCTACAGCCTATGAGGAAACTCGGTTGAACACGCGGCCAATGAAAAGCTGACACGCTCTCATTGTGTGAAAGCCCGCCAAAACGGCGTGGCCAGAGTCTATAAATAGGCGAGTTTCCCACTGTTTTCCAATTTTCATCAATTCAGCGAGGCTATACGCATCTGCTGATCTCCGAGATTTGTATTTTGCTTGTGTAACTTCACAAAGAGCGTCTTTTTAAAGATGCCTTGCACACCTGCGGCTCATGCCGCGCCCCTCTCACCGCCGGAGTCCCGCACTGTATGAGGGACGAGCCGCTTACAGCTGTGCCGACCGCGGCTAGCTTTCTTTACTTTACAAGAGAGCTAGCCCGTCCCCCGTGCATAGCTTCACCAAAAATGGGTTTATGGTGTGTTAGTTCCGCCGAGGCTGGTACTAATACAAAATTACTCAACTTAAAAGTTAACTAATATTAGCAGCTCTTAATTTTAAAAAAATCAACACAAACCGTCTTTGACAATACTGCAACTCCTTTATTATTTTGGATTTGTCATGGCACGGTTAACAAAAGTGAAGAGGAGGACTCAAGTGCAGCAGAAGGGGAATATTTATTAATAAATGAAAACAAAACACAAAAACAAAAACCCACGAGGGGGAAAACATACTTCATAAAACATAAAACTTAACTTAACTGAAACACAATACACTGACCACAAACACATCCAGAATCACGAGGAACAGGGGAGACATAAGACAAAGATCCGACCAAGACAGCAAACAAGAGGAGACTTAAATGGGGAACAAATCAAAAGGGAACAGGTGGAATAACTCAAACACTAATCAGGTAATGAGGGGGAGGGATCAACAATAACAGGAGCACATGGCTCAACATAAAAAAACACCCATGTGCTTACAAGACAGGACAGACATGTGACATAACCCCCTCCCTACGGAGTGGCTACCAGACGCTCCATCAGGCTAGGGCGGGGCAGGAAGGAACAAACCAGGGCGAGACGGGAGGGACAGACCAGGGCGGGGCGGGAGGGACAGAGACATCAGGCGACCGGGGCGAAACAGAAAGTCCATAGGGCGGTGAGGGAGAAACACAGAGTTCATTGGGCGGTGAGGGAAAAACACAGAGTCCATCGGGCGGTGAGGGAAAAACACAGAGTCCATCGGGCGGCCAGGGCGGTGAAGACCCATCGGGCAGCCAGGGAGGTGAAGACCCATCTGGCGGCCAGGGCGGTGAAGACCCATCGGGAGGCCAGGGCGCTGAAGACCCCTCGGATGGCCAGGGCGGTGAAGACCCATCGGACGGCCAGGGCGGTGAAGACCCCTCGGGCGGCCATTGCGGAACAGACCCCAGCTCAGGAACAGACACCGGCTCAGGAACAGACACCGGCTCAGGAAATGACACCGGCTCAGGGACACCGGCTCAGGAAATGACACCGGCTCATGAGCAGACACAAGAACAGAAAAGGTCAGAAGGACAGACACAAACATAGACACTGGGTCCAGAACCGACATGAGCTCCAGCTCTGGAACAGGCACTGGCTCTGCCTCTGGCTCAGGAACCGGCACTGGCTCTGCCTCCGGCTCAGGAACAGGCACTGGCTCTGCCTCCGGCTCAGGAACAGGCATGGGCTCTGCCTCTGGAACAGGCATGGGCTCTGCCTCTGGAACAGGCATGGGCTCTGGAACAGGCATGGGCTCTGCCTCTGGAACAGGCATGGGCTCTGGAACAGGCATAGGCTCTGCCTCTGGAACAGGCATGGGCTCTGGAACAGGCATGGGCTCTGCCTCTGGAACAGGCATGGGCCCTGCCTCTGGAACAGGCATAGGCTCTGGGTCAGGTACATGAACAGTAACGACGGGCATCTCCAAAATCCGAGCCAGACTCTCCAGATAGTCCATCACAACCTTGGCGGCCACGCCAAAGGAGATCTCTGGCTCGGTCTCAGACTGGACAGACGGGGCATGAAGAGTCTCTCGCTGGGCAGACGGGACGTGAACAGTCTCTCACTGGGCAGACGGGACATGAACAGTCTCTCGCTGGGCAGATGTGACGTGAACAGTCTCTCGTTGGGCAGATGTGACGTGAACAGTCTCTCGCGTGAGCAGACGGGACGTGAACAGTCTCTCGCTGGGCAGACGGGACGTGAACAGTCTCTAGCTGGGCAGACGGGACGTGAAGAGTCTCTCGCTGGGCAGACGGGACGTGAAGAGTCTCTCGCTGGGCAGACGGGACGTGAAGAGTCTCTCGCTGGGCAGATGGGACGTGGACAGTCACTCGCTGGGCAGACGGGCATTTTCTCCTCCTTCTCCGTCTGCGACGGCGAGAAGTAGGTCCTGAGCTGTCCCCATAGACCGACGAAAATTGGGTAGCCCCAAACTTGGTGATGAAATAATCCGGGCAATCCAAATAATCGTCATCCATATAATTGTCCTCCAGGTTTGCCCAAAACAACTCCTTGTCCTCCATGCTACTGAGTCCTGATGTGGCCGGATCTTTCTGTCACGGCACGGTTAACAAAAGTGAAGGGGAGGACTCAAGTGCAGCAGAAGGGGAATATTTATCAATAAATGAAAACAAAACACAAAAACAAAAACCCACGAGGGGGAAAGCATACTTCATAAAACATAAAACTGAACTGAACTGAACCACAATACACTGACCATAAACACATCAAGAATCACGAGGAACAGGGGAGACATAAGATAAAGATCCGACCAAGACAGCAAACAAGAGGAGACTTAAATAGGGAACAAATCAAAAGGGAACAGGTGGAATAACTCAAACACTAATCAGGTAATGAGGGGGAGGGATCAACAATAACAGGAGCACATGGCTCAACATAACAAAACACCCATGTGCTAATAAGACAGGACAGACATGTGACAGGATTGGCAACCCCGTAAACACATCAAAATAGACCCGCTGCGAAATGTTAAACACAATACAACTAAATTTACACAAATATGCCGCAAGTTGTGGCCGCCTGGCTGTCAAGTGTTTCATCGCATGCGTGGTATCGATAGTGTAGAAAAACCATGACGTTTTCTACTACGTAATTACGCGCATGCGTGAAACAGTTAGTGCAGGTGGAACGGATCGTGTACCGACAAACAGCATTCCAACAGTGAAGCATGGAGGTGGAAACATCATTCTTTGGGGATGCTTTTCTGCAAAAGGAACAGGACAACTGCACCGTACTGAGGGGAGGATGGATGGAGCCATGTATCGCAAGATCTTGGCCAACTCCTTTGTTCAGTAAGAGCATTAAAGATGGGTTGGACCTGGGTCTTCCAGCATAACGTCCTGAAACACATATAGGCAACTAAGGAGTGGCTTCGTAAGAAGCATCTCGAGGTCCTGGAGTGGCCTAGCCAGTCTCCAGACATGAAACCAATAGAATATATTTGGAGGGAGCTGAAAGTCCATATTGTCCAGTGACAATCCCGAAACCTGAAGAATCTGGATTTTTATTTTAGATTCCGTCACTCAGAGTTGAAGAGTATAGCCTATACTATAATAAAAATTACAGACTTCTACATGCTTTGCAAGTGGGAAAACTTGCAAAATTGGTAGTGTATCAAATACTAGTTCTCCCCACTGTATCCATCTTTTCTGCTCTAAACAATGCGCGCTGCCATGCCGACGATGCCGGTAGTCAACTTCCGGTTCGAGCCGGTTCGAGTCGAGTCCGGATTGTGTCATCCCCACATCGCTAAACTAAATCGAAAAAAAAACCATTTCATTCATTCATTTCATTCAAAGTCCGCGCTGTCGCCTCCGTCATGATCATCTGTTTACTATATACTTCTTATTTATTAAAACCAGGCAATTGGTTGATGAAACATTGATTGAAATTAAGATACAATTAGTGAAAAATGGACAGCAGGACGTAGAAAACCGTCCAGTCAGAAAAAGGTGGATACCAACATAGAGGTACACTAAACATACACCGTAATTTTGGTTTACTTACGTAGTTATTTGCAACTGCTTGTTGCCCCTTTATTACCCAAAACTTAACATTGTTCCCCTTTTACCTACAAGGAAGTACAGTTTACGTAAGAAGTTATTTGCAGGTTGTATATCTGCTTGTTAAACCTTTATTACCTAAAACTTAACATATTGTTCCCTTATACCTACACCTACCTACACCAAGTGCAACCTAGCTGAATGTCTTTCAGGACATTTTACCGATTAGCAGAGGTGAAAAGTACACACTTGTTTGCTAGGTTCATCTGTAAACTATATAAACTTTCTCATTCAAGAAATCAGTTGAAAAAAACTTGCTGACCTTCACCTGTGCTCATGCCATTGTGAAATTCATTTGCGTCACACAGTTCCCCTTCAAGCGTTTAAGGGTGTGTATGGCATAAATATTACATTTATCCCTGACCTTTCAGTACCAGAAGCATTATACCTGAATTCTCAGAAGCCATCTATTTGGAGAGAGCTGAGGAGGAGGCATATAGGTTATGAGAGTCTAGATGGAAAAAGCACAGTGGTTGCCTGCTTTGTCTAGCGAGAACAACAGGTAGCCTTCGACATTGACAAGATAGTTTTTTCTGCATGAGAGAGAGGGAAAACAAGCTGACCCAGAGAGTTCACAAAATGAGTTTTGAGAAAGTACGCTCCAGGCGTTGCCTAAAGGATGTGCTGAAGGAGACATACTAGTTGTTCTCATTCTGTCTCTTATGTCTGGAGTATCTGTGTTTCACAGTAGAGAGGAGTGTTCAGATAACACAAAGGTTAGATGGTTTAATAACATTTATCATTCAGAGTTGCGTCAGACCGGTGGCATTTGAACACATGATAATGGTCTTTGATAATGGGTTTGGGTCTTTCCTGTCTGCTTGTTCTACTTATGTGGTATTTCCATCATTTCACCTAGTATTTCTTACTGCCCTGAAAGACAGACATGGACGTTTTGATAAATGTCTATGCTGCTCTGACAAAAAGCACAATAAAAGCAATTAAGCAGTTCATAGAACACACTGAATTTTCATTATTCACTGATTTTTCATCTTGATTTGACAATTTTACTCATTTTCTAAAAAACTGGCTATGTCGTTATTAAGCCCCGAAGTTCCCTTTTACCTGAAAATGTGGACAATCTCATCTTCCCCGCACACATGAAGAGGGTGTAGGTAGACTAAGTAGGTAGCTTGCAACCTGATTGTAATGTATTTGAAAATTTGACTTTGTAAAGAAATAGTTTGTTCACTGAAATGTGAGCCTAATGTTACCTTGTTCTATTTAGCCTATTAAGTTTGTTTTATTCTATCTAACAGAGTTTATTTAATTTTTTTGAAATTTGTGATGCTGTTATTGAAAGTATGTGTTCCGTGTTCTTTTTATACAGTTTATTCATTTATAATTCACTATTATTTTATTTAAATAGCCTACCCTTTACTGTGTCATTAATCATTGTGCTGCTAATTTCTGATTTGGAGTGATTTGTTTGTCAAAAAAAAAAACAGTGGGGAAAAAAACTTGGGAGAAAACAGGCTTAGTCGGGGGGCCAGTTTTCCTCTGGCCAAGGAACGAACAATGTATGATTATGATTCAGATAGCATTACAGGTCAGAAGTCAGATTGAATCAGAACACTCAGAATATTTATTCAGTTCTGTCTAGTCATCACGCCGGTCAGTGTCCACTCTTGGAGCATACAAGCCCAGGTAACAGTCTCAATCAGCTCTCAAGCTCTCTTGAATCAGTATAATGTGTACACAAATTCAGAGAACCCTGTCTCACTACACATTGGAAACTGATGGTGGCATGGTATTTATGAACAGTGTTGAGGATAATGCATAGGTAACACGAGTTATGTAATCAGATTACTGTTTTTCAAGTACCCAGTAAAGTAACTTTACTTTTAAAAATTTTAAACTTTTTTTTTAAATAAGTAACTTCGCTTTCCTATTTATTGAGTGAAATCAGGAGTGAGGTGCAGAGGCGTTGTGTGCACTGTGCGAACATGATGGTTATTGTAGTTCTAGACTTTGTGAGCACTGAGCAGGGGCCCGTTCTTCGTACGTCGCTAACTCAGTTAGCTGGATTTGATTGTTGGCGGTTTGGCATGATCTTGGATTGTTTGGTTCTTCGACGCTCATCCTGGACTTGCTGTCATAGCAACAGGTGCGCTAAGTTGAACCTGTTCGCGAGCAGGCTTATTTCAGGTTAACAGGATTAGATCGCGGCTTTATGGGCAGAGGTGAAACGGGAAGTCTTTTAGCGCAGCGCAATAGTGTACGTTTTGAGACATATAATTTTTCTCATGACTCGTGAGGATGGCGTTTACATCGTTGATTTGTTGGAAACGCATAAATGTTCGGCTTCAACTCGGAGTCGGGCTTTAATAACAGTGCAGGCAAGTTACTATTGCGATTCAAATCCAGATTAGTAAGATTATATCATATTTTATAAAGGCAGTTGACTGACAAAAGAAAAGTACAACACTGCCCACCTCTGCATCATTGCTTTGTGCAGACTCTTCTGTAGATGTGGATCTTGCAACTCAGATTGCATTCAGAAATAATAGGAATTCAAGTGTAAATTACAGTAAGTAAAGCAATTTATGCCATTAAACGTACAGTATGCGATTTTTGGCCACCAGGGGTCACTCGTTTAAAATAATAACAAAAGACGTACTTTGATGACGTCGGGAAAGAGCGTGGGCTCACGGGAGTTGTTGTCGCTGTCAATGACAACCAGCTCAGCTCATGACATGACATCATCGTTTCACAAAATATACGGATATACGGCATCTCTCTGTAGATTTAGCTCGTCAAGAAGCTTTAAATGCAACCCCAATGTTTACCTGTGTCATGCTTCTCCTGTCCCAAACCCTTCTCGGGTCATATTTTTCAGGTACGTTTGAGCTTTAGCTAATGAGCTGGCTGTAGCAGCAGAACGTGCAGGCAAAGCGTAATCGTGGTCCATAACTATTATACAGACGAATATATATATGAATATTACGCTACTTCAATGAATGACCTATTTTAGAACATTTTTCATATATAGAGCGCACCGGATTTTAAAGCACATAAGATACTGCAGTCAAACGTTTGACTGGGTTTGTGTTATTCATCCACTATGTGCTAAAGGCTAAAGGGAATTTAGTGAGTGTGCGGCGCCGGAGGTGAGGTGTTTATTTAGTAAGCATGAGAGAGCTGAAGCGGGCACGTACATTCGCAGCCTGACTCATAAGAGTATTCAATGTCCGCGGCTCGCTAACAGCAACAGTTGGCTGATTTGAATGAGACGACACGGTTACAGTGAACGGGGAGCGCTTTATTCGCGAGCAGCACTGGGGACAGTGTGTCTGTTAAGAGTGAGCGCTCGTGAGCGGGCACGTGATTTACACACATAAAAATACGTACTACTTTTTTTTCTTCGTCATTTTCTTTGCTTTATTGGCGGTAGTCCAGTGTTCCCCTTTGTGTTTGGCGGTTTCGCCGGGTTCCGCAAGGAAGTTAGAGAAAATAGAGGAGTCAAAGGTTATATGACGCCATAGACGGACGACGAAACGGAAATAAAGAAACGTCCCGTGTCTTCGAATTAAACTATACATTTCTCCGTATTTAAAAATTTGGTGGAAACTGTCGGCATAATGTAAGTACATATCTAACAGAAATATATAACATAGATACAGTTATTTTTGCTATTTTTAATGCAGAAAAAATACATATTGTGGCTTTAAAGATACCTGAGAGGGTTTCTTAACTGTCCTGTGCATTGGGGAAAAATGGGCATTACAAAGTGTTGTACTTTCTTCCCTTTTGATGTAACATTAGAAGAAGTCCACTTACTGCACATGCTTCAGCCACTTGCAAGGGAACACATAAAAGTGTTAGTGTATTGAAGTTATGCAATGAAGTACACTGTGGGGAAATGTGATCAATAACTCATGGCAACATTTTTTTTTATTTTTTTTTTACATTAACTACTGTATGTAGTTTCACAGTCACAGGTAGACTTTCAGAAACCAAAGCAATTCATTACTACTCAAAGTTTAACAGCTGATATGACTGGACAGCCATTTGGATTATAGGCCAACTTAATTTAATGCAGCAACAAATTATTTTGTAGTGTACTAGGATCATTTAAAGTTCATTTACCAGCAGTGAATGTGTTGCTTCTCCTGGCTGTGGGTCTGAGGAAGAGCTGAACACAAGGGTGCCCTCCACAAGGTTTAAATTTAACCCAAGGGCCAGCTCTTCTGCCTGGGTAATGCGGGGGTGCAGGACTACCACCTGTTTGTTTTTCTTTTCTTTTTTTTTCTCAGCCTTTTTCTTGCTTTTATAAACAGGCAAACGTTTATTAACAGTGCCTTTTTAAAAGAGATTAGTTAGTGCAAATTACTATTATGTATTCTAGTACTTCACTTTTACTTGTTCCCATGTTCTAGCAGTGGGTGGTGACTCTGGCATTACAATGAAAAAAGTCATTCATTATTTAGAAATTATTCAAATATGAATTTGAGCACCTATCATGGATTTTTGAAAATGACTGTTCATGTAGTGTGGAATATATAGCTCTAAGGGAATGAAAACAACCTGCAAAGATATATATCTGAAAGTGCACCGTATATAAAGTTACTGTCTTTCAAAAGTGAGAGTCGACTCTGAGTCTATGAAATTATTTGTTTTTGAAATGACTCATTTGCTGTTACGTCGTGACGTAGATACAAAACATTAGCTCATTGGCCGCTCCCAACAACTGTGCGCGCAGACAGAAGTGTGAACTTGAAGTCTAGAACACATTCAAAAATTTCAGCTGAATTGCGTCATGTCGAGAAGACGCTGTGTTCTACATTGCAAAGACAGTTCAGCCACTTGTTTTCATTGCCCTGGGACGAGCATGTGAAGAATCAGTGATTAGAGTTCATATTTGCACCGATACCACAACAGTATAGCCCGATTGTGTTTTCATCATTTTAATGACGAATCATTCAAAAACATAAATGAATTCAAATGTGGATTCGCAAGCCTGTTGTTCCCGAAGGAGGGCTCAGTATCCAGTGTATATGGATCAGGTTTGTCCTCCTCCGAATCACAATCTGTAAGTATTATTAATAATGTTTGCTGTTATGTTTTCTGTAGTATGCACATATAGTTATACTGTGTTGTGTACACTCCGCGCAGCTTCTAAGGGGGTAAAGTTAGTTTTGTTTTTGATATTCACCAGACATTCATTGAAAAATGGCAATTACCTCCTAAACGACTTATAATCGTTCTATATAATAAGCACTGTCCCTCAAAAGCCGCCGCAATGTGAGTTTCGCCGGGAGAGCTCGCTCTTCACGGAGACGCGAGTAAGGGACCGTGTGGAAAGTGCACTTTTTCTGACACGTTTGTTCAAACATTATCTACAATTTTCAACACTTGACAAGCTATAATCCTGGTTATGGGCGTTCCGTTGCCGACAATCTCTGCCTACGGTTTACCAATAACAACCGACTGGGTCATTTGACCAATCGCCACAGATTCACGTCACTCAAAGGAGGTGTTTGGAAAATGAATCGTCGAACGAATCATTTGTTAGTCGTTGAGCAAATCGGGTAAAAATAAATGCATATTATAAAACAAATAAAGTGTTTTTTTTTATCCTTGGATGCACGTTAAATTGTTTTTGGGAAATAGGAACATTTCAAATGCTATGATAGGGGTTCTTTAAGGAAACATAGTGAGCATCTATGCTCCCTAGTTTTCACGCACTGCAGGACTTTATAGGGGTCGAATATTTCAGTGCACTGGAATGATTTTGCAATTAAGACAGCCCTTAAAATGGTTTCACTCCCTGTTTCAGTGCCCCGACTACTGAACTAGGGAGCTGTTTAAGATGCACCCAGTGTCTGTTTAATAAGAGACACACTGTATCTCGATACATCCATTCAGTCTGACATTATTTAACTCATGTAAACTTGATTGAGCAGCTCAGCTTACACAGTGAGAAAATCTGTTAACTCCTACTGCTGACGTTCATGAATATAAACAGAGGGCATAAAACTGTGTGAGCTCTGACTCTTTGTTGATTCACAGCTTTTCCTGCACTTACACATCAGTATGTGTCTGCATTTAATTTTCTGTATTTATATGAAATAATGAACCCCACTGAGCAGAATAATATATTACTTTATGGGCTGAGTATTAAATTTTCCCAGGGTTATAATTAATGATAATACAATCACAATTAAAATGTTATGTGTAATGTTGTGTTGTCTTTGAATGTGTGGAGGTTTTATGTGCATGTGTTTGTGTTCTGGGTTTTACTTTAAACTCATGTACTGTAAAAGCCTATATTAAAGTATTTTATTTTACATTTTAAGTATTTACTCTCTGACAGTATGTCAGTATTATTTTAGTTTAGCATTGATAAACTAATATAGTTCACATTAATGTTTTGAATTAGTATATTTTATAATTTACGGCTTCATTTTAATTTGATTTCTTTTAGCAATATTAAGTTTTATTCCATTCCATTCCATTCCATCTTCTTCCGGGGGGATACCGAGGCGTTCTCAGGGCCAGCCGGAAGACATAGTCTCTCCAGTGTGTCCTAGGTCTTCCCCGGGGCCTCCGCCCAGTGGGACGTGCCCGGAACACCTCCCCGGGGAGGCGTCCAGGAGGCATCCGGAACAGATGCCCGAGCCACCTCAGCTGAACCCTCTCGATGTGGAGGAGCAGCGGCTCTACTCTGAGCTCCTCCCGAGTGACCGATCTTCTCACCCTATCTCTTGGGGATCGCCCAGCCACCCTGCGGAGAAAGCTTATTTCAGCCGCCTGTATCCGGGATCTTGTCCTTTCGGGCATGACCCAAAGCTCATGACCATAGGTGAGAGTAGGAACGTAGATTGACCGGTAAATCGAGAGCTTTGCCTTACGGCTCAGCTCCTTTTTTACCACAACAGACAATCCATCCTTCTCTCACTCGAGAACAAAACCCCAAGATACTTAAACTCCTCCACTTGAGGAAGGATTTCTCCACCAACCTGAAGTGAGCAAGCCATCCTTTTCCAAATGAGGACCATGGCCTCGGATTTGGAGGTGCTGATTTTCATCCCAGCCGCTTCACACTCGGCTGCAAAAAGTCCCAGTGCATGCTGAAGGTCCTGGTGTGAAGGGGCCAACACAACATCATCCGCAAAGAGCAGAGACGAAATCGTGTGGTCCCCAAACCTGAAACCCTCCGGCCCCTGGCTGCGCCTAGAAATTCTGTCCATAAAAATTATGAACAGAACCGGCGACAAAAGGCAGCCCTGCCGGAGTCCAACATGCACCGGGAAGAAGTCTTGACTTACTACTGGCAATGCGAACCAAGCTTCTGCTATGAAGTTTTAGTAATTTTGAATTTGTCATTTTCATTTTTTTTTTTTAAATATATTTCTAAACATTTTTGTAAGAATTCTACACCAATTCGCCAACATGAAATAGTTACAAATTGCCATGAGAGTGCATTGGTATATACACTCACCTAAAGGATTATTGGGAACACCATACTAATACTATGTTTGACCCCATTTCGCCTTCAGAACTGCCTTAATTCTACATGGCATTGTTTCAACAAGGTGCTGAAAGCATTCTTTAGTAATGTTTGCCCATATTAATAGGAAAGCATCTTGCAATTAATGGAAATTTGTGGGATGCACATCCAGGGCACAAAGCTCCTGTTCCACCACATCCCAAAGATGCTCTATTGGGTTGAGATCTGGTGACTGTGGGGGCCATTTTAGTACAGTAAACTCATTGTCATGTTCAAGAAACCAATTTGAAATGATTCGAGCTTTGTGACATGGTGCATTATCCTGCTGGAAGTATCCATCAGAGGATGGGTACATGGTGGCCATAAAGGGATGGACATGGTCAGAAACAATGCTCAGGTAGGCTGTGGTACAGGTATTTAAACCTACTGGCACTAAGGGGCCTAAAGTGTGCCAAGAAAACATCCCCCCACACCATTACACCACCACCACCAGTCATTTTGGATCCATGTTATCATTCTGTTTACGCCAAATTCTGACTATCTGAATGTCTCAACAGAAATCAAGACTCATTAGACCAGGCAACATTTTTCCAGTCAACATTTTTCAACTGTCCAATTTTGGTGAGCTCTTGCAAATTGTAGCCTCTTTTGCCTATTTGTAGTGGAGATGAGTGGTACCCGGTAGGGTCTTCTGCTGTTATAGCCCATCCGCCTCAAGGTTGTGCGTGTTGTGGCTTCACAAATGCTTTACTGCATACCTCGGTTGTAACGAGTGGTTATTTCAGTCAAAGTTGCTCTTCTATCAGCTTCTATCAACCCATTCTCCTCTGACCTCTAGCATCAACAAGGCATTTTCACCCACAGAACAGCCGCATACTGGACCTTTCTTTCCCATTCTGACATTCAGTTTGGAGTTCAAGAGACTGTCTTGACCAGGACCACACCCCAAAATGCATTGAAGCAACTGCCATGTGATTGGTTGATTAGATAATTGCAATAATGAGAAAATGAACAGGTGTTCCTAATAATCCTTTAGGTGAGTGTACATCTTTGTGAAGCACATGTTCATGTCACAGCTCATATTACTTAAACTACGCAACTGAACAAAGTACGATCTCTCATGCAAACCAGAATAAGCTTGTCTCCACGGTTACCATTCTCCACTTCAAGTATCCATCCATCGTTTGTGTAAATCACAAAGTCGTAAACTCAAATCAATAACCATTTTCACCTTACATGTCAAGCAACCAATTCCTCCTAAATGGTTTGCAGGCTGTGAGTGTGTAGTGTACAAATAATTCAGTCAGCAGCCATCCCTAAAATTGAAGGTTGTTTTTATGCTGTGAATGATTGCTTTCCTCACACATTTAGCATGGTGAAGGTGTGGAGCACATTTGTATTTAATGTGAAGTAAAAGTTGATTTGTGTTCCAATCCCAAGGCCTTCATACACCGACACACTCCAGGAAGGTCTACTATTAGAAAGCTATATACTTCAGCATACTTGAGCCAAAAGTGTACCCCTTAACAATCAGTCTGGGAACACTAATCAACAGATAAAAGTAATTCAAATAAGAAAATTATTTTTCCTTCACTGTGATTATGCATTGACCTTGTGAACTGCTAACAAAGATAACAGTGGAACTGTCAGGATTGAATATAGCAGTAAATGAACCATACAAGAGATCAAGTGTGAAGATCGAAGAAAACATACTGTGTTCATCTAAATTACTCTTTCAGCCACTGAGTTCAGCACACCTCTCAGTGTTTCTTCGAACTGATGTTCAGCTTGGGGGAGATTTGGTCCAAGGGTAGAGCACTGCATGGGTTTGCAACTCTAACTAAACTATCAGAAAACAATCAGAAAAACATACTCAACCCTGACTACATGGGACCAGTAGCACAAAACATCCAAAACTAGTAACCGCTCACAATAACATTTGTTTGGCCATTGCTGCATGTACAGAAAAAATATGTGCTTTTATACTATTCACATAACATAGTGCAGCTATACATGCATGACGAAGGTGTATATATAACAAAAATCAGTCCAAAATAAACCAAAATAAACACTCAGTAGATCGCAGGAGAAATCAAACAACCACATGCAACACAAACACGAACAATACTGGACAAAGAAAGTAAGAAACCAGAGCTTATGTAGATACACAAACAGGGTAATTCACAACAGGAACAGAAACAGGAGACTATGGAGACAAAGAAAAGGGAACACAGGCATGACGGAACACAGAAACGCAACAAAACAGCCCATACATGCAACAATAACATTGATGTTTAAAAATTACTGTATATTTTAATAGCCTACATATGATGCGCTATAACCAGGGCCAGATTAACCATTAGGGCAACTGGGGCCCATGACATCTAAGGGGCCCTGGGCTACAGGGGTGGAGTCTCAATCGGGAGAGTAGGGAGTTTCCCTGGTGGGCCGGTAGTGTTTTGAGACCGCGAGGGCCGGTCTGATAAAATGTATTCATTGCAAGTTCGCCATGCGCACATGCGGCCCAAGCGAGGGGAAGATTTTATATATATTTTTTTTTTACATTTTAGATAACAGAGCGTATATTTGCACTAAGTGCCTGTCTTTTTAGCAAAAAGACGCCCATCACGAAATAGCTACAGTGGCGGAAAGGAGCTTTGGATGCACTCGACCCGAGTTCAAATCCGCCTTTTGCCGCACTCTAACTTCTTGTCACAGTGTCTGGTTTGTGTTTCCCTGAATGTCCACTAGAGGTATCTTTCCCCATACTGTCACCATTCACTCTGAAACTGCATTTCCCACGATCTTTTGTCTTTTCTCATCACTCATCATTGCACACAGCTGTTTCTAGTTACATTGTTTAGTTCTGTGTATAAATACCTGTCCTTGCCACGGAGTCCTTGCTGAATGTCACTTACACTTCCGAGCTCTGTTTTCTTGCCTGTTCTTGTTTTGTTTCTTGTTTATTTGTTTACTGGACTGCTAAAATGGATTTTGACCCCTTCATGGATGACTATGAGTTGGATTACGCTTTAATAAACACCTACTGCCATACTGCATTTGGATCTACCTATTTTCCTGTGTCCCCGTGACACTTCTCCCTTTCCCCAACACATGTGAGATGTAAAATGTATAACCTAACGTAAAGGTCTCTATCGTCATATTTTGCCAACGAACTAAAATCGAATCCATGATATGGCTTTGTGACTTTATAAAACAGCACAAGATTTATTTATTTATTTTTTTGCTGGGTGATTTAAAGAAAAGTGTGCACTTTGCTCAATAGATCAGCATGGTTATCTGGGGTTTTCTCCAATTAAAAACTCAAGGGTTTATTTCTTGCAAGTGAAGAAACACTAGGACAAAAGTATTTTAATCATTTTCCTATATTATACTGTAGACTAAACTTCTGAAATATTCATTTATATAGTACATTTATAGGCTATATGGATTTTACATCATAGGAATAATTATAATAAATCCTTATTACATTATTATAATAATTGTTTGGCATCCTAAAACACCATTGATAATGTAAAGTAGACTGAGTCTCTCATAACCAACAAGATGTTCGAGCCCTCTTTATTGTCCTGGTACAAATCAATGCTTTTTCTTTGTTCAACGAGCAGTTCATGGGTTGAAGCTCTTAATTTTGATCTCTCAGAGAGCACAAAATTGATGCATTTAACCTTAAAATGTACAAATTTTTCTTGAGGAGAAGCATGCCCCCAAACCCGAAGGCACAGAGGTCCACCCAACATTTTATAAATTCCTATGGGAAAGAACGACCATTTATGAACTTTACTCCAGCATAGTACAACAAAGTTAATTTTATGTCAGTAAAACTGTAAATGCCATATTAAAATGTCCTTGGACAAAATATACATTTGACCTGCCTAAGAGGGGGCCTATGAGACATTGTGGTACACTTTAGAATATGGTTCCTTTGTTAATGAATAACTACACAAGAACCAATGAGTAACACAATATTAACAATCTATTAACTATTATTAACTAACAAGAAACTCTGATTAACAAACTAGTAAGTAATAGCGCACAGATGAAAGTGTTAGTTCATTATTAACTAATCAATAACTAGCCTACTATTTTTTAATACTTCCCAGAGAACTACTGAAAAGTTTATTAACAATCTAGTAACTATTATTAACTAAAAAGAAACTCTGATTATGAATTATAAAGTAATAGTGCGCAGATGAAAGTGTTACTAGATACTTCTGTGGGAATTACTAATTATTTGGATTCGTATAAAGTGAAGATCATGGAAGTAACTAGTAATGACACAAGTGTACTACATGGTCTAGTCATGATTTGTGCAACCAAAGACTAAAGTCATTTCAAACGTTTGAGATTTTTGGTGAACTTTAGTATACTTTTAGAAAATTTCTTTAGTAACACATGAGTCATTACTAGTTAGTTTCCATGATCTTCACTTTAAAATACGGATCAAAATAATTAGTAATTCCCACAGAAGTATGTAGTAACACTTTCATCATGCGCACTATTACTTACTAGTTCGTTAATCAGAGTTTTTTTAGGTAATGGTAGTTACTAGATTGTTAATAAACTTTTCAGTAGTTCTCTGGGAAGCATTAAAAAAATAGTAGCCTAGTTATTGATTAGTTAATAGTGAAGTACCACTTTCATATGTGCGCTATTAGCTACTTACTAGTTCGTTGATCAGAGTTTCTTATAGTTAATAATAGTTACTGGATTGTTAATTTTGCGTTACTTATTGGTTCTAGTGTAGTTATTCATTAACGAGGAACCGTAGTGTTACCGACATTGTGCCCAGGGGCCTCTGAACTCTTTATCCGGCCATGACTACATATGCCCATATGTATACTGTATACATTTCTCACCCTCATAAAAATCTTCACCCATTCTTTTATCCATCTAAGATCATAATCAGTGGAGTAGGCTAGTGCAAACAATGCAGAGTAAAATATCTTCAAATGTTGAAAAACTTTTTCATCTGTTGTTCATTTAGGTTTCAGTCATTTAAGTGCAAGTCTGACTAGCCGGAGCTGGAGAATAAATGTAAGCCAGCCCCTAACTGACTAATATAAATGACACGTGCAGAATTGAAAATTGGAAGAATAAAATCTCTCTAGAATTAATTGGATTCAAAGGGCGCTTGAAACACACACACACGCACACACACACACAGACACGACCCCGCCTCTCCAGCGGGAAACACAACTCTAAACGCTCTCACTCGGTCGGATCTATAGCGCATCTGAAATGAGCGCGAGCGAGTCTGCACTTTGAGAATCTGTGCATCCACGAGGAAAACAACTAAACCGCATCTCTTTTGCAAAAGGTGAGGCATATTTTTTATTGTCTTTCAGTTTCTTCGTGCGTTTGTCAAGAGTCTGAATACACTGAGTTAAATTAAGACTAAGTAGTAAAAAGGTTAAAATAGTCAACATTTGAAAACGCACAAAGCCACAGCAAAAAAAAGTAATAGTTTAACTAGACGTAGCCTTAATTTATGAATATAATAGGCTATAGCCTATTAATAATAAAGCGCCTATTAATAATAAACGAAATGAATAATGTAATGTATTTCAGAAGTCAGTCTCATCATATGACATCGTAGCCTGCTAATGACATGATTTTAATAGAAAGAATAAACGGTTCAAGAAATTACATTGATTCATTGCTTATTCTGGCGAGTAATAGCTCACGCACTTGGTAATTTATTCTGCAACCTACTGTTATTTTGCTATTAATGGAATAGAATATATGCATTTATTGTTGGTCTGTTAACTCCTCCGTTCATGAATCTCTCCTCGATGTTTTGATTAACCTTTTGTCAATGTGAACCAGCATGATGAGGGGAAGAGTACGAGTCATTTTTGCAAATCGGTTCTTTTGAACAGTTATTTTCAAAGAACCGGTTAAAATCATCGATACAGTACTGTATTTAGTACTGGTTATTTTTTTCACGTGGCATAAACATCCTAAACGTTCAAATAAAGCAATATGTAGAACATTATTACTGTTTATTACTTAACATATTACCAGCTATACTAATGTTTTGGGGTCTATTTTTTAGTAAATCTGTAAGTAGGCTACTAGCCTATAGAAAAATATGCACTGAAACAAATATGAGTATTCAGTATGCATAATACATTTAGTTCAGACTGAACACAGTCACCAAAAAAAAAGAAAAAGAAAAAAAAAGTATCAAATGAAAAAGAAAATTCAGCAGTCTACACATCACTGTAACTCGAGTGTGGGAGAGAAGGCTTGAGTGAGATCTGAATAAACTGCTCAAAGAAATTCCTTCTCAACCAAAGTTTTGACAGTTTCACGCCTGGTGAGGCAGATTATGGATTCACAACCTGGATGAAAGCCTTTTTAGGGCAGCTGGACCACAGGGAAGTTGAAGTGATCAAGCAAAATGCCAGAAAAACGACAGTTGAATCAAGGAACTATCTTGATCTTGTAAACGATCAATCTTTTCTGTTTCTATTCCTTCTTCTCCATAAGCAATCTATTTAAAGGCATGCCTGCATCTAGACATCCCCAGTGTTGATGAGTTTGTTAGTCTAAATCATTACTCTTTACTTTTCCCAAAAGTAATATTGTTACTTCACTTAACTAATTATTCCCTGCCAACAGTAACTCGTTATATATTACTTTTCTGTTACACCCCACAAAATCAGTAATTAGTCCTTTCTCTTTTCTCCTCTTTGTGAATGTCTGTGTATAATTACATGTTTACTTTGTATATTTCTTTAGACAGTAATCGTAATTTCCATTCTTCTTTTTTTCCCACTAAATTATGTGTTCTACAGAACGTTAGTGGCTCCTCTGTGTTTTCACTTCTGTGATCACTGTGTGACTCAGTGAACAATGATTTGCTGCAGATACATACTCATGATTACGAAGATGCATACTTGATTATTGACATTAGGTCTTCCCTGGATGACAAAACACCATGTAAGACTAAGTTGAGTATAATATATCAGGATCAAACGGAAGCACATGGTCAGAATAAAGAATATGCTACAATTTACATTTGATGTTCACATGCTCGAGTCAAAGATTATGAAAATTAATCAAGGCATGATTGGACTGGTGGTCTTCAAATCAGTAGGGGTTAAGACTATAAAAACAAGGTTGTAATGAGCCATTTAATAGATGGCAACTGTAATATTTGTTGATTTGTTATATTACTCGCTACTGGGGAATAAAAAAGTATTACCGTAACGCGTTGCTATAGTGCATAACTGTCCAAGACTGGACATCACAGACTGCATAATCTTAAAGACATGATTTAGACTTTATGTGTCAGTAAATAATGGCATTAAATTGTTTTTTGATTTGAAATATATCTGTGTAGCAAACAAGTAGGGATGCACCGATCCACATTTTTTCACTTCCGATCCGATCCCGATACCTGACTTTGGATATCGGCCGATACCGATACTTTTCCGATACCAGAGCTGTGTTTGCTTTAATAGTATTTATCATTATTGTTGATTTTATATGATGCTGAAATAAACTCCTCTCTACAGGCAAGGATGATATGTACGTATGTATGTCAATATATATATATATATATATTAAACAATAGATAGACAATTAAACAAAGATACACATTATACAAGCCTACACAGTGCTTTAATTTCAGGAAGGTCTACAAACATTATTCAGGTATGGTCTTAAAAAGAATTATAATAATAAAGTAATCAAAAGTAAAATAGCACTGCAAAGTTTATCATAGATAGATTTATGCTTATTAAAGCTGAAGTAATTCATTCAAGAGCTGTGAGTGATTTTCTCTTTGCCTTTGGTTGTTTGATTCTCAGTAATGTCGCAATCGTCACATTTATACTGCTGCCCCTTTAAGAACGAGTTCAGATTTCATAGTCTACTGATGCACCATATTTTCTCCCAAATATTTCCATAACTACGTTCATTTTAGACATAATAAATTGTTTAAGTGTTAATCTCCAAGTCGGTCGGTTTGACATTTTTGTGCAGGCTACATTTGATCGTTTAGACGCGCATATGAAGCCCAGAGTATAATTTGCTTGTCTTGTTGCGGTCTGTTTCGGAGCGCGCCGCACTGGGAACAGCATCTCTTGCGCAAATTTTGTGCTTTTAATAGCTCTTTTTATTATTAAAAGTGTCCCGCAATTTAGTAACAGCAGAGACTGCATTTTACTACAATCATCGATCGTGCTGATTCTGTATTAAAGTTTGAGTTTTATGGAGAAATGACAGTGCACCGCCGCGATTGGAAGGAAGTTGGCTAGACAGAATGCGGCTATTGTTTTTAATGTTTTTTTTTTTTTTTTTACCTCAATATATTCTTTAATATTTGGAAATCAGACTAATATCACAGATCTAAAGTGTAACCAGGCTACGTTTCCTCTGTCGTCACTCATTACGCCGGGCTGTCATGTTGTGCTTGCTGTTGCACCGCGTGAGAGATCTCTCTCTCTTTCTCTTCTGGACTGCGAATTGCAAACATGCATCAAATAGTTTAATTAATACGGCTTTGCAAACATTGCACTTTGCTGTCTTGCTCTGCACTGCAGCGGTGTTTCCAGTTCCACTATATGATTTCCACACAGCGAACTGCTAGCTGCTAGCTGGCTGCAAATTGCGGAATGGATTTCCTGAGCGGGGGTGTGTCTCATTGAGCCCTATGTTTTACAGTCACTGATTGAGCTGCACCTCCGTTCAGGGTATCCATTCCACAGTTTGCAGCCAGCTATAGCAGACTAGCAGGCCCGGCGGGAATCACTTTTGGAGTCATTTCAGCAGACAACGTTAAAGCGCAGACATGGATCATAAATATCGGATTTCTCCGCAGGTTGGATCGGAAAAATCCGATACGTGAATTATGCTGGTATCGGTCCCGATACCGATACTGGATCGGATCGGCCCCATCCCTACAAACAAGTCTTTTTGTTTAGATAAGGGAACATATTGTAAAGTCTATGATTCACTGCTTTGGTTTACAAAATAACTGATTGATTTTAATGTCCCTCCTTCTCAGGCAATTATGTGAGACTGATTCACAATGAATACTGTTGAAATGGAACTGAATGTGATAAGCTAGACAAAAGATGTCAAAGTCTTTGAGAAGATCTTTTCTGACTCTAGACCAACTGATCAATTTAATTTGCATTTCAAACGAAAAGAATGTTGTTTTGTAGAGGAGAATTGTTGCATGAACAATGTATACTGTCATATATTTGATCATTGCCCACTCATGTGTTAAATCTATGTGTCAGGGTAGGAAAACATTAGCCTGACTTTGTCATACTCATATTCTATTGAGAATATGAGTCTGAGACCGCTCCGTAGGGCTTTAATTATGAGGCGTGTGTCTTAACTAGGGGTGGCACGGTACATACAAAAACACCCGAACCTTTCGGTTCGACACATGTGCAATCTAACCTCGTGCCCGTATGTGACGTGTGTTTTCTTTTCGCGCGACATAAACTTGTTCGACTTGGACCGGCGCTGCACAGAGCGATCGGTGAATAACATCAAACTAGCGCGAGTCGGCTCCGTATACATTCATCACTTTCGCGGTATTTGATGTCATTACCGACCGCTCTGTGCAGCGCCGGTTCAAGTTAGTAAACAAGCCAGTAAAAGTGGAGTATGGAGCGCTGCAGGTCACGGCACGCGGAGAAATGGCAAGTGGGAGAGATGAGGGAGTTGGAGGATGCGCCAGCATCCTATTATGTCTATGGTATAAGTCCGGGGTGTGGGAACATTTTGGATTTCATGTTATGATATTTTAATATAACGCTACAGTGGCACTTTATGTATAAATAAGAGCTTCAGTCATACGTTTCCAAATCCTGCACTTTAATTTTAAGTGGAAAAAAGTACCCTCACATTTTGGGAATAGAAGCATTGTTGATACTGTTTTTGTGTTGAGGTTGAACTTAAATTTCACTTTATGTTTTTGGCCTTTGCTATTGCTATAGCTTAATTATCTATAGGCAATGAGGTTTCATGTATATTGACATTTAAAAGACAGTGTTTTAAGAGTTCCTCTCTTTTTCTTTTAAAAGATAGAATTTTGGTAAGAGCTACAAAAGTTAGCAGTTGATACATGAAAGTTAATTTCTTTGTGTAAATAAGATTTATGTGATAAAAATGCACACAAACCTCAGTTTTTTACGGACCGGCGTCCCTATTCAGCAGGTTTGCAGGCATCTCGTTGTCTCCACGGATGCATCTACCACGGGTTGGGGTGCCATGTGCAATGGGCATGCAGCCGCGGGTTCCTGGACAGGACCCCAGCGCCTCATGCACATCAATTGCCTCGAGCTGCTGGCAGTACGCCTGGCCCTGCACCGCTTTCGAGCGTTGCTCAGGGGTCAACATGTGCTTGTCCGCTCAGACAACACCACGGCAGTAGCATATATCAACCACCAGGGGGGTCTACGCTCACGCCGGTTGTCGCAGCTCGCCCGCCACCTCTTGTTATGGAGTCAGAAGCACCTGAGGT
Source organism: Pimephales promelas (assembly GCF_988280905.1). NCBI lineage: Eukaryota > Metazoa > Chordata > Actinopteri > Cypriniformes > Leuciscidae > Pimephales > Pimephales promelas. Next base: position 11,895,821 of record NC_142782.1, on the reverse strand, counting down.
CCCTTCGTGCAGTTTACATTCCAGGAGACCGGAACCTGGCAGCCGACGAGCTGTCACGGGTCCGCCCTATCTCCGGCGAATGGCGACTCCATCCCCAGACGGTCCAGCTGATTTGGGACCAGTTCGTGGAGGCACAGATAGATCATCCCACTGCGCCCAGTTTTATTCCCTGACCGAGGGTACGCTCGGCTCAGATGCACTGGCGCACAGCTGGCCGCGGGGCCCACGCAAGTATGCGTTTCCCCCAGTGAGCCTTCTTGCACGGGTGTTGTGCAAGATCAAGGAGGACGAGGAGCAGGTCTTGCTGGTAGCCCCCTATTGGCCCACCAAGACGCGGTTCTCCGAACTCGTGCTCCTCGCGACAGCACCTCCTTGGCCTATTCCTCTGAGACAAGATCTACTCACTCAGAGACGGGGCACTCTGTGACACCCTTGTCCCGATCTCTGGAGGCTGCACGTGTGGCTCCTGGACGGGACGAGGCAGGTTTGAGTTCGCTGCCACCTGCGGTGGCGGCGACCATCACTTCCGCTAGAGTGTCGTCCACGAGACACCTTTATGCGTTGAAGTGGAACCTCTTCGTCAACTGGTGCTCTTCTCGTGGAGAAGACCCCCGGAGATGTTCGATCGGGGTTGTGCTTTCCTTCCTGCAAGAAGGGTTGGAGCGCAGACCCAGCCTTGGCACTGCTCTGTCCGGTGCGTGCTCTCCGCACCTACGTTGACAGAACGCGGTGTTTCAGGACCTCAGACCAGCTCTTTGTCTGTCATGGGGGGAGCCAGAAGGGAAGGGCTCTCTCAAAGCAACGGCTGTCCCACTGGATAGTGGACGCCATTGCTTTGTCTTACCAGCAGCAAGGCCGTCCGTGCCCCCTTGGTGTGACGGCCCATTCCACTCGGATTGTGGCCTCCTCTTGGGCTCTAGCGCACGGCGCCTCGCTAACAGACATCTGCAGAGCTGCAGGCTGGGCGACACCCAACACCTTCGCCAGATTCTATAATCTGCGAATTGAGCCGGTGTCCTCTCACGTACTCGCTTCCGCCAGTACTGGACCCGCTTAGGTGTCTATGCTTGCTCGCCATTCCACTCCCCGGACTGGATAAGTGTGATATCTCCTCAGTTCTTCCATTGAAGTCTTGAGTCCTCCAGCACCGACGATGCGGGCACCACTGCTGTTGCTATGGATGCTGGCTAGGTGCCTCCATGTGCACGGTTTCCCACGGTAACCGTCTCATGTGTATTATCCACTGTAAGCCTCTCTGAGCATGTGTCTTCCCTTGGCAAGCCATCTGCCACCCCTGGAGTTAAATTTTAGTAGCCACCTGCGGTTGGTGCTCCAGTGATTCCATATGCGTTCCTATGCGGCCATATGCGTATTTGTAAGTCCTCCCTTTGGTAGGCAGCTGGTAGCATGTCCCTCCCGGGATATGTTTCCCAGTGTACCTTGGTAATCCTGTGTCAAAGTGGGATCCCTGAAAAAAAAAAAAAGGTAAGGCTCAGGGGTCCAGACTTTCGCAGGGCACTGGTAGACAGCTTGAAGATGGCGTGATGGCACAGACCCCCAATCTCCGTCACTTCTGACGTAACTCGAAGTGACTACGAAAGGGAACGTCTCGGTTACGGATATAACCCTCGTTCCCTGAGTAGGGAACAGAGACGTTACGTCTCCCTGCCACTTCTGCTGTATCGCTGGGTAGACGCCAAGTTCAGTCTTGGCTCCTCAGCGAAGACATACTGCGGTTGCGTTCACTTCCTCCTTTTATACTCACGGAGTAGGGCGGAGTACGCTATGCAAATTTCCGCAGCCCCAAGGCATTGCATGCCATTGGCTCGTTTTTAAATACTCGAAGAGGATTGGCTTTCTATGCGAAACCCCCAATCTCTGTCACTTCTGACGTAACGTCTCCGTTCCCTACTCAGGGAACGAGGGTTACATCCGTAACCGAGACGTTTTTGTGAACCGTGCCACCCCTAGTCTTAACCGAACCAGGAAAAAAAAACCTCTGCACTCAATTGGAAAGTCGCACACAGTGCAAAGTGGTAGTTCACTATTAACTAATCAATAACTTCTATTTTTTTAATACTTCCCAGAGAACTACTGAAAAAGTTTATTAATAATCTAGTAACTACTATTAACTAAAAGAAACTCTAATTAACGAATTAGTAAGTAATAGCTCACAGATGAAAGTGTTACCAGATACTTCTGTTGGAATTACTAATTATTTGGATTCGTATTATAAAGTGAAGATCATTGGAACTAACTAGTAATGACTCAGGTGTTACTAAAGACATTTTCTAAAAGTATACTATAGTTCACCAAAAATTTCAAACGGTTGCACAAATCATGACTAGATCATGTAGTAACACTTGAGTCATTACTAGTTAGTTCCAATCATCTTCACTTTATAATACGGATCCAAATAATTAGTAATTCCCACAGAAGTATCTAGTAACACTTTCATCTGTGAGCTAATACTTACTAATTCGTTAATAAGAGTTTCTTTTAGTTAATAGTAGTTACTAGATTGTTAATAAACTTTTTCAGTAGTTCTCTAGGAAGTATTACAAAAATAGTAGTTATTGATTAGTTAATAGTGAACTACCACTTTCGTCTGTGCGCTATTACTTACTAGTTCGTTAATCAGAGTTTTTTGTTTGTTAATAATAGTTACTAGATTGTTAATATTGTGTTACTCATTGGTTCTTGTGTAGTTATTCATTAACGAAGGAACTGTATTCTAAAGTGTTACCAACTTTCCACTTTATAACTTCCTAAAGTGTCACATTAAACCAGAAAAACAGGTCCAGAAGACAACTGCACCTTTCAATTAGGTGGATCTGGCAACACGGAGACTGTACCCGCGCCCTCAACGCGCTCTCATGCACCGCACTCATTTGAGGTGGTTTAAACGTCTGATTAATCATTTAGAGAGCTTGACATTTTATTTTTGAATGTAAAGAAAATGACAGAGGTCCGGACTTCGGTGACTTCATAGCTGGCCACAGCCATGGACTTTATTGTTAGCATTGTTGTCATTGTCAACGGGCATCCCAAAAAAGTTTGTTGCCTTCTGCAATTTTGCTGAAAACGCTTTGCTTTCCTCCCACGTCCTGCTTTTTCAGCACCGCTTGGGTAGCTGTAGCTTTGCTTCATTTTTACTCTGTCTACTACTCTGTACACTCTGCCTGTCACTTCTTATTCTACGTCAGTTTTTTTGCGCATTAAAGCCTTGTCACTTTCGCACGCAGAAAGTCAAGTGAGATAATGGAATAGTCCAATGCAGTGAGGTGAGGTGGGGGGCCCCTTCTGTCTGCGACAGAAGAAAGAACTGCGTTTTTTAGAAATATATAAGTTGCGAAAAGGAAAAAAAACAAACAAACAAATGACTTAAGCATAATTGAATGAGATATTTTGGGGGCCCCTAGGTAGCTCGGGGCCCACAGCAGTTGCCGACCTTTGCCTAATGGTTAAGTCCGCCCCTGGTCGGACAGACCTAGGCTACAACCAATCAGAGCAACGCAGTAAGTGAAATACTTTGCATAGCATAGTTGTCAACAACAGAACTTACTTATTTTAGAAGTAAAATAACGATTGTTGCTTCTTTCACTTGGTCCTTCATGAGTACGACCAAAGGAGAAACCACAACGACCGGCGGCTTTTCATTACGTCCCATCTTATTAACTTAGCGACCGTCAGAGCCAGCTGATAAGTTACACTTTTGTCGAATATCTTTCCGAACGACAAATGCCTTGATTGCAGTTTTCTGTTTGTCTATTTAAATTAATGCGCTGTCGATTAATTTTAAAAACAGACGCGACAGCGGAATCTACATCTCAATTCTCCAGCTGCAGTCATCTCTGAGGGAAACCAGTTAGCGCTCATTGATAACGTGATGATTACGTCCCTGCAGATCATCTGTCCATCATCTTATAAAGCCCGCCCAGGCAATCTGATTGGCCCGATCATTTTTTGCCTGATCATAATTACTCCTCAATGGCTCGAGTCCAGACCGAACTTCCCGACCAAAAGATTTTGTGGGCGGAGTTAGGGCTGGCATCCAGGCTAGGAAAATGTGTCACTTATAGGAAAGACTTCACCAGGGCTGTGTTTATAGAGCTTAAAATGATAGTTCACATAAAACTGGGAAAACTGTCAAAATCCTTTACTTTCACATATTTTCAAACCACATCACCTTTTTTTTTTTTTTTTTACTGTAGCTTATTTTACATATGTCTCGTCATTTCGGTGTACACCAGAAACACAGTAGTGAGTGCTTGATATTGTCACGCTGTCTCTTAAAGACTCTATCGACAAATATTTTGGGTGCCTGAAAATGCAAAGTTTTGAAAACGGGTTTCCAAAGTGCAAGTTTTTGAAAACATTCTCCGCTTAAAAAAAAATAAAAATGTGAATCTCTGGAGATGACGACGTCATGCACATGCGTATTACTGTACTGTTCAGTCTATCCACAAGTTTCCTACGCCCCATGAGGCCTTGCATCAAAAGTGGGCGCGACTTCCGGTTGGAAGTAAACAAAGAGCGATTTGACATGCTTGACACTCGTTCATTCAACAGTTGACAGTCATTCAAGTTATAGCGATCCACACTAGCTAACGATGTGGGAACACAACCTCAACGAAATTCAAAAGGGTGAAATAACAGTACCTTTACCTCCGCAGTAATTGATTGGCAGTATTATAATAACATTATAAATAATCAATACTCATCAAGGCATGGTGACAGACAGTTGTGCGAGCTGACAAACAATTAAAATAAAAAATACACACTTAGTCATTGTGCTTTGGAGTTTATTCAAAATTATAAATGAATGTGCTGCTTGAATACATTAACTGGCACATTTGGTATTCTGTGAACACAGGCTTTGATCCTGAGTTTAGCTGTAACATCAGTAGAGAACAGCCAATCACATGCTGAGAGAGTTTATAGAACATTAAGAGTTTAAACAAATGTACACAGGAAGATTCGTCATCTTTTGGGAGGTGATGGAAACTACAGTCGTTGACAGGATCACTCTGATTTTGTTTTCAGCTTATGTTCAAAACAATCCCGTTTAAGCCACTAAATTAGTTTAGTCCGGTTATACATACAACCGCGAACAGCACATGTTGTCCCTGAGCTCCGTAACGACATCTCTCATAAAGATTTGCGTCTTTAAATAGTAAAATAATTCTCCGAAAAACAGCTAGCCTCTTCGCTAACTAACACACAAAATACCATTGGAATGCTACTTCCGCCGCGTCACCGGAAGTTTCACCCACTTTATTTTTTACAGGAGCGCCCCTCGGAAACTTGTGGATAGTGTTTCATCACCATCTAATGGCCTGGCAGCAGAATACACCATTTTTATTGGGTTTCGTGGATCAGTATGAATGATGTTGTCTGTACGTGGAAAACTTAAATGAAAAACTGCTCCATTTTAAGCATTTAGTTGTCGTGTAAAAGTACCCTCAGACATGAACAGTACAGAAAAACAGATCACAACCAAACTCAAAACATGACAAGTCAAGTCAAGTCATGAATTCCCAGGAAAATCCAGCTGATGCTCTGATATGTAGGAATAGATTCTGCCAATATCCACGGCACTGGCCTCTTGTGTGTTTGGAAACACTTTAAGGCACGAATATCTAAACGATTTTTTTTCCCAGAGGCTCTATGTCCAAAACATCCTAGCTCAGATTTGTTGCTACTCAATTGGTTTAGTTGCCATGGCAACTTCACTTAGGAAAAATAACTTTTTCGATTATTGAATTGCAGTCAGTCTCCTTAAAGGAGCATTTCACCCATTGCAACATTAATCTTTATTGAAAGTGGGTCATATGTATGTAGTCGAAATGTAAAATATTTTTTTTTTAATTTGGTGCCCTCTTGACTGAGAAAAGACAGAAAATAACCAAGGGGCGCCTATATATGAAAGAACTACATGTCCCACAATGCACAGCTCCACAAGCCACACCCACTAATCCGGAACAACCTGTCCATGGGAACAGCGCAAACAGAGAATTCACTCTTCCTGTGAAATGTCTTCCTAAAATGTCTAGTTGGCTGTGGCGAGCAGGACGATCGAGGGCGAGGGATGTAACTTAAGAGGACGGCGCTCCGCGCGAGGCCAGTGGCGTGAGTTATAACAGAGACTGATAATGAAAGACAGCTGTGAGGCGCGCGCCGGTCTTGCGTCTCTCACGGAGAAACGAAACCATAAAACGGGGAGCGACGACGGCAGATCGAGAGAGAAACAGGCCTGATTTTATGTTGTGTTTTGTTTCTGTTGTGCAACGTTACAGCAGTCGCCAATGCAATGAGGAGCTACTGGCTTATACTTTCGTTTTGTATTTGTTCATTTTACTATTAAAATGCTTAAATGTTCGCCGGTTCCTGTCTCCTTCTTCCCACAACAACAAACCCTAACGTTACATTGGCAAACTCATTAGTGAATTACTCCTCATTTGTATTCATTTTTGGTGAATTACTGCATGATACCTGGATGTTTAGTCAGGCGAAACTATTACAACACAAACGTCCGTGTGCTCGTCTGATTCAGAGATTTCCTCCAGGAGAAATTGCCATCGTTTAAATTCTCTGCAGCAGACGGGCTGTGTCCGTAGGCCGTAGCACGCAGCGAGAGTACAAGCAACAGCAATCCGCCCAGTGCCAGAGTCAGTGCGGGGTCCTCGACCGCGACAGGCCGCCGCCTCGGCGTCTCCTGCTCCTCCATGAGCCTCAGCTGCTCTAAACTATACTGCGACTCGTAAAGATAGCCACGAACATCGGATTCGAGCAGCAGAATTTCAAAATCCTCTTCTTCCATATCATGTTTAGTTTCTTCCGTCATTGTCATAACTTCCTATCTCCACAGCACTTGTTAGCTTAGCTCCCAAACAAGATGGTGGATATTAATTCAGTATCTGCAAGTGAAGTCCCACCCACACTGATCTGTAATAGGCTTGTAGGGTGAGTGGGTCCAACACCCTGGAATAATAATGAGCTAATGTTTGTAGTCTAAAAGATTTGAATGAAATGTGACTTCCTGCTTATCGTGACGCAAAATGACGATTTTTACGTCACGATAAGCAGGAAGTAAAATACTTAAATCCTTATTTCTCCCATCTCAGGGGAAAATAAGGGAATAAACCATGACCATTCAAAAATATGACTGGGTTTCTATACAAAGCTTAATGCAAATGGGTGAAGTGACCCTTTAAATAGGTTGTTGGCTGTAGTTCACTTAATGGCTACCGGTGTCTTTCGCCCCAATTTACAGATGCCGAAAAGATTTTAGGGCAGTCAGAGTTGGTAGAAATCGTGTAGTATATGATGGGCACATTTTGTTTTAGACTCTGATTCCATCCAATTAGAGGATTATGTTTGATATTTTGAGCTGATTTTAGAGTGCTGCATCCAAAATCGCATACTGTATACAACATTTGATTTGAAACATACATGTGACCATAAACAAGTATGATATATATAGTATGAATGTGTGCAGTGCGCATTTCAGATACTACATTGTGTTGTCACTAGGAATTTTAAGCAACAGCTGCATATAGCACAGCTACGGCAGCAGGAAGTAAACGGTTACCTACCGTAGCTAAAGAGCGCAAAAATCACTAAGCAACAGTAAAGAGGACAGCATAGGGGATAATTTAATCATCAGACAAAATACAAAAAAGAAAGTGATATTAAAAAGTAAGAGAAGGGTTGATTTTGGCATTTAATGATATACAGAAATGATTACAAAGCCACATAACCTAAAACATAACATTAACTTTCTTAATCTGTCACATAGTAACAACTATAATCAAGGGTTGATTGTTAAATACGAAGAAACATGCTTTTAAACAAGGCAGTGTTACGGAATTAAACTCTATACAAAAGGAGATCAAACGGGAAATAAAAAGGTGTAAATTGGGCTACAAAGATAAAGTAGAAAGACAACTAAGAAATAATAACTTGGGCTCAGCCTGGGACAGTGTTAAAAATTTTGTTGGACTTAATGAGAAATCAAGGAAAAAGACATTTTTAGAAGGTTTTGGGACAGATCCTGCTCTGGCACAGGAGTTTAATAAGTTTCATTCTAGGTTCGATGTCCATGATTACAGTAAAGAAACGGTGCATTAAGGGACAGTTTAATTAATTCTAGTCCTTTTACTACTCCATTTTTTTCTGAACGCAATGTCGTGAATATTTTTAAACATAGTAAGTCACGCACAAGCCCTGGCCCCGACAACATTAGCAGGTCTGAATGACTACAGACCTGTGGCTCTAACTTCGTTAGTTATGAAGTCTTTTGAAAATCTGATAAGAGCAGAACTGCTGGGTAGAGTTGAACATCTTCTTGACCCCTTGCAGTTTGCATATAGAGCCAACAGTGGGATGCCCCTTGTAGGATTAATAAAGTTGACTGAACTGAACTGAACTGAACATATACAACAAGCACGTAGAGGGTAACAAAAATCACGTTAGACTACTGTTTGTGGATTTTTCATCTGCCTTCAACACCATCCAGCCCCAGTTATTGGTGCCGAAGCTCATAGAAAATCTCGGGTGGGACTGTAACTTGGTGGGCTGGATTTTGGACTTTCTCACAAATAGGACACAGAGAGTGAGAGTAAATGGACATCTTTCTGGAATATCAGTGACTTCAACCGGCTCTCCACAAGGCTGTGTTCTCTCTCCTCTTTTATACATTATGTACACTAATGACTGCCGTAGTGAACTGACAAATAAGGCTATCATAAAGTTCGCAGATGACACAGTCATAGTAAGACTAATGGACCTCACTGAAACATCTCACGGCACTGTATTACCGTATTTTTTTTTAAATTGGTGCAAAGAAGCCTTTTTAGACTTTAATGTTTCAAAGACGAAGGAAATGTTAATTGATTTTAGACGTCATCAGCCGACTCCTGAAAATACATTTATTGATGGTAAAGAGGTTGAAATTGTTGAGTCGTACAAGTATTTGGGAGTTATCATTGACAACAAGTTGACCTTTGAACAGAACACAGAAATGCTGAGTAAGAAAAGTCAGCAACGTCTTTTTTGTTTGAGAAAGCTGGCTAAGTTCCAAGTGGACAGATCCCTGATGACACTGTTTTATAAATCTTTTATCGAATCTATTTTTACTTTTTCATGTATTTGCTGGTACGCTTCTCTTAGTTTAAAGCGGAAAAACACTTTAGAAATCGTACATAAAGTTAACAGTAAAATCATCGGGATTCAGCAGATAAAACTATCTGAACTATACAATAGACATATACTTAAAAAGGCTGAATCTATAGTTCTCATCCCTTGTATGTAGAATTTAAGTTGCTGCCTTCTGGTTCTCGCTTCAGCCAGCCACCAGCCAAAACAAATAGATTGAAATTCTCCTTTGTTCCCCTGTGATCTCTCTGCTTAACTCTGTAAAGAATAGGTAATGTCTGCACATTGACAATATTTGTATTTGAATGTTAAATGTTGTGGTTGTTATTTTTATTTTTTGTCTGACCGGGTATTTTTAACTGTTGTTGATGCTGTCGTGTAATGCATGTTAATTTATTTGGCTACTGCAGCAAAACTAATCGCCCCTCGGGGACAAATAAAGGTCTTGAACTTGAACTTGAACTACAGAAAATTGTTGCAGTTGCAGCCTAGTAGGAAGACACACACACACACACACACACACACACACACATATATATATATATGTATATATATATATATATATATATATATATATATAGAGAGAGAGAGAGAGAGAGAGAGAGAGAGATTATTCTCCATAATAATTAATCCATAATAGTCTGCTGTAGGCTACTTTATGCAAGTCTTGATTTACAGATGTCTCGTCCAATCAGTGGTCAGTATTCCATTCGCCACATATGACCGCTGATATGAGTGACCAACCTTTTCCATTGTGTTTTCTGACTTGCTATTTTGTTTTAAGATTTTTTTTTTTTGTGTGTGTGTGTGTGTGTGTTTTCTGATTCAGTATCTTCTCTTTCCATTGGCTTTATAATTTGTTATTTTGTGTTAGAAATTGTGATTTGAAAATGAAAAAGGCACTCACATGCGGTGTGATATTTAAATTAATAATTTTATGATTTTGCACTTTTTTTAACTTTAGTTAGTCTGTAATGTTGCTGTTTGAGCATTAAAAAGATCTGCAAGGTTACAAAGCTCAAAGTACACTCTAAATGGATATATCTTATTTAACAGAATCTACAATTGATCCCTTTTCAAGAACGACATTGAACGACTCGTTTTGGACTATAACATTTCTTTTCCAGGCTTTATGAAGTCATAATGTTACTCATTTAAATAATCCCTGCCCACAGAATACACAAAAAAAGGACGAGGCCTGCATTGAGCTGCATTATAGAAGTCAAAGAGATGCTGTTTTTTCCCACAATGTTCCACTAAGGCTGACGAACTTAGAGCGGTTAAAATGTATTAACATTGTCAGGGTCTAAATCGGCTTGAAATGGTGTGAAATTGACAACATTCTTAATATTTACACAAGAGAAGAACTTGCAGTTATGGAGGGGCAGGACATTTCCCAAAAACATGCTGCTAATCACAAAACACTGGGCCAGCTAACCAATCACAGCACATTTCATATTTTGGAAGAAGGGACTTCAAAGAAATCAGCGTGTTGGATCCAGACTGGAGAGAGAAGTGTTGTTAGAATGTAAAATATGGGGAAAATAATGAGTTTTTTGAACAATCTAGCATGAAATCATTCTAGTACCCCCATTCTAGTAAAAAAAAAGGGCATAGTATAGGAAAATAACAATAAAAGTCACAATGACCCAACACTGCCACTAGACTAGAACATGAAGGCATCAACAAGATGGGAAGCTTTCAGTAATGATTTTTAATGTTATATCCCTATTTTAATAAAGATTTTAATAGGACATTGGATTTATTGTTTCATACCCTGCATATCCTTGAAACGAGCATCTAACAACCTTGAAGAGAACAGCTTCTTGGTGACATTTTCTGTCTGGATAATTAGGAACATGATGATAGTAATGTTTTAGAGGAACTGTTTTGTGCTGCATTGCTTGCCACAGTTAGGTTTTAATGTTTTTGTTGTTGTCTTTTGGGGTATGCTGGAGGCTGAGATAAACACACACCTCACATGCCTGCCTATTTAATCATAATATAGATATCATGCTGGCTTTCATTAGTGCCTTTAGGAATTTCTATTTACTGCTGTTTGGACTGAAAAATATTCCTGCTGAGTCCCGCTGATTAATTTGTATGAGTACTGACTTCCGAAGAAATTCAAGGCTTTGAAGGGCTTTTGGGAGTGACTTGTACATTTCTTTCTATTCAGAAAATGGTTTGGCACTGAGAACAGGAACTTTCAGTGCTCATTAAAGTTTGAAAAACTTTATAACACTTCGTTATATGAGCCAACCAAACTTTCATGACAAACTAGCACCTATATGTTTGACACCACCACACGCCCCCACAGGACATAGCCCTAATCAAGCGGCTCACTTTCACTTCACGGCCATTTCAGCCCATCTGTTAATGGTTTGAATATTAGCTCAAGAGTTGATTTAAGAAGAAAGCAAAATGTATCTCTTTCCTCATTAATATTCCAAAATCCCCACCCTTCAGGTCTCTGAAAGCAGTATTCCAGGATGGATGGCAGTGGTGGTGAATGCCTCAGTCTTCCCGTGCCCTCGTCTTGCTTGGAAAACGTCACAATGGAAAATTCCAGCATGGGTCAAATCTACGAAGTCGTGCTGCAGTCGACAAACACGACTAAGCGCAATCCGCAGTTTGTTGGTGTGGAGCTCCTTCAGTCTTTTAAACCTCTCATCATCCCGTGCTATGCTCTTGTGGTGCTGGTGGGAGTTTTCGGGAACTATCTGCTGCTTTACGTCATCTGCCACACCAAAAAAATGCACAACGTGACCAACTTCTTCATCGGTAACCTGGCATTTTCTGACATGCTGATGTGCGCCACTTGTGTGCCCTTTACCCTGGCGTATGCTTTTAATCCTCGCGGATGGGTTTTTGGAAGATTCATGTGCTACCTGGTGTTCCTCATTCAGCCTGTGACGGTGTATGTGTCAGTATTCACATTGACAGCCATTGGAGTGGACAGGTGAGCATTACATCTAAGTGTTTTGTCTCTTGACAGTGTGACTAATTCATCATTGCATCAATGTCAACTAGCATTCTGGGGCTTTTCTGTGCATGTTTATGTAACTGACTGATTTGGTTGATTAATCGCATAAACGGTAACACTTTAGAATACGGTTCCTTCATTAATGAATAACTACACAAGAACTAATGAGTAACACAATATTAACAATCTAGTAACTATTATTAACTAACAAGAAACTCTGATTAACGAACTAGTAAGTAATAGCGCACAGACGGAAGTGGTAGTTCACTATTAAGTAATCAATAACTACTATTTTTTTAATACTTCCCAGAGAACTACTGAAAAAGTTTATTAACAATCTAGTAACTACTATTAACTAAAAGAAATTCTTATTAACGAATTAGTAAGTAATAGCTCACAGATGAAAGTGTTACTAGATACTTCTGTGGGAATTACTAATTATTTGGATTCGTATTATAAAGTGAAGATCATTGGAACTAACTACTAATTACTCAAGTGTTACTAAAGACATTTTCTAAAAGTATACTAAAGTTCACCAAAAATCTCAAACGTTTGCACAAATCATGACTAGATCATGTAGTAACACTTGAGTCATTACTAGTTAGTTCCAATCATCTTCACTTTATAATACGGATCCAAATAATTAGTAATTCCCACAGAAGTATCTAGTAACACTTTCATCTGTGAGCTATTACCAGGGCCGGCGCTAGCCATTTGGGTGCCCTAAGCACAAATGCTTGGTGGTGCCCCCTTAACAACCCCCCCACCCCAACCACCCACTCACCCAAGGAATAACAACCATTCAGAATTTCTTAGTTAGGTTCTCTTTACTTCCAAAATAACTGCTGCAAATAAATACATTTACATTAACAATGGCACCAAATATGAAAAGAAATAAATAATAAAAAGGTTAAAATTATAAATACCAAAAACCACCACAATTACTAAAAACACATTTTTGGAACTGGCTACAACTGCTGGTTGATGTTTCTTCCTCCTGGCCTTGAGTTGCTCCTTGCATGTATTTTAGCATTGACCCTGCATTCAGAAATACAAGACAAAATATTCAGGGATTCTACTGAATCAATAACCATCATACAAAAATATTGCACACATTAGTCTTTTATATAATATAGGCCTATGTGTCACTGGAACATTTAAAATTCAAAACTCTATTCTACCTTTAAAAGAGGTCTGATGAGGCACAGTATAATAATTCTGTACATAATTTGTAGGGCTGGGAAAAGATGAATCGCGATTAATCGCATCCAAAATAAAAGTTTGTGTCTACATTAATGATATAGGCCAATGTGTGTGTACTGTGTATAATTATTTTGTATATGTATTTAAGAAATATTTGTTATTTATATATAAAATATTTTAATTTATATATATATATATATATATATAATATAAATTATCTATAAATATATACAGTAGCCTATATACATGCAAATATTTCTTAAATATATATATGTGTGTATATTATATATACAAAATAATTATACACAGTACTCATGTAGAAACTTTTATTTTGGATGTGATTACGCTTTTCCCAGCCCTAATAATTTGACAACTCCATATGAAAATATACAAACAGTGAGATTGTGTTTTTTTTTTTTAATTGCAGTTTCACCAATAGATGTCGCCCTTGGGCCTTTGACCGCATTATCCGATAGAACAACAACGAAAAAACATATCTAAGCGATCTTCCTTTTCTTCTCAAACAAACTAACTGCATCTTAAACAGCCCAAGTAAAAAAAAAAATCCCAGGGAGAAACCCCCGGACCCCCATTAAAATAAAAAAATTCTACATGCAGGGCAAAGCCCTGGATCATTTGCACAACTAGCGACGCCCCTCTGGACATGCATACACGAAGCAAGGGTGCCTACAAAACTAACACTTTTATTTAAAACATTGTCTTACCTGCAAAGTATCATCCCACTGTCTCTTCTTTTTCCTTTTTTCTGCCCCCGACTCTTTCGAGGCCATGTCTGATGTCGATCAGGTGTCTGCCAAATTTGACACTGATTGAGGAACAGACCACTGCGAGGTGGGGAAGGGGGGGCACCAGAGGGAGAGTGGCACAGGAGATTCACCTTTATCTCCACTAATTTGGTCTAGGCCTATATTACTTTTGTATTGTTTTGTATATTTACATGCTTTAGACATATTGTATTTGTTATTTATACTAGTAGTCTATTGTGATGATTTTTCACCACCCAGATTTTTTGGTGCCCCCCCAAGCACTTGGTGCCCTACGCGCAGTGCGTGATGTGCGTGTGCGGAGCGCCGGCCCTGGCTATTACTTACTAATTCGTTAATAAGAATTTATTTTAGTTAATAGTAGTTACTAGATTGTTAATAAACTTTTTCAGTAGTTCTCTGGAAAGTATTAAAAAAATAGTAGTTATTGATTACTTAATAGTGAACTACCACTTTCGTCTATGCGCTATTACTTACTAGTTCGTTAATCAGAGTTTCTTGTTAGTTAATAATAGTTACTAGATTGTTAATATTGTGTTACTCATTAGTTCTTGTGTAGTTATTCATTAACGAAGGAACCGTATTCTAAAGTGTTACCGCATAAACTATACTGTTCAAAGTTCAAAACATCAACATCTATTTTTCTCACCACATTTACTTAATAAAAATGCAGTACACTAATGTTTTGAAATATTACAATTTAAAAACTAACTTTTCTATTTTATAATATTTTAAAATGCATTTTCCTGTGATGGAAGCTGAATTTCCAACAGCCATTACTCTAGCAGTTTCTGCCTTATTCTGTGATAATAAGTCCCATCAAGTGTGTTTTTACATTATACAAAATCCATGATGACTTAATGCACAAATGTTTGTATAACATAAACTAATCATTAAAAGTCAAAATCAAGATCTGGGAGTGGGGTAAGTCAAGTTTGAGATGCACGTAATCTACACAGGCAGGCATATATTTATTTAATTGAATCGCAGTCTTTGTGAATTCAAATAGCACTACGCTATACTAATGTTTTTTCTTTTTTATCAAGTAGTCACATTTATTTAAGGAATCATAACAGGCCTAAATTTAACTATAAATCAAAAATAAGGCCATGAGAATGCATGATATAATGTGATCTCCATCTCACATGTGACAAACAGTTGTATAGACCCCTTTTCGGTTGGTAAACATGGTGACGTTTTTATGTGGGCGGAGCTTAGGTGGAGGCAGAACGATCCCTCTGGCCGCTTCACTAATGCTAGTTAGCAAGTTTTATTAGCTTGTTTTTTTAACAATGACTGAAGAAAATCAGATTTTATCTTAATGTGTAAGGTCTCCCACTGTCCAGGGCCGCGATTGGTATTTTCAAAAGTTATTTTTAACGGACAGAACCAGATTGGCCGACCTGTAGCCGCCTACACGCTCACTCAATGCATGGACGATCTGACAGGATTAACGTGCGTTACCTCAGTTGAGTGGCCTTACTTCTACACCTACCTTATGGGGAAACCGATCGTAAAGAAATACTGAGGGCATATAAATCTTTAGATGCCTATAACTATATGGTCCTGTATAAGACTTGTGTGTACGATCCGCAGTTCTGCCGTGCCAGCGCCGAGACCACGACAATGTAAAGAGTGACATTACGGTGCGATTTTAATCATGTGAATATTTTCAAGAAATAAAAATTCCAGATACAGCATATTCATTTTTCATTGATACTTGCACCAAACAACACAATAAAATGATATTTAATTATAATAAAAGTAATTTAAGCTCCTCCAGTTTTCACTTTTGTTTTGCCTCCAGCTAGCGGCGTGACGTACTGTAACTGTGACGTCGGCGCAAAAGCGGTCTATACAGAAGGCCTTTATCTCAGTCTGCATGATGTCACATCCTGCTCCGATTTATAGCGTAAAGGAATTTCCACCTGCATTATTGTTAATGGACGGATCCCAGTTTTGAGAAGAAAATTAAACTAATTTAGTTGAACTTAACAATAAATGCCAATGCTTAAAACTTTTTAAGTTGACTTAAACACTACCCTACTATGTTTGTCTTTTATTTTATTGTGCAACATTTTCTGTGACACATGATTTTCAGTTGTTGCCAGTCATGATTAACGAGCTTAAGTTACTGCTAGAGGAATACATTTTTTTTATTTTTTCATTATATTACCAGCTATTATTGTCTACAGTATGATACTATCCAATCATTGCACTCCAACAAGGAGGGTATGACTCATATACAATGATGACCAAACCAGTTATTATTTTTTTTTAAATTGTCTATAGGCTGGAAATATTCCTTTATTTAAACAACTTCAATT
This sequence comes from Pimephales promelas, assembly GCF_988280905.1. Lineage (NCBI taxonomy): Eukaryota > Metazoa > Chordata > Actinopteri > Cypriniformes > Leuciscidae > Pimephales > Pimephales promelas. Next base: position 11,879,361 of record NC_142782.1, on the reverse strand, counting down.
TGATATAATATTTGATGATTTCATTGTAAAGTGCATGGAAAATTGTGAACAATATGGTTTTGTTTACCCCAAACCTTTAATTGAATCCCCCCAAAAATAGACTTTAGTTGTAATTAATATTTTAAGATTTTTCGGTAACACTTTACTTGAAGGGGTGTGCATGAGACTAACATTACACCTTCATGATACAATACCCAATTTACCCATTTTTAAACTGACTTTGTGTCTTTAGAAGTATATGTGCTGAATTTTACATAAATCACAACAACCCTGTGCTATGGGCACTTACATTGATAAAGGTTACTTGCAGCGGAAGTTTCAGCCCGTTCTCATCCTTTAGCGTCACATAGAACGCTATATGACAAAACGGCGCTATGCTACGCACATGGCACCCTTTATCGTTAATATTCACGCGAACCCAAGGCGTCATAAGTCCTTTAGCGTAATATTAGACTACCCTACCCTAAACCTAACCATCACAGCGTGTGTTATATTAACGATAACGGGTGCCATTTGCGTAGTATAGCACCGTTTTGTCATATAGCGTTCTATATGACGCTAAAGGATGAGAATCCGTTAGAAGTTTGTATGCTCCTATTTTAAGAGTGATAAAGGCCTACAGTGCTAGAAGACTAAAGTAATGTGTCGTTGCATTTTGCAAAGTGTTGCCAAATGTGAAATACCAAGGACACCTAAGATAAAACAGGACTTCTTTTTCCTCGTTTCTGAAAATATATACAGTAGAGTTATATTTTAACTTGTCGTAAAGCTCTAAACTTACTCTCGTCCTTGTGGAGTCAGTGATGGATGATGGTACTGCACATTAGCCACAGAACATGAAAAATTGGTGGATTGTAGTAAAATAAGAATCCATTTACCTTACAGTGATGGCTATTTGCGCAGAAAACACTGTCACCTCCTGTACATGGTCTGGTGGTTCATCCTCTGTCCTTTTAGCTGTAGTGAAACCCACATGATACTGTCTTTAAAAGCCCTTGATTTATCGTTGGTTTTAGATGCAGACCGTTTCAGCCAGGCTGGATTGGGGGCAAGGAAATGTCTGTCCATTAAGCAAGACATGGAACAGGATGCTCACCTTGAAGCAAATAAAGAGTTAATTTTAGAAGTATTTTTTTTATCCAGTTTCCAGTTCCAACCCAACACAAACCTCTAAAACACGAATATTATTAAGAATGATTCTAAGAATTACATGTAATATGTCTGATTATTACAGCAAAAACAGTGTTTTTAACAGCGTTGCGGAGTAGCTAAGCCTAAGCTTGATTTAGTTGAGTTGTGGAAAATACAAAAATAGATATAAAGTATAATTCATTTTAATTTTTAGTAATACAATACAATAGCTATAATCTTCAATACTAAACTGACTTACCACGTAAAGGTCCGGTTCACACAGTAGCAACTTTCTACGGCAGTTGTTTGACGTAAACATGCAGTAGACACACGTCTTGTTTGAATGTATTTTTCAGCGCTCGCGCATGATAGTCATGTTTTCAAAATGGCAAGTTATACAAAAGTAACTTTTAAAAGATCTATACAACACTGTGTGTTTTGTCATTCCGCTGCTCAGGGTGATTAGGTCTTCATTGGCATTTTTTGGAGATCAAATTTTAGCACCACTGCTGAATTGAATAGCCTACGAATTTTTTTAGGACTGTATTCCTAATGCGGCCGATTTAAGGAATCGTTTCTTTATGATTCGAGTCTCAGCTCTGCTCTATCTATGAGTCGTGCCATATTGCCTGAAATAAACATGCCTTTTCATAAAAAGTTCAAATGATTTGATATTGTGAAAGGCATTGCAATATCAGATAACCTTGACACAGTCTTAAAGGTCTGCTGTGAAACAGTTCTGATAGCAGACAGGCCTATACAAATAATAATTTATTCCTTTACAGTGAACATCCAAGCAAAGAAAGAGGCAAGCTTTTTTGCTTAAAGACCTTGGTAAAATGCGGTTAATTTTATAATATTTTGTAAATCCAGCCAGCAACAGTATAATCACAATGAAAGCATACAAGCTGCATATTTAATAAATATATAACAACTGCAAGGCTTCAGATGGGTAAACAATATGATTAACAAACTAAATCTAGCATAAACTCTGGTGTTACGAGATTTTTAGTTTCTGAGAATTTCGTTTTCCGAGAATTTTGTTTTGGGATTAATACGATTATTTATGTTTATACAATAAAGCTGCATTTATTTGGCCTAGTTCACGCAGGTTTATTTTAGTTGTTACAGGCAGTGATGCATAAGACCCAGTTTAAAAGCATTGCAAGCTAAAAAGGAAGAACATAATGAACTGTAATCAAGATGGATCTTGGGTGACACAATTTAATGAAAACATTAAAAACTGCTATGAAAAGTTAAACAGTCTGTGTTTAGGCATAATTCAGTAGCCTGTAGGGTTGGGTATCGAGAATCGAGTATCGATTGGAACCGAGACTAACTTTTCGTTTTTCCCGGAATCGTTCAAAAGTAAAAATTTCGATTCCTAGTTTCGATATTCACAGTCCGCCAAGCGGAAGAAGAAACAGCTGAACAACACCAACGAAGAAGCGTCTACCGGAAGTGTTGGCATAACCACGCGAGTCGAACATGAGTACCTTACGTCGCAGATCCAAAGTGTGGCTTCACTTTTCTAAAAATAACGAAATCTCGGCAAAATGCAAAATTTGTGACAAAAGGAGAATTTTTACAGATGGAGTATTTCCTTCAGAAAGAATTATTTCCTTCAGAAAGGCCGTTGGTTAGCAAGGGTAGCTAAACTTTTTTGACCCTGCCTCTTAAAAGAATCGGAATCGAGAATCGTTAGGAACCGGAATCGAAACAAGGAATCGGAATCGTTCAAATTCAAACGATACCCAACCCTAGTAGCCTGTGCTTGCTTTTCTCTTAAAATTAACAGTGGTTAGTGAATGTAAATGCTTTGATGACAAATTATTTATCCTAAGCCTTTATGCTGGGATGATTATGCTAGGCTACACGTAGCCTAAAAGCCTGAAAAATGAGTTCAGCGCCGGTCTGTAGTTTATCCACATCTGGGAAGCATGAGGGTGAGTAAGTGATGAGAAAATTTTGGGGTGGAATCCAAATTAAAAAATGATGATCGATGCAACTGTTGCATGAGATAGAGATGTGCGAACACTGCCATAAGTCATTGCCATAAACTGTAATTTTAACTTCCAGATATTACGCTACAGTTCATCCACTGAAGAAGCGCATATCAGTTCTGGCCTGCACGTACCTTCTCTCTGGGATCTGGCTTCTTTCATGTGGTCTGGTTGCTCCAGCTGTGGCCCACACATACCACGTGGAGTTCAAGGACGAAGGTTTCACCATCTGCGAGGAGTTCTGGATGGGTCAGGGGAGGGAGCGACTAGCCTACGCTTACAGCACGCTCTTCATCACCTACGTTCTTCCACTGTCCGCACTTTGCATCTCCTACTTGTGCATTTCGGTGAAGCTTCGCAATTGTGTGGTGCCGGGTCATCGTACTCAGAGCCAAGCGGAAGCCCAGCAGGCTCGGAAACGCAAGACGTTTCGCCTGGTGTCCTTGGTCGTCGCTGCTTTTGGGATCTGCTGGCTGCCAATAAGCGTCTTCAATGTTCTTCGGGATATTGACATAGACTTGATTGACAAGCGCTACTTCCTATTGATCCAGCTGTTGTGTCACTTGTGTGGAATGAGTTCATCTTGTTGTAACCCATTTCTATACGCATGGCTGCATGACCGTTTCAGGGCGGAATTGCGGAAGATGTTTACCTGTCATAGACGGATTGGCATCGGGATTCCTGCGAACAACTGCGCCACCGCTAGCGTGGTTCTCTGACGGAAAATGAGTAGATTGAGTTAGTTCAAAGACCAGCAAGGCTAGCAAAACACTGGGTTGCAAGCTTCTGGAATGGAGAAAGTGTTCACATCGTCCTCAGCCATCTGCCAAGTTCCTTCATGTGCATCATGTTCTAGATGGACACAGATGGTCCTTCTTGGAAGTACAAACCATGTCTGCTGGTAAGAAAGCTGTTGGATTAAGCCACAAGATTTCACCATACTGTCTGTGATTTGGAATTGGATAACCCAAAAGGAAACAGGCTTTGGATGATGGTCTCATCACAGAGAACGGTCCCTAAAAAACTGCAACAGAAACATTAAACACCACATTTAAAAAAAGTGAATGAAGTACAGATTATAAAGTAACGCTTTCAGATGGTTGGAATAATGTCACTGTTTGTGTTTATAGGAGTTGTTTTTTAAAGTATATTTACATCGAAACTGTTTTTTTTTCAACCACAGATAAAATATTTAAAAAGGACACATTGACTAGAGAGCTATTCAGCATGTAAACTCTTTACTAATTAATGTGTGTGTGTGTGTGTGTGTGTGTGTGTGTGTAAAATACATTTGTTGTCTTTGTACAAAGCAAACTTGGTCTGGGCAAACAAAAGTTATTTTAATTTTGCAGGAAATAATGTGACTATTGATGTTGTAATATAATTGGAAGAATCCAGTATCTACACTGTCCAGAAGCAAACAAGGAACAAAACTAAAAGTTCAGAAAGGAATGTGCCTAAATGTATCAGGGCAGTCTCACTTGTGATTTTAACTGTACAATTTTGAATAAATCATTGTGTGCAGTAGCATCAATAAACAATGTCTTGAGTGGAGGTTTGTTTTATACTGAGACTTCTCAGCGTGATCACTCACACTGATGGAGATAGGAAAATATATACTTTCAAGAAAGAAAAAAAAATCATTCCCAAGCATTACTATAGCTCACACTTCCATTCAATGATTTGAACAAACCTCCAAACATTACAGTTTGTGCTAAAGACTTGAATGATGCCTCAAAGCATGCAGTCGGTCGATGAGAGGTTAGATGGTAAATGATTAACAAGATAAAAATCCCATAGAAACACATTGTAGGAGCCATAGCCAAATCTACAGGTCATAGAGACAATTTTATTTTGTCCAACACCATACAACATAACAAAACCCTTACAACAACACAGAAAACCCTTGTGAAAAAAGTGTAGCTCACATAGTTTTAGTTTTAAAAGTGTGGAAAGAAAAAGTCATGAAAGTATACTCTCTCTTCAAGTACACCTAAGTGGCTTTTTTCAGTAATATTATATTATCTGCAAGTATAGTATGTACATTCAATAGAATTAAGTCCACTTTTTTCACAAGGGTACCTTATAGTCACCATTTACCATTTCAGGGCGACAGTGGCTCAGTGGTTCATGTAGGTTGTTTACAATCCTGAACGTTGGTGGTTCAATCCCCGGACCAAGTGTCGAGGTGTCCATGAGCAAGACACCTAACCCCAACTGCTCCCGATGAGCTGGATGGCGCCTTGCATGGCTGACACTGCTGTCGGTGGGTGAATGTGAGGCGAATGTAAAGCGCTTTGGTGGCCATTGGGTCTGTGAAAGCGCTACATAAATGCGGTCCATTTTCCTAAGATCCCTGAAGACACCTTATTACCCCTAGCAAACACATTAACAGGGGATTTTATACAGTCAATCAATTCTAAAATCTAGAAAACATTATCATGTTAATGTCAGTTCTAACTTTAATTGAAAGATCTAAAGGTTCAGCCCGTTCTCATCCTTTAACGTCATATAGAACGCTATATGCAAAAACAGCGCTATACTACGCACATGGCACCCTTTATCGTTAATATAACACGCGAACCCAAGACGTTATAAATCCTTTAGCGTGAATATGACACGCACAACCTACCCCACACCTAAACTTAGCCCTCACAGCACGTGTTATATTAACGATAATGGGTGCCATGTGCGTAGTGTAGCGCCGTTTTGTCATATAGCGTTCTATATGACGTTAAAGGATGAGAATGCGTTGAAAGGTTCCATCAGTACAAAAACATTAATTCGAAAGGACACGGTTTCATGTAGCCTATACAGTACAGAGATAAACCGATGAAAAGAAAGAGACTGTATCCAGTAAGCTTTGAAACACTCTGGGCATGATAATATCCTCACCACAACAGCCGAAAATGAAAATGATGTGTAGCAATAAAAAACAAACCAATAAAAAAGGAAAGCAGTTTGAGTTTTTCCTATTATCCCCCCCTTTTCATCCCAGTACATCAAAGACTACACAAGCCTTCGATAATAAGACCAGTGATTCACAGGGAGGATGGCAGAAAATGTGAAAGACAAACAATCTGCACCCTGCAAATGAGAAACAGACACTTTCAACCCTTCCTCTCTCAGGCTGCTGGTCTCCAGACCAAGTTTAAGCTCCCAGGTCTCAGATCTATTGTACAAACACAAAAGAACATGCTGCTCAGCGCTCAGACGCACTGCGGTGGCGGCTTTACATCTAGAGCTGGAAATGAATCGCACAGATCTTTTGTTTCTAATGCTAAGGTCCCCCAGGCCACCTCCCAGCAAGGTTGAAAACATGGAGAAATTGAGTAACACTAATGGGTCATCTCACTATTCACAAGTTCACATCTACAAATAATTCTTATAGGAAAGGTTTTGCGTATTTGGCGTGCTGTCCAGGTGAAGGGCTCCGAGCTCGAAATTTCTGCCCGAACCCAGAGTACTCCCAGAGCCCGTCTAACGGAGAGCCTTGGCACTTCCTATTAGCCCCGTTGTGTATTATCTTGGTTGCAGTTCCATTAGAATTCCACTGGAGGTGATCACAGGCGAGAGCAGAATGAATGGGAGTCTATGGGGCTAAACGGCTAAATGTGTCTCTTTCACCTGCTTGTCGTTAAATCAAAATAGATTTTATTGTTGATTCCGCAAGTTCAATAGCCTATAGATTATAGGCCAAAAGTCGAATGAACGAGTACTTATGTCCTTTTGATTTCTTACAGGTTAGGCTGTTGTTGGCCGGAACACGCTAGCATTCTGCTATTGTGTGACGTCATCACATTTTTGAATGGATTTTTAGAACAGATAAGTGAACTTAAAAATGCAATTTTCAGCTGAGTGTATTTTTTTAGCCCTCACTTTTGAATGCAACTTTCAAATTACTTGACAAAAAATTACATCCTGAGAAACGTGGTTTTTGGGGGTGAAACCCCATTGACTCCCATTCATTCTGCACTCGACCGCAAGCGCCCCCGCATTACCGCATTACCCCGCGTTACAGCAGCCAGTCCAGAACCCGGAGGTGACCAGCCAGTGCCTATTCTCTTCAATTAGACATTCTCTGGTACTCCCCCCGTTGGTGAGAGTAGATGGAGCTAAAAGTGAGGAGATGGGGTGAAGGTGGGATGCTGATAAAATGTCAAGGAACAAAGGTGGGTTCTGTTGTTATTTATCTTGTCCTGAGTTGATTACTGATTGATCTCCACTTGTGCTGATCGGGTTAATTATCTGCACCTGTGTAGCACTCCTGAAAGGGAGCAGGTTTATCAGTGAAAAGTCAGACGAGATGCCTCATTAAAAGAGTTTTTACTTAGAATTGAATCTTGGTATGATGGAAGAGTTAGGAATAGTTGGAACAATAGGGATAGGAATGAAGGAAATACTGGAAAATGGGGAGAATGAACAAAGAAGAAGAAGTATTTTTTTATATTTATCAAGAATAGGTATGATGAAAAGAATATGATGTAACTGGACATGATAGGAAAAAAATCCGGAAGATGGCGGTAGTGCAACATTTATGGATGCAAACTGCCGATAAACTCCAAAGAAGAAGAAGAAGAAGAAGATTGAATCTTGGCAATAAATGATTAATTATTACACAACAATGCATGAGCTCTATTATTTATCCTTTAGATCAACGCATCCCAAGTTCACTGTGAATAAATGAGTGCACTTAGTAGTGTGCATCCTAAAACAGCGACACTGTCTATATTCACAAGCCTCAATCTCACATAAACACACGTGAAAACACAGATCATATATCAACCTTAAACTAAATAGGGCACGTTACATAAATTCAGCCGTATCCATTCAATCACTCTACTGATAAACAACACATAAACGATTTACGCGCGAACCGCGTGCTCTGAAGCGTCTCGCGAGAACTCCCCACCACCCAGTGCCCGCGCACACACACGACCAATCAGATGCACTCATCCCAAGCATGCCATCACTATGTTTTTAACCTCAAACAAAATCAGTAAAAATATGAATTAATGCAGAACATTAACATTTTATAATTATTTAAAGTGAAGACTGAATTAAACCTCAGGTGAAAACATACAGTCTTGTTCACATTTTACTCAGCATATTACACCTGCTCCTCCCGAACCTTAATAAAACATAATTTTGTATCACTTCACTTGTTTTTCACATCATTATGTCAGTAGGTAGCAAAAATTGAATGGCTGAATGATTCATTTAACTGATTCGTTCAAACACACTGTTTTATTTAACCCGATCTCCCTAGCAAAGCAAACACCACCCTTAAATCTTGCTGTCAAAATGTAAATGCAATGAATTAGCCACCAATTCGCCAACATGTAAAACAGTTGCGAATTGCCATGCCAGTGTATTGGTTTTATTCAGCAATATAACAAAAGACTCTCTTTATGAGTTATTGAATCATTTACTAAACAATTTTATTCAGGAATTAAATATTTTATTCATATGCGCAAATGCTGGTTGTTTTATTTGTTTAGTTACTCAATATTATTATTTTTTTATTCAACTAAAATGATGCAACACTCTTGCTTGTAGCTATTATATTGCTGAACTTGTAATGTTTATAATTTCACATTCACTTTTAATGTGTGAGGTTCTAAAATTAAACCTCAGGTGTATCATTGGATCATTGGACTTCCTGCAGTTCCACTGTGGACCTCCTGTAGAAGACTTTTTCATCTTATGCAAAATATAGATAATAAAAAAAAATCAGTAGATCTATGAATGAATTCAACTGAAGGGGAAATGTTTTTAAACAATTGTTGACTGAAAACCTGTGAATAGCGGTGGACAATATAGATTTTGCGAACAGAATATTCCTGATTTTTTTAAATAACAGCACAGGCAGAAAGCAGTTCTTTTTTTTTTTTTTTTTGCCGCTCTCATATTCCTCATAATATGTTATTAGCCTCAGACCGGTTTCCTACTGTGCTTAAAAACTGAAAGCTACACTACAGGAAGTTATTTCAGGTAGACATTATTGCATATGAAGAGTTCAGATGCAAAAGCCTCTAATTGCCATTTGAAATTTTCTTCTAGAATGATAATTTTTATCAAGCTTGTATATTTAAGTTCAGTAATTTCACTTAAATGACAATTCATAGGTAATCTTCATCCCCATTTAAGTAAAAGTAATTAACTAAAATATACAAGCTTGATAAAAATGATCATTCTAGAAGAAAATGTCAAATGGCACTTAGAGGCTTTTGCATCTGAACTCTATATATATTAAAGGCAAATTACAGCAATGGATCATAAATAAGGACAAATGTAAAATATTCAGCTTCTTAAACATTCCATGTTTTGGTGTAAATTGTTCTACAAGAATGATTTTAAATGATTTTAATTTTAAATGAAGCCCTGTTACAACCCCCCAAACACACACACACACACACACACACACACACAAAAGAAAGCCAAAGAGATAGATAAGATTCATGTGTTTTTATACAAACATTTTTTTATTTAAAAATCTAAAAAGACCTATTACTGAGATATTTTATTTTTGTCCACTTTTTTAAACCTAAAACCCTGTTAAACCATCTTCATGGAAAAAAAAAATTCCCATATCATCTGTATTTTGACCTCAGCAATGCTGATAATCACCATTTTCTGAAGTCTGATAAAACTATTTTTGTGCAGAAAGAACTAATTACATATTTCAGCCTAAAGGTTCTGTTTTTTGTTTTTCTATCCCTTGATATTACACACTCTCACTGTATTACACCCAGAACGTAATGGCACTGCACATAAATAGCACATATCTGCACATAATGACACAAATGTGTCTGATGGAACTGGGAATAATCACTAAATCCATGTTTTCTGACATTCTTTAATGCAAGCTATATGCATGCATGCATTTTACACTCCACTTTAACTGAATTTTGTTGATACAAGTCAGCCAATATCAGCCTTTCAGCTAATTATCTACTTTCTAGCTACCAATTAGCCAACTGTAGATACTGTCCACAGCATAACCTTTAAGCATTGAGTAAAGCAATGCAATTAGTTTCAGATATTTGGATAGTTGTGTGGTGAATGGCACCAGGCCGCCACTCTTTGCGTGTAAACGTCAATTATAATAGTTAATAGCAGCCAAGAATCATTTTAAGACATGCACATGAAGAATGCAAGCCATCCTCTATAGCAGCCTGACAAGTATACGTATACAAAACAGTGTGCTGCATTCTACTGCCATCTGGTGAACAAAACTCTACTCAACAGTCTGCTGCTCTATAGGCTTTATTGTTTTACACTATCATGTTATTTATGAGTATTCAATCCTTATAGCTGTTAACCCCATAAAGCTTCTGTCGTCTGATTAATAGATTATACTTTTAGTAAGAATGTCCCCCAAGTCGTGGTAAACGTCTTTTTGTGATTAATTTCTAAAAAACGTTATGAAGTAAACACGAATTACTTTTATATAGACTTACTGTACTAAAGCAACTTATGTTTACTTGATTATTCATACATTACAGATTACATCATTATGGTACATTTTTGTTTTTTGTACATCTCTTAATCATGATTGTATTAAATTGCATTATACAATAAAAACTATAGAGCTTTGATCAAAAAACTAATTGAATTTTTGTCTTATCTTATACAGTAGAGTAATATCTGATATGTATATGCATGTTATGCAAGTAGTTACACTGTTACAAATATCTCTAATTTACATTAATGCTATCAGAATTTCACCTTATTAAAAAAAATCAATAAAAATAAATTACGGTTTAACAAAATTGTTTCACATTCTGACTATTGCACATCATATGCCAGGCTAAATTTTCATTACTACAAAAACAGTCATTGCACATTGGCTGCAGGGATGGTTCGCCAAAAGATAAATATTTTTTTTTTTTAATTAAAAATAAATCATCATTTACTCGCCCACAATGCCATTCAATCTGACTTTTTCTTCTCCAGAACAGAAAATAAGGTATTTTCACAAAGATTTTAAAAAGGTAAAGATAAAAAATGTCTTTCTTCACCAAACAATGATGGTCCAATATTGTTAGTTTCATTAAATGGACAAAGACTGTCAAATATTTTTCTAAACTTTTCTATTTGAATGTTTACAAACTACTGTTAAACATCAGATCAATAAAAAAAAAATCCATAAATTAAATATAAAACACAGGCTATGTGAGTTCAGCTAAGATTTATTCAATGAACTGAAGCATAATCAAAATTACAGTTACGCATTTATTGAAGTTAAAGGGATACTCCACTTTTTTTTTTTTTTTTGGAAATAGGCTCATTTTACCACTCCCCCAGAGTTAAACAGTTTGGTTTTACCGTTTTTGAAACCATTCAGCCGATTTTCTGATATTTAGAAGAATATCAGTAACCAAACAGTTTCTGGTCTCATTGACTTCCATAGTATATTGTTGTCCTACTATGGAAGTCAATGAGACCAGAAACTGTCTGGTTACTGATATTCTTCTAAATATCAGCAAATCATCTGAATGGATTCAAAAACGGTAAAACCAAACTGTTTAACTCTGGGGGAGTGGTAAAATGAGCCTATTTCCAAAAAAAAAATGGAGTATCCCTTTAAGGAACAAACGGATGTCAATATGGAATCTTGAATAAAAAGAGAAGGCACAGATCGACAAAATATATGCATAGCATCTGCAATAATTAATAATGTTTCTGATTCGAATTCAGATATAAAATATTTTTTTGGAGTGAATAGTTTAGTGAACTCATTCAAAGTGATTGACAACACTTGAAGGAACCAGCAGAAGATCTCGATTATGAATTATAACTGAATTGATATAACTGCAACACAGGAAAACTAATTAAATTCAGCCTTAATTGCAAACAAATAAATAAACAACATATGGTTAAATTTCCTCAGTTACACAAGTGGACAAGGTAAATTAAAAAGAAGTAAATGTTTTCCCACTGATTAAAAACATTAATATTAATAATAAAAATAGCACATGTATTGAAGAGCTTGGAACCGGTACCATACGGTAAGTTTAAATCAAAGATCTTTGGTTTCACAACAGAAAATCTTTCAACACTTTTGTAATGTCAACAGGCAAAGGTCCTGGTTTGAGGAAAGTATCACATTACCTGAAATTCAGGAAACAATTCTGCAAACTGTTATTGCTTGTTCATTATTATCAATCGCAGTTTGTCACAAGTATGTACATGTGCTCAAAAGATCGATCTCAAGCTTTGTAAAGAATGCCTGGTCAACATCTGGTCGACTATAATATAAAAAACAAACATGTAGCATAAAACAATCAGATTGATTAATCTAACAGCCAATTCACATGAAAAACTTTAGTTTATGATAAAAAAAAAAGAACAAATATGTAGTCAATATTGACCAGTGAACTAAAAATTAACTATATCCAGTGTTGGTACAAAGGACTTTCATAAGCAGAAGTATACATACAGAAAAATATTTCTTTATTAAGGCATTTCTACAGAGGTAATTCTATAGGGTATTTCAGATAACTACTAAATATAAAAACACTATCCTTCATAAATGAAACACCCTGTTCAGGTAAAAAGTGCGTATAGTGTAAATGTCTTTGATTGATTTGAGACACAACAGACGTAAGGCCGCATCAACAGCAATAAAGCGTTGAAGGAAGGAATGAATGAACGCAGTAGTCAAGAATGAACGCAGTAGTCAAGATCGAAACAAAGCACTTCAGAGAAGGAAAATATTCAAATAAAAACTTAAGACTTTAATATATAATGCATTAAGAAGTAATCTCTTTGCCCAAACGGAAAGGTGCACAGAAAGACAATGAGGTGCTCAATAAATTGGACATGTTTGTTGTTGGGAAGCTTTTTGGAGGGAGATCGTACCTTGATCCAATCAGAAAAGAAAAAAAAAAAAAAAAACACCAAACAATACAAACTGCAGAATTCTGGAATAGTTGGACCTGATATACGATGAAACATCCACATAGTAAAAATAAGTTATTTGTAAGATAGTGTTGCTGAAATCAGAATGTGAAGTGGTGCATTAAATATTCAAGCAAATAAACTGATTATGAGTTGTGATATTACTTTCTGCCTGAAATCCAAAATCCTTCTGTGCATATCAGGCAAAACCCACAATATTAAAGTGTCTGAGTGTTATGATCAGGGCAAATGTTCTGATCAAACCCTAACACTTGGAATGAAGCGAAAGCAGGATGGCCGGTTGTTCCTCCATGACGCGAACTAGCAGGTTATCAATGTATTCCTCTAACTCCACGATCCTGGTATCTTTTCTGGAGAGTTCAGCCTGTTGCTTTACCACCAGTGTGATCAGTTCCTCCTGTGTGAGCTGGGTGAACGGACCGCTCTCTCCAATCTGGATGCGCAGTGAAATGAAGGAACACAGGGGGGGGGGGGGGGGGCGTGGGGAGAGTATAAGTTAGACAGTACCAATCAAAATTTGGATACATGTGATTGATGTTTTTCATTATCCTAAAAACTATGGATGGACTGATATTCAAATTTTGGTTGATAACGATAATTATTTGCAAGTTATTGGCCGATATCAAAATTCGGTAATATTTTATCATGAAACACATTAAATAAATGAAAATTAAATGAAAAAAAAAAAAAAACTAAAATCAATGGTTTTAAATGATACAAGTAAAAGTAGGGTCACAAAATTATGGTATACAGTATATTAAATAGACTCTAAATTAAGTTCAAATTTCAGTATTAGTAATACATTAAAAGTTTTAAAAAATTACCTTTAGGTGAGTGAACATAAAATACAAGAAATGACCATGTAAACTTAAATTCCCCAAACCAGCCAATGGGAATAAAAAAGTTAAAAAAAAAAATGTGAAAAATGTAAAATGAAAAATAAAATGTAAAAATGGGAATAAAAAAAGGTGTAACAAAAAACATATGCAAGCAAAATTTGTTTAAGTCTGCTTTCATTTTAAATTTGATTCTAAACAAAAACTAGAAGCAAATTTAAAATGAAAGCAGACTTAAACACATTTTGCTTGCATATGTTTTTCATTACACATTTTTTGTTTATTCCCATCTGTTAATTTGTGTTAAAACAACTTATTCTTCAATGTGCTAAATCAAGGGTCAACAACCTGTGGCACATGTGCCTACATTGGCATGTGAGCAAACGCGAGAGAGGTGTACTGTAGGTGCACGTGATTTCATCAAGTACAGCATATTCCTGGATCAACATCTTTGTTGATCCTGGAACAACATTCCAATAAACTAATCAGATATGAGGGACAAGTTTACAGTTTCTGTCAAGTTAAGGCTTACAGCCAGGGTTAGGTGCTTTAATCATTTACCTCTGATATTAGGGATATGTTATGTGTATGTTTAGGTTTTATACTGTAAAAAAAGATGGTTCAAGGTTCTTTACATGTAGTAACAGTTCAATTCAGTACCATATCATCCTGAAGAACCAGAAACTTTTAGTTTAAGAGAAAATGTAGTGTGAAAATGAATAAAGAAAATAAAGTGTGGGCAGCTCTGTTTAGTTAAGGACAACCTTACTCATCTTCTCTTCTCCACTAAGTAAGTAACAGATATGGAATTTATGATTCAAATTGTTTTTTTTTTATTTTTTATTTTTTTATTATGACTTTATGCCTAAACAGTCAGCGTATGTCAGCATAACCTAACTAGAGGCAACAAGATATAAAACCAGGAAGAGAGAGGTGTAAAAAAACAACAATATTAATAAGTAATTTATAATATTAATATATATAAATATATATGAAGATACTAATATTAATGAAAATAAATATTGTTTATAAGGTTATTTATAATGCCATTGAGGTTCTATATAAGGCATGGTTCTTTCTGGTTAGCACCAAAAAGGGTTCTGCTAGCCGAAGAACCCTAATTTGGTACTGTTGAGAACCATTTAGGATAGGGTTAGTTCTAAAGTTTCAGAAAGGAAAGGTTTACCAGGATCAACAAAATTATATTGATCCAGGAACATGTCGTACTTGTCAAAATCAGTGACAGTTGTATGGATTTCAGTTAAAGTTCCTCACACCTGCAATCTACATTTTGAGGTAATTATTCCTCACAGTAAGACACATTGTTGTATTAAGTTAGGAGCTAAAAATACTATCAAACGAGTCGCTGAAAGCACAACACAGATCAAGACGGCGGATGCATCACACAAGTTAAGTCTGTTTGACTGACAGCTTACAGTTTGTTCTGCTGCATTTGTTGTACTTAGCTTTGATATTTATAGCATTAACTTTTTTTTTTCTTTCACAGTGATAGGAGATACGTACACAGAGTCCTTTTAAATAGTCCACACACACACACACACACACACACACATCACAATGATGTTGATGTGCAAACTCTGTATACGCAGTGCGGTTCAGTAGGGTCGCATTGGAAATTAAGTTATTCAAAGTTTAATATAAACATGAAAACAATAACTTGACGAATAAAATAAAAATTTGGAAAATTGCTTCCGAAATGGCACAAAGAATAACTAGGAAACTTAAAAATGGCACTTCACGACAAAAGGTTGCCGACCCCTGTGCTTAACAACAAAGAGGCAGAAAATACGTAAATGACTGTACCTTTGACTTCTCAGCCATTTCCTTGATGGTGATAGACTTTGGGTCTTTCCCCACTGCGAGAACACTGGAAGACTGGCTCTCTGTGGCGTTCATGGGTTTCACTGGGTGAGGCCTAAGAAAGGAGAGATACAGACATCATCAAAATCAACATGAAAACTTTACTGGAAACAATAGCAAATAACTAAAGCATTTTCATTCATCCGAGAGGAGGATGTATAGAATAAAACCAACCCTTAGAAAAATGTAAATAAAGTAAACAAGGGCCCTTGAAGATGTACCCACTTCATTTTAGTATTCGATTAAGGAGCCATGTTTGGAAGGGCGTACCTTGTCGCTCTTCTCATACTAATCATTTTGTACTTGGTTGCAAATTTCCTGTATGCACACACAGATACCCTAAGATTTGCGAAAATGTGCATTACAACCAAAGCACACTACATAGTACACTACATAATCTTTCTCAGATGATAACTAGACGCCTCTTGCTAACGTAAACATGCAAAGGAATAGAATACATGCGTCATGTTACGATGATGCGTATGACATTTTTAAATGTTTGTTGCATGCTATGTTCTAACTGTGGTAAAGTAAATACTGTCTCGTTAGCAGAAAGCAGTTCTTGGCATGTTTTAGTAAACCATTCCAAACTAACCCAATGTATATTTCCCAACAAAATCAAAAGATCGATAAAAGCACAGCAGAGAAAACTCAAGTGTAAGCACCTTTGTGGTAGAGCAATTAAGGATCATGCAAGACATCACAATCTCCAGAACAAAAATTGTGCCCCAACACTCATGCTCACCATTCAATTTCAGTATTAACATGTGATCTCGTAAGTCTTGTATGCATCACTTTTTTATGTAAGCTTCAATGTGTATGCGCATCCAGTTTCATAAAACATACACGTCAAGATATGGCCTTTAATAACAAAACAAAATGAAAAAAAAAACCCTGTATTATTTGACACTGCCTCAGTTCTATTTACACAAGCTCTTAAAAGACAATGACATTATAAACCACAAAGAGCAACAATCAATAGCAAAACCCCAAGCCCACAATCCCAACCCTCAAGATCCCAGGAAGCAGTGACCAACCACTAAGCCACCAATTGAACAAATGCTGAAGGGCAGAGATTGATTGGTGTAAAATAAAAGCTGCTGTGATGGGTTTAGCACAATGGGGGCGACTGTTAGACTGTTAGAGTGAGTTGTTAGTAGGGGTCGGGAGAACTTCTCACCTTCTTGAATTAGAAACAGCGCTTCCACTACTAACTGGACGAGCCTCAGATGGAGAGACGCAAGCACGAAGTGTAGTCCTGCTCCCAATAGGAGATTCAGATGTTACTAGGTTAGGGTCTGTTCTGCTTGCTGGAGCAACACTAGTTACAGTCAGCTCGACGTCTTCAGCATCTTGAGAAGACTGAGAAACGGATCTAGCCAGGCTACTATTCTCTGTATTAGCTTTCCCAGTAGGTGTGATTGGGCGAGATGAATTTTTCTTTCTAAGTGAAAAATTTCTGTGAAATGACGCTCTGGCTTGTTCAGTGAAGCTGGGTGATGTTTTTTCCCGTTCTAATTTTGGTGCTGTGCCGTTTTCAGAAAGATTTGTGAATAGATCACTTGTTCTTTTGTTTGCAAATTTGTTATCTTTTTTATCAATGGTTGATGCCTGATCTTCAGGATTTCCCATTTTCTTTGCGCCCCTTGTGAACAGGCTGTCTACATTTGTGGTCTGCTGTGGTAAAGCCCTGGGATCTTTAGATGTTAAGGTATCACTTGGAAATGGGTCATAAGCAATCATTCCCTTCCCCTCAGGTTCACTAGTCAGATTCCCCACAGGTTGTTCTTCTGGAATTTCAGCAGTTTCAATAAAAACATCTGTAGAAATGTTTTCCTTCTGGCCCTTGTGTGGATTCTCAACTTTGTTTTCTAACATTATGGGTTGAGCTGTTACTTGCTTGTCTGGTTGGACTGGTCTGACAGGGTCCTTAACTAATGACTGTTGTCTGGGTTTGACTGAAGGCACCTCTTTAGCCACATCATCAGTCTTTGAATTAACATTTTGAAAGGCTCTGGCAGCTGGCGTAGGCTTCTCTTTTGGCTTGGAGAGTTGATGGTTAATGGCATCAGGAGTCTGAGTCTTCCTTTCCATCTCCTGAGGTATATGTCGACTGTGGACAACGGGAAGTGACTTATTTTCAACGTGATTGGAGTTTTTAGGCTTATTGACCATACCATACAAAGGCTCTCTGATAGGACCATGTTGGACATTAGGCTCAACTGATGGTTCTGGTGTTGCAGGAGCTTTGGGTGGAATGAGTGCTTCTTTGTGCCTAGCAGGAGTAGGGGGAGGTACATCATTATTCCTTTGGTGCTGGTTAAGGTTTGCTGAGGTTCTGTCCTTTAAGACCGCATACTTATTGGTCTTCTCTGGCTTCTCTGGTCCATCTACATTAATCTCTTCTGAGAAATCCCAGTTCCTCTGGTTTACCTCTGCAATAATATGGTCCCAACGCGTCTGACTCATCACCCCATGCCTCTTCTTGGGAAAGAGGGTTTCATAGTCTGGAAGAGGAAGAGCCGGTCTATCTTTGGCTTTCTGGGTATGCACTTGCCCCCCATTATCAGGATGGCTTTCAGTCTTGGACGAGCCCCCATGATTACCAGGGGGTAGAGGAGCCTTTCGCTTCTTGTCAGATTTGGGAGCGGAGAGGTTTTCCATGGACTCACTTGACTCAGTGAAAGTCCTCTGAGGTTTAGGAGGTGCCAAAGATGAATGTAGATCAGAAAACATGCCTAAAGACTCAAATGAATCGGTAGCGAGGGATGGGGAAAGTGGAGAAGCGTGGACGGTGCTCGGGGTGTCTACAGATTCTGAAGGGGATTGGGAATGGCTATTATCGGTTTCAGGCAGTACACTCAGAGCCAATCTGCCAAAGAGTAAAAACATAAAATGGTCAACTTACAGCTATACCAGTGCTTACAAGCCAATATGTTTCTGTTGGGCATTACTACTGCAACTGAAAAGACTAAGTTCAATCCATTTAATATGTACAGGACAGGACCCTCCGGCCTAAAATGTATTATCACAACTCAATACCTGACAATCTACACTTTATATGAACATTCAAAACAATAAAAACAATGTCTTCTTACTATTAAATTACTTGTATATATATATACATGCACACATTTTACTACATAGAAATGCATTTACTATTATTAATGTAAATATTTATCTTTTACTTTAATTCTAGTTGTTAAACATTAACCAGACACGAGGAAAATGTACCCTGCACTTCCAAATCTAAAAGGCCCACAGAAACAAAGACAACAAACCATATTCCTGTCTCTTTCTATTCTCAGCTTTTGGAAAATTAGTTACTCACCATAGTAGTTAATCAGCACAAAAAAGAAGTTCCTAAAATCCCTAGAACTCCCAGTAGAAAACAAATTTTCTCTAAGACAATGTCTCTTAGTCACACAGTCTGTAAGAGTACAAGATCATCACCTTTCACAACTTGTTTCACTCCATTCCAGAAGATTACCATATGACGATCCAGTACACATTCCTTCCTCTACTAACCAATCAAATGCCTTCGGCAAAACAGGTTAAGTTAGTTACATAGGGTAAAAATGTTGTTAAAAAGGTTAGTTCAACCAAAAATGAAAATTAAGTCATTAATTACTCATCCCCATGCTGTACCAACCCCGTAAGTCCTTCGTTCGTCTTCGGAACACAGACGAAGATATTTTTGATTAAAATTGAGAGCTGTATCACTACCACATTGGCTGCCTAAGGGACTGGCTCTTGACGGCCCAGAAAGTCAATGAAGAAAATGTTTAAATATCCCATGTGACTGCAGTGGCTCAACTATAAGTTTATCAAGCGATGAGAATACTTTTTGTGAGAAAAAACAAACAAAAATAACGACTTTATTCGACTATTCCTTTTCTTCATTGTTGGCCTGAAACGAGACTTCCTTAGATTTCCACGACGCATGCGCGAGAACTGAACTGAAGTAGTTGAAGGAGATCGCAATTCTCGCGCATGCGTCGTGGAAATCTAAGGAAGTCTCATTTTAGGCCAACAAGGAAGAAAAGAAATAGTCGAATAAAGTCGTTATTTTTGTTTGTTTTTTCACACAAAAAGTATTCTTGTCGCTTGATAAACTTATAGTTGAGCCGCGGTAGTCACATGGGATATTTAAACATTTTCTTCATTGACTTTCTGGGCCGTCAAGAGCCAGTCCCTTAGGCAGCCAATGTGGTAGTGAGACAGCTCTCAAATTTAATCAAAAATATCTTCATTTGTGTTCCGAAGATGAACGAAGGTCTTATAAGGTTGGTACAGCATGGGGGTGAGTAATTAATGACTTAATTTTCATTTTTGGGTGAACTAACCCTTTAATATAATAAAACCTATTCTAATCTGAGTGCACTTCGTGGTCATAAAAATGAACAAACACTGAATGCTATAATTAACGTATACATTAGGCTATATTTAGTATGCGTTCAAAGTATCACAGGCACACCACTCAACAAAAGATTGAATGAAGAGCTTTTTTTGACTAAATCACTGTGATACAACATATTCCACTTTCACCCAAGGGTATGAAACTCAATCATACCTGACCATCCCCCATCTAGTTGAGATACAATGATTTCATCCCATCCTCACAGAAAACCCACTCCCATAAACACGCACACTTCCAAAATGGGATACAGCTGTGCTGAGAGACGAAAACAAAAATCCTAAAAGCTAATGGAGGTCTTTGAACAAGAAAAGCTTTCAGTAACAACCTCAATCCATAGCAATTTGAGCTGTTTCACTAAAACTACATGTGCACTTTCTCTCTTGAACTGTTATTATACGCAACTTCAGATCTTCTGTTATTAAATCACCTATTAAAGCAATTTTCACAAATCTAAATGAAGGAGTTCTTCTTTAAGAGCAGTAGAGTAGACAGAGGTGAGAGGAGTCGAGTTTCAGCCTGGGTTTCCCTCAGCTCTCAGGTGGCAAGATACTAACTGCATTACAAGGCAGGCTGACGCATCATTCAGCATGCAGCCTCAGCATGAGTTCGGCTGAATATAATACAGACCTCTACATTTTTAGTTTCATTAGATCTTATAAGAATGCTTCAAAAACACGCCATTTAAAAGAAAAGCAACTAATATGGAGCTCAAGGGTAGAACAATGCTCAGATAGTTCCCTGGGGTTGATTTAGAGCTGGCTATTATATATATATATATATACATATATATATACATATATATATACATATATATATATATACATATATATATATATATATATATATATATACATACATATGTGTGTGTGTGTATGTGACAATGTTTTATTTGATCAAAAATACAGTAAAAACAGTAATATTGTGAAATATTATCATTTAAAACAATGGTTTTGTATTTTATTTTTCCAAATTTCCGTGATGGCAAAGCAGAATTTTCAGCATCATTACGCCAGTCGTCAGAGTCACATGATCCTATAGAAATCATTCTAATATCTATGCTTATTTGGTGCTAAAGAAAGATTTCATATTCTTATTAATATTGGTAACAGTCGTTCAATATTTTTTTTCGTGGGAAATAAAATGTATATCTTCTTTGAGGAATAGAAAGTTCAAAAGAACAGCATTTTTTTAAAATAAATTTTGTTACATAATAAATGTATTTTCTGTCACTTTTAATCAAATTAAATTGATTCTTGCTAAATAAAAGAAAAAAACTCAATAACCCACGAATTTTGAATAGTGGTGTATAATGTAAGAACTAAAGCAGTAAAAATGTAGTTAAATATATTTAAGGCGTTGTTGAAGCATTATTAAAGGGATAGTTCACTTTGAAATTAATTTTTGATATGTTTTAGCTTACCTCAAGGACATGCAAGATGTAGGTGTCTTTGTTTCCACAGTATTTTCAATTTTGACATTTTTTTGGTCAAACCGTTCTTGTCTGTCAGTCATATTATGCAGGTATGGGGGTCCACGTCAAAGAGCATGCACAGAGAAGTCAAAATTAAACATGATTTAATGACTCGTAAATGCAAGTACACATTGATGGCCTAAGACACGAAACGAGCGGTTTGTGTGAGAAAACGAACAGTATTTATATTGTTTTTACCTCTTGTTAACAGCCATGTCCAACTGATCTGAATCAGACATCTAACTGAACCTTGTCCAACGTTCCGCCGGAAGTGATCACTTACGAGATTACGTAAGTTTTACCTTTCACTGTGAAGATCTAAACATATTTAGATATACGGGAAATCGCAATGGAAGACGATTTCGATATATCTAAATAGGTTTAGTGAAAGGTAAAACCTCCGAAATCTCTGTGTAAACAATGCGTGACGTAGACACGCGAGAGATCACTTCCGGAGAAACGTTGGACATAATTCAGTTCGGTTCAGTTAGACATCTGATTCAGATCAGTTGGGAAAGGCTGTTAACAAGAGGTAAAAACGATATAAATACTTTTAAATTCGTTTTCTCACACAAACCGCTCGTTTCGTGTATTAGGCCATCAATGTGTACTTACATTTACGAATCATTAAATCATGTTAAATTTTGACTTCTCTGTGCATGCTCTTTGGTGGACCCCCTAAACCTGCATTATATGACTGACAGACAAGAACAGTTTGACCGAAAAATGGCAAAATTGAAAAAACTGTGGAAACAAAGACACCTACATCTTGGATGCCCTTGAGGTAAGCTAAAACATATCAAAAATTAATTTCAAAGGGAACTATCCCTTTAATACAATATAACAAAGAAATTAACAGATTTTGTCTATTATTTGTCTAATATTTATCTAATTATATTTTTGCAAAAACATTAATGACATTAAACTTACCAGCCCTAACACCTTTTTTTATTTTGAAATTAATTAAAGCATTATTATTAAAACATCTGAATCAACAGTTGCGGATATACTGCAGGTTAAATAACAAAAGCATTTTTAAATGTCAAATAATGTTAATTGATCAAATTATTATTATTAGTATTATTATGTAGGTCAAAACCTTTTATGTATTTCACATTAATGAAGCCACCTATGTCTGTGATTATGATGCACATAAAACCCTCCTAAACTCCCTCCCTGATATAAATGTTTAGATTTATTTGAATGCAGATATGGTTTGGATTAACATGTCGTGTTCTGGTACGTAAAGCAGGTTTTTTGGGCCAAACACGACCCATGCAAGATTCTGGTTAAACTAGTGTAACAAGCACTACAGGAAACTTACTGGTCAATCAATCGCGCATTAAAATCATCACAATATTGCTTAATATTATATCACTATTAAAGGGATAGTTCACTTTGAAATTAATTTTTGATATGTTTTAGCTTACCTCAAGGGCATCCAAGATGTAGGTGTCTTTGTTTCCACAGTATTTTCAATTTTGACATTTTTCAGTCAAACCGTTGTTGTCTATCAGTCATACACTGGAGGTGAAGGGGGTCCACCAAAGAGCATGCACAGAGAAGTCAAAATTAAACATGATTTAATGACTCGTAAATGTAAGTACTCATTGATGGCCTAAGACACGAAACGAGCGGTTTTTGTGAGAAAACGAACATTATTTATATCGTTTTTACCTTGTGTAATCCAAGTGATCTGAATCAGTTGTTCAATGTCCAACTGAACCGAACTGAATCAGTTCAATGTTACGCCGGAAGTGATCGCTTGCGTGTGACGTCTCTCAATATTTACACAGAGATTTCGGAAGATTTAGATATTTAGATATACCGAAATCGTCTTCCATCTCTGTATAAACAAAGAGTGACGTCGGCGCGCAAGCGATCACTTCCAGCGCATGCGCAGACCAAAGCGCCCGTGCCGTCAGATCATTTTGTCATGGCTGTGATTACAAGAGGTAAAACGATATAAATACTGTTCGTTTTCTCACACAAACCGCTCGTTTCGTGTCTTAGGCCATCAAGGTGTACTTACATGTAAGAGTCATTAAATCATGTTTAATTTTGACTTCTCTGTGCATGCTCTTTGAGGTGAACCGATTGAGGACCCCCCTTCACCTCCAGTGTATGACTGACAGAGAACAACGGTTTGACCAAAAAATGTCAAAATTGAAAATACTGTGGAAACAAAGACACCTACATCTTGGATCCCCTTGAGGTAAGCTAAAACATATCAAAAATTAATTTCAAATTAAACTATCCCTTTAAATGCATTGCTAATTAGTGAATATTCACCCATCCATTTATCAAGAGGAGGTTCAACAATATGTGCACTCACCTCGGCTTGACGGCAGACACTTTCGCTGTGCGACTTGGGAGAGCAATGGCTGTTGGCGTTGGGGTGGTCCTAGCGCCCTTCCGCGGGTCCGTGGATCTCTCTTCTGGGAAAGAGGCGGGGTTATCCGGGGTGAGGGGAATGTCTTCAAACGAGTTTATGGTGGAGGGCGCATCCAAACGTTTGGGTTCATTCGTTGCTTCCTCTCTCTTCTCCTCCTTCTTCCTTCCGATGCCAAAGAGAGAGGAAAGGCGTTCGCTTACTCTGGACTCCTCGTGTTGCCGCGTCTCCTCGGACCGCCGCGTCTCCTCCTCCCTGGCCTTCTTCTGCAGCTCTTCCTCTTCCTTGCGCTTCTTCTCCTGCTCTTCAAGTCTAGTTTTCCTCTCTTCCTCTTGTTTTCTCTCTAGTTCTTGCTGCTTCCTCGACTCTTTTTCTTCCTGTCGGTCCAGCATCTCTTGAAGGCTTCTTCCGCCGGGTTTGCTACCCTTCTCCACCGCCTCTACTTGACTGAGGCTCCTGTCCTCTAGAGGGCTCTGTGAGGCAAGAGGAGTCTTGTCTAGCACTTCAGGCTTGTATGAGGGGATGCTCAGGCCTTTAATTGAGTCGATGGACATGTCGGAAGCATTTCTTTGATGGTGTTTGCGAACATCCTCTACTGAACCCTTTCCTGAGCTGTTCAGACTGAGTGTGGAGCCAAAAGCAGCTTTCGGTTCTTGTTCCTCAGCATAAACATGGTTGCCATTGATACACAGGTTATTCTGCTCCGGGATGTTTTGTTTAGAGCGGCTCAGAAGAGAAAAGGGGCCGAGAGACGCTTTGCTATCTGAACTGTCAGTGCGCTTGTGTCCCAGAATTTTAAACCTCTTTTTCACTGCAAGAGAAAATAGAACAGAATGTGTATTAAAACAGAAATGTCCATGAGGTCCAAAATGTGTCCAGAAACTTATATTCATATATTTGGACTAGATGCATAACCTTTGACCTTACCATCAGGAGAGTCCACATTAAGGCCGGACGATCTGCTGCTGCTGAGTGAACTGTTCTTCTCAGGCAGGGTGCCCAAGGTTGACATGGACTGGGACACATTCCTTTGGAGATTTGTCTTTGGTCCAAAAAAGGATTTCAGTTTCGATTTCTTCTTAAGAGTGTCTGAAGCACCCTCTCCTTCTCCTTCACTGTCGGTTCCCACTGAGGAGGGCACGATCGCAGAGACAGAATCTGACAGGCCGTCTTTCTTCTTACCACGAATTTTATCCTTGAGCTTGGAGATGCCAGAGCGAGGTTTGTCTGTCATGGAGAGGTCAAACATGCTGGCCGACAGGTTGTTCCTCATGAACTGAATGTCCAATTGAACTTCCCCTCGGTCCTTCTCTTGTTTCCCATTCTTATCCACCAGCTTGTACCAACTGCAAAGAGAATCAAACAAGGTTTTCGTTAGATTGCATGACAGTTGTGCTCATTTTTTTTCTTTGTTAAAGGGATCCTATCACGCTTTTTGACATTTTCAACTTTCTTAAAGGACAACTCCGGCACAAAATGAACCTTTGGTCTAATTACACATTGCTATCTAGTCAACCGTTTTCTGAGATTTGTTTTCATGATTGCCGAATGTAAATAGTTTTATCTCTAAAAACAGTTTAGCCTATAACGCTAGTACAATGCTAGTATATAGGGCATAGAGTAATGACAAATAAAAATCGCTTGTTATTACCACTAACAAGGCTCAAAATAGCCCCACACTAACACGACAGCATAACAAGGATCCCTACATTCAAACCGAAGCATTGAGAACGTTGTCAGTGTCCATACAGTTTAATAAGAAGATATTTTATACACACAGTCAACTTCGCGAATACAGGAAGAAGCCATCTTTGAAAAAAAGTCTCTACCAGTCGATCTACGAGCGCCGATCCATGTGCGCTGAACTGTGCAGAATCTCATAGGGTCCGTTGTTTCCAGTAGAAACACAAACACAAACCGTTTTCTTCTCTTCAATATATACACGTAGCCTACTGTTCACGCTCACCTTATCACCTTAGTCACATCTCACCAGCGCACATGGATCGGCGTTCGTAGATCGACTGGTAGAGACTATTTTTCCAAGATGGCTTTTTCCTGTATTCCCGAAGTTGACTGTGTGTATAAAATATCTTCTTATTAAATTGTATGGACACTGACAAAGTTCTCAATGCTTCGGTTTGAATGTAGGGACCCTTGTTATGCTGTCGTGTTACTGTGGGGCTATTTTGAGCCGTGTTAGTGGTAATAACAAGCAATTTTTACTTGTCATTACTCTATGCCCTATATACTAGCATTGTACTAGCGTTATAGGCTAAACTGTTTTTAGAGATAAAACTATTTACATTCGGCAACATGAAAACAAATCTCTGATAACGGTTGACTAGGTAACAATGTGTAATTAGACTAAAGGTTCATTTTGCGCCGGAGTTGTCCTTTAAGTGTAATAATGTTTCTATTTGAGGAGTTTTCGTCCGGTAATGTACACATCACGATATTCCTCATTTAAATAATTTCCGCCTAAGGCATACATAAGTTACATTAGCAGTGTGTTGAAACTCGCGGTACAGCAAACCAATCAGAGCACTTTTCAGTTTTCAGAAGGAGGGGCTTCACAGAGAAAGGAACTAAACAGAGTAGGGGTGTAACGATACACGTATTCGTATTGAACCGTTCGGTACGAGGCTTTTGTTTCGATTTTCGGTATGCATTTCTGAACCGAACGGTGCGTTGGACCATTTTTTGTGCGGACCAAAATTTTGTTATTTCATATGTAGCTGCGTCGCGCGTGGCAAGTGCGCTCATAATGTAAGAGATGCTGGCGTGATCACAACATCAAATGGAAAATGTAATGCAAGCGGAACTAAACTGAGCTACTTGTGATTGTGTGGTTGACGGACCGTTTATCAGTTTGGACCAATGCAGCGGGAGGCCGCGAGCAGATCTTAATCAAGCAGCACTGTTACTATAGCGAAAGAAAAAAATTTGAATTCGCCACTGAAGTAATAACATTGCTGCGAGATCTAGTAAGAAACATTCACATTTCTTTGTTATTAACGAATCAAACAGCGCTGATGTGGAAACCAGGAACATTGTGCCATGAATAAACTATCCAGTCTACAGATCAGCAACATTCACCATGGATTTACTGTATAACACTACAAACTGTAACCAGTTTGACCGGAATAGTAGGCTATAATGCTTTCAAGTAACATTACGTCGGTTTTATTTTGACATTATGAATACAATTGATGCCCTCAAATGTTAATCTGAACTAAAATAAACCTTTGTTTATAACTACTACAATATTACATTTCATTTTGTCTGAGCTGGGGTTTTTTTTATATGCTCCTAAGAAAAGTCAAGTATAGCTGCATCATTGCTTGAAGTAAAAAAAAAAAAAAAAATCCTTCTTTATGATTAAAATCAAGGACATTTCTCTGGCATTTCTTTCTTTTCGCTTTATCGGAAACATACCGAACCGTACCGTACCGAACCGTGACACAAGTGTATCGTATCGAACCGAACCGTGAATTTTGTGAACCGTTACACCCCTAAAACAGAGCGTTACTGACGGACTGGGAAAAAAGGTGTTGCAATAATGTCAAATATGTAAAAAATTATGTGTTTTTTAAACATTCAAATATGTAACCCTATCCTGGTAGACTCCAAAAACAAAATCAAGACTTGGAGAGCATAATAGGTCCCTTATAAGACTTTAAATAAGCTGAAATAATTTTAAAAAAATGACAAAGCCTTATTTTTAAACCACAGTAAACTAAATAAAACTATTAGAAATATTTTGTGCCCATTAAAATAAAGCTAAAATAAATTATGAATATTAGAAAAAGAACAGTTTAAAAAGGTAATAACTAAAATAAAAGTTGAAGTTGAAGCACTAAAATGACTACAATTTAAATAAAGTTTTAAAAATGTTAAATAGTAATAAAAAGGCACATAAAATTACTAAATACTACCAAATACTAAATAATGCTAAAATAATACTGCATTATTTGTTATGCAAGTAATTTATGATTTAAGTGTAATTTTAGAAACATTTCATATGCACTGTTGCAAATTTTCTTATGTAACGAAAATGTTGCATATATTATTTTTATATAAGATTTAAAAAAAAAGAGATAATTGTTTGTGTGGGGAAAGAACTGTAGAAAAACCCTGTAATCTCCAGCTGGTTGTCCATTATTATAATTTGCATTATGTAAGAATAAGGCCACAGAGTGATCATTAGCATTCATTATACAAAATGAATGCAGCACCTGACCATTCAAAACTAAATAGAGAGTCGAACATGACTTTAGCATAACCCTATGAGCACACATGATTAAGTGGTTAAGATCTGTGGTATGTATGACACCCTTTTGTTTTATTATCCAAGCTAAATTCATTGATTTAAATGGTGGTGGGATCAAAACTAAATTACATACAAATAGAGAGGCCAGATTTTGACATGGGAGTTGAACTCTGTGCCAGTAAATGATCCAGGTCAGAGAAGCCCTCCTACTGATGAAATAAAGGGGGGAAAAAAAATGTCTTTGTTTAGCCTACGCTTGTCCACTCATTTCTGCTCTGCAATTTGTTCAGCAGAGCAGCAGATAGGAGAGTTCTGGAGTTCAGTATCTGTAATCATGAACAAGCCATTATCCACCCACGCTGTTGTCATAATAGACTCCTGAACACTGGGATCACGGACAGTCTACAGTCACGGACACCAAACAGCGGCTCCCACAGATGAATCACATTAAACATGGCATGTGCTCAGAGGAAGCAGCCGCTGCAGAATTCCAAGCATTTAGGTTTGGACCCCCACAGGACAAGAGTTTTGGACAGAATGGTACAACAATTTTAAGGAGGAAAAAAATTCCTTTTAGAATAACACATAAAAGCGATTTCAGTACTTTTAAAAAGGAAAATGTATTACTGAAATAATATATATTTATAGAATTTGGGTTTGAAAACTTTTTCACTCAACTCTAACCCTACATAGTTCATTATTATTACTCACTACTTTAATCTAGGCTATAATTAATTACCAGTGTTTGGTAAGTTACACTAGTAATTAATGTCAAGCAACTAATTTAATTTGTAATAGTGTAATTAAATTACTGTACAAATTACTTTTTCTAAATAGTAAATAGTACTATTTACTTTCCAAATCCCATATTAACCACAATCAGTTAAACAATACATGACACTGCAGTTTTATTTCTTTCAAATATAAAATTGTATAAATTATGCTTGATGTTAAATCCAGATTGTGTTAGATAGAATTGTTTTATAGTCTAGACTAATAAATGCAATTACATCAGAAGTCTCATTAAATTAGCCAAAAATTAAGAGTAATCCCTTACTTTACTTTTTCAAGGGACAAGTAAATAAATTATTCATTACTTAGTAATGCATTAATTACACTGTAACACTGGCACCTTAAAATAAAATAACACGGTCTCATCCCAAAAAGTCATATAACTGACGTTTTGGGACGTATTTTGACCATATGTCAATATCCGCCTTTTTAGGGCCCCCTTAAACGTCGGTAGATGGCGATCCCGGGCCGTCATACAACTGACGCTTTACCTTTAACGTCAGTTATGTGACGGGTTAGGTTTAGGGTTAGGTTTAGGTATGGGGTAGAGTTAGGATACCATAACCTCATCTACCGACGTTTAAGGGGGCCCTAAAAAGGCGAATATTGACGTATGGTCAAAAGACGTCCCAAAACGTCAGTTATATGACGTCTTGGGATGAGACCGGGTTGAATAAACCGTAACCATTCATTCATATTAAATATGATTCAGAAAACAGTATTCATTTTGTTGTAATTTCCAAATATAAACACTAAAATGAATGTTTAAATGGTAAATGCACTGAAGATTAGCAGACAGGCCGTCAAATCATAAAGTGATATGCTGTTTTATTTTCTTCTCACAAAAGTCAATGTATTGTGGCCAGCTATTACATTAAGACTGTGCCTTTAGTACTAGTATGATAAACTTGCAGTTAGTTAATCAGCCTTATGTTTTGATATCAAATTAGACACATTTATATTTTGACGTAACTATGAACAGTCCTGAAGAAAAAAAATGTGATTAACTAGTAAAAAATAGTCTTATCAGTTTATGCAACCGGCTCATGAACTCATTATTTTGAAGCCTATTTTCTATTGACCAAAAAAGCCAAAGCATTCTCACTTCAAAGGTGTCCAATAATAATAATGAAAAGCCATGCATTATAAATTCAAACCCTTTATATAACATAATATATTTCCTTTTCATTAAGCCCTGAATGAATGTAAATTTTTCAGTGTTTTGTTGTGCAGAAACACTTCACCTTTATGTTTTTTTTTCAAAGAATAATACTGTAGTTAAAAATGCTAATTTATGCTTGAAATCCCATCCAATGGGAAAAAGTATAGAAACCCAAGACCAGGAAACAGAGACTATTAGTCTGTTAGTGGACCGTATACACTCGGACCACAGCAGGAAACTCAAATCTGGAGTTTCGGGGGTGGGGAAGACTAAAGGGAAATCATGCCTATCAGCAATCGAAGCTCAAGGAATGTTCTTCAGAAGGTCACTGTTTAGAATTTGATAAGGAAAGTTCCTTCAAGATAACCCAGGCCTATTTACATTATCTTCTTCTCGAAAAGTTTGTTTGGACCTAAAGGGAGGTGAACCACAGATGCTTGACAACCGCAGCACAGAATCCCATCGAATACAGATATCTAGGGCTTTTTTAACAGATCACTTTGCAGTAAAACCCATTTTTATAGTCTCTTTCATAAGCATATCTTCAATACATCATTCTCTTGCAGCTCTCAGGAATCAATACAAATGGTCATGCCTGAAAGATCTTTGTTTTCTGAGACAACATTCGAAAAATTTGACGAATGGACTTCATGTGAACATCCAACACATCCCTCGCAACTAATCTAACACACACACTTATCTCTTTATACAGGGAAAAAGTAACTCAAACAAACATTTGCGGCTCCTAATCTACATTCATCTGCAATCATTAACTCGTTCCGAGAAGGGCACAGTGAACTATACTGTGTTCTTTAAAGCCTTCTATCATTTGCAGAGATAAACATTAGTCACATTTATTCAAAAATCCAGGAAGTAGATTTACTGAACGATTTCATTCAGATTCACATTATGAAGGTGAATTAAGTATTAAGTAATCAGTTCATGCGCGTTAAGGACGCCTTCAACTACTAGTCACACACTTTTTGAGGGACTAAAAGATGGCTGTCAGCAAGATTACTAAAGTTGAGGTTCCAGCAAAAAGAATGATTTGTAAGCAACTGCGGTGTTGGATGTAAGAGTGAACATGACCGTCTTCATGTACTCCCAACATCAGATCCACTGAAGGATAAGTTGTAGACTTTCAAAGGGACTGCACCCCCATATGCCTAAATTATGTCTGCGCAAATCATTTTACTGTTCACCAGACTGCTTTGTGAAGGGTCAATACGAAAAAAAGTTGTTAATCAAGAATGGATTAGTACCAACTGTTTGGGATCCATCCGGTTTATAGTCTCTGGAGTGATACTGATCACCACAGTAATGAAAGTCAAGTCAAGTATATTTATATAGCAGTTTTCACAATATAGACTGCATCAAAGCAGCTTCATAGTATCAATCAAAACATATTAACAATGTTCGTTTCTTAGTGGAAAAACATCCACATTTGGTAGAGCTGATCAAGGGTATTAATGATTGGTTAATTCATTTGAATATCCCCAACTGAGCAAGCCAAATGCAACAGTGGCAAGGAACCGAAAAACTTCATCAAGTGACCTAATGGTGTCCTAAAACTCCATCAGGTGACCCAATGGAGAAAAAAAAAAAAAAAAACCTTGGGAGAACCCAGGCTCAGTCGGGGGTCCGTTCTCCTCGGGCGTTTATGAACTAGAGGCCGGATTTACAGTAACTGTAAGGTAAAAATGTATATGTATGTCTCTAAACAGACTTTAACGCGAACCTGTGATAAACGCTGGCGTTCACAATTCACATGCATGTTAACAATTGATTCTATAGTTACAATGGCCCTCATTTATCATTCTTGCGTAGAAACGGGCGTATATGTTGGCATAAGATTATGCTAACACTCCTCTCACCGCCTGATTTATGAAGCTGTGCGTACCTTTGAAATCCAGGTGTACGCAATGCCTGCCCTTGATAAATCCCGCGGCTGAAAACGATCGTCATTAGAATAACACGCCCCTAAATATTCAAGTCTCCGCTCCCCCCACGCCCTCATTTTACACCATGGACACACGGAAGACGGCAAAGAGAAGCTTCTCTGACCGAAAAAGACCTATCACAATGCATTATTTTGCAGCACGTCTTTTGAATTAGCATTCAACTTTGAATCACGTCACATGTATTGGGGTGTACAATAGTGATGATGATGATGATGTGATGTAGAGTAGCTACCATTCATTCACATTAATAATTGCATGACAATTTGTAATATTCTATTATTATGATTTTTATTATTAATCACGCTTATTGTTATTTAGAACAGTGTTTCCCAACCCTGTTCCTGGCGGCACACCAACACTGCGCGTATTCTTTGTCTCCCTAATCAAACACACCCGATTCAACTCATCAGCTCATTAACCCACCTGATAATGAGCTGATGAGTTGAATCAGGTGTGTTTGATAAGGGAGACAAAGAATACGTGCAGTGTTGGTGTGCCGCCAGGAACAGGGTTGGGAAACACTGATTTAGGAGAAGAGAGTCGTTATTATTATTTGTATTATTATTATTATTATAATGTAAAAGAAGAGGAATGTATTTTTTATTATTTTGTCAGTCTCAATATTTTTTTTTTGTCATTGAAAGCCTTTCAGTAGGCTACCGAACCCACTCCGTGTGCACCTGCCGGGATAATCCTGAAACGTCAGTTAAAGTGCACAGGCTCGCAACTGAACGAATATGCCAACAAATCAAATGTTTTGGCAAAGTCACACAAATTAAACATTGAAATCCATGTTGCACAAAAATAAACACTGCCGTTTTTTTTTTTGTGTTTTTTTTTTTACAGTAGGTCATCATATATTATATCGTTTAGTTTGTCAGTTCGTTTTGTGGTGTTAGGAATTTTTCTGCACATTTCCACACTAACTAAAACCCATGCTCAAAACGTGTGTACACCACCTCCTGAGCTGGCGTAGGATTTGAGCGTGCCGTACACCAACGTCCATATTAATAAATCTCAAAGTCACCGTGGTTTTGGGTGTATGCCAAGTGTACGCTGTAAATTTGGTGTACGAACGTTTGATAAATGAGGCCCAGTATGCGCTATAGAAAGTGAGAGCAGAGACTTTATTAGTTCACAGGCGTTGTTTAACAAATATAACGTTTCCAATTTATATTAAGCATCCCCCGAAAAGGCATAAGGTCTGCATATATTTGTTTGTGTTATTCGCAGTGTACGTTGATGACAATGCGAGATAGCGAGAGAGAGCAAGAGAGATTATGGATAAGACTTTATTGTCATTTGTGTGAACTTGAAGTACAATAAACTTAGTAAACTCATTAGTAAAGTTTTGGCCATCATTTAGACAAGGTTCACTACAACAGGCTTGTACTAAGAGTGGATAAAAATCAAGATGACAACATTAAGTTATAACTGTAATTAAATTAGACTATAGCTGGTCTATCTCCATACAGCATGATATTCTTCGGCTCTGTATAGGCATTAGTTCGATGCCGCTTCAAACTGAACACCGCTGACAGTTTCTGACATTTTCAGAGCATGAGATTGTCCCATTTTGTTGGTGAAATGAGCTCTTGAAGCTCCACCCTCTTCTTGAAATGTGGCAGCTCATTTGCATTTAAAGGGACACATACAAATGCCCGTTTTTGCTCACCCCCAAAAAGTGACAATTTTGACATGCTAAAAAATGATCTGTGGGGTACTTTGAGCTAAACCTTCACATACACACTTTGGGGACATCAAACTTATTTTACATCTTGTAAAAAGGGACATCCAATGTCACCTTTAAAATGAAGATCGATTAAAATCGATTCCTTAAAGAGATACTCCACCGGGTTTTCATATTAAACTATGTTATTCCCGTAATTAAGACGAGCTGATGCATACCTCTCTCGTCACAGTGCGTGCACTCTATCGCTCTGTATTGCCGCAAAACTATGTTAGCACTTAGCTTAGCCCAGCGCATTAAATATGGGCCAGAAAGAGAAGTGACAAAACACTTCCTCGTTTTCCCTATTTAAACACAGTTACTCGATTAGTGTAACTCGACCTAGGCTGGTGACACAAAATAAAACGTTGTGTTTTTCTAAGCGTTTAAAATTGATGACTATATTGTATGGCGGAATACCATAAAAAAGTGCTTTAGAGCACTTCAACTTGGCGCAATAATACCTTCACTCGTGAAAAGTCCTCTTTACCGGCTCCCGCTTCCTCGCTCTCCCCCTCCCTCTTATTTCCGTCAATGCAGCCAACGTGACATGCGCCAAAGCGGGAGCCGGTAAGAGGACTTTTCACGAGTGAAGGTATTATTGCGCCAAGTTGAAGTGCTCTAAAGCACTTTTTTATGGTATTCCGCCATACAATATAGTCATCAATTTTAAACGCTTAGAAAAACACAACGTTTTATTTTGTGTCACCAGCCTAGGTCGAGTTACACTAATCGAGTAACTGTGTTTAAATAGGGAAAACGAGGAAGTGTTTTGTCACTTCTCTTTCTGGCCCATATTTAATGCACTGGGCTAAGCTAAGTGCTAACATAGTTTTGCGGCAATACAGAGCGATAGAGTGCACGCACTGAGACGAGAGAGGTATGCATCAGCTCGTCTTAATTAAGGGAATAACATAGTTTAATATGAAAACCCGGTGGAGTATCCCTTTAAAGGGTTAGTTCACCCAAAAATGAAAATTCTGTCAGTATTTACTAGGGCTGCACGATGTATCACTTTAACATCGATATCGCGATGTGCGAATCCACGATAGTCACATCGCAAGGATGTGCGATGTCACTTATAGGGATCGTAAATAATCTGCTATTCATGATCAGTAGGCTACGTGCCAGCAGCTCCCTGGCCCGTAAGGCTTGTGATTCGCAGATTAAATGCAAAGTTTAACCATCATAACGTGAGAGTTTAGCAATTTGCAAGTCCTGTCAGTTTAAACATCAAATGCAAGAAGACTGGAACTTGCGCGCTGTTTTCTGTCAGTCTTACTAAAGCGCATTTTTGTCCCGCCAAAGCTTGACCGGTGAATGATGTACTGTAGATGTGTGATGCAGATGACGATGAGTGACTTCTGCGCTCGTTTAAATGAGAGAGTGAAAGTCCCGGTCGCGCATGCAGTCTCACCGTCTTCAAACCGTCTTGATCTCTCTCCCGCCCTCGCACTTATCAATGATTTGAGTTGACTGAATATCTTTGAGAATACATGACGGTAAAAGGTCGGAAGACATGTTTTTTCTTTTTTCTAAACTACCACTGGTTGTGAATTGCCGTTCCACACATTCAGATGACATTACATAAACCACACTTTGATTAAAAAAAAAATGCTATAGAGTGATGAAATGTTTTCTGTGTTGACACAAACCTTGTGCGATGTTCTAACCTGCCTGGATAATCACACAACGTGTGGCGTGGTCCGTTATTGACACGTCTGATTTGCGAACTAATGACTCATTTGAACCGATTCATTTTAATGAATGGTTAAAACAACTGATCTATTCAACACTGAACTCAAGATACATAAATCGGAAACACTTTACAATAAGGTTCCATTTATTAAAGTCTAGTAAACTACATTATTAATAATAATTCATTACATTTATATAGCACTTTTCTCTGCACTCAAAGTGCTTTATATAGGGGAAAGGGGACTCTCCTCAACCAGCACTAATGTGCTGCATCCTGTTAACAACATTCAATTAATATTAGTTTCTATGCTGATTTACTCCATGACAAAACCACCCCAGTCATTCTAGAATGATTCATTCTTTCCAAATAGAGCTATTCAAGTCATCTGGGGAAAGTGATGTAATATCGCGGAAATATAAAATATCGCAATGCCATTTTTTACCAATATCGTGCAGCCCTAGTATTTACTCACCCTCGTGTTGTTCCAAACCTCTTTGTGTTTATTTGTTCTGCTGAACACAAAGGAAGATATTTGGAAGAATGTTTTAATCAAACAGATCTCATTCCCCATTGACTACCATAGTAGGAAAAAAAATACATACTATGGTAGTCAATGGGGAATGAGACGCCAGGTCGCCAGCCCAAAAATCCCCACACAGTTTAGCAAAACGGCAGTCCAGTATGGCACATTCAGTAATTAAAATGTAACCATACAAGAGTAAAATGTCAAAAATAAAACTATTAAATGCTCTCAGAGGACTTCATCTTAATAAAATAACACTGCTGTTAAAAACACTGAGCTATGCAGAGTATTTAATCCTCACTGAAAACTATTCCTCTAAAAAAGAAAGCAAATATAAATGATAAACATAAAATACTGATTTAAATTAATAATTTAGTTTAAATTTGAATTAAACTCGCTTATCCTGGCTGTGAATGGGGCACATGAGGGTTAACAGGAACCATGAGTTCACACCGATTCCCTTTTATTTGTTTCAGGTACATAATACCATGTTTACAGAGAAACTTTAAACCAAGGGCACAGCCATGTGAGACTGCAAAACAAATGGGTGCAGCAAGTTTCATCTGCTCTTTTATTTATGGGATAACAAATGATTTCATAAAGAGCTTGAGAGGTCATATGACATGGGAATAGTTGGCCTAGATAAAGCTATAGCAAAATCATTTGAAAAATGATCCACTGGGGTTAGGAATTAACCACACCTTAGTCTAAATAAACCCGGACTGAAGACTAACATACGATGGAGAATCAAAAGATGTAGAGGTGATAAAATATGACTTTAAAATAGAAAAAATCCCTTGAAAGGGGGAAAATGCCATATTAAATTTAGATAAGAACTGTCTTATTACAATAGCATTAATCCTGCAATTATATAGCATTTGTGTCTCATATTGGATATTCTTAGAAGAGACAATGATCAGCTGTCCCGCACCACAATGTCAAAGCTGCCATATCAACATTACCCTGAAGTAGGACAGTAACACAACACCAGCAGACTCGAAGAAAAAGAGAAGGCAAAATTCAATCCCTTCTGTGTTCGTAACGAGAGGGAGAAAGAACGAGAAAGAAAGAGAGATCGCTAGTGTTTTAGGAGCAAAAAGTGGTCGCAGTGCACAAACAAAGTGCCAGTGCCAACATTTACAGCTTTCTCAAGATGGCCTATAGTATCTGATAAGAAATTAATATGGAGGCCTTTTTGATTACAAAATAAATTAGACTAGAAACCTCAATGGCTCTGGATTTGATGATGATGTGAGGAAGGATCACTCATATTCAATAAATTAATCTATTTTGGATCACAGACAGACAACATGAAGAGAATGAACAAAGCCTATCTTAGATTACATAACGTATGATATGCACAAGCCTTATCAGATTTGAGATTATTATGGGATACACAATAAAGTCATTCAATGATATGCCAAGACCTCCTTCAAAACACACCTGCTTGAAATCATCACACATTTTAAGTGTTTATATCTCATTATGTCATAAGGAGCTTTGCATTCCTATTTTACTTCGGAAGCCTATGGATACACCCAAACATTGACGTCACAACTATTAACATACTTCACCATTACATACAGAGTCAGGTACAGTACACACACCTGCTTTAAATGGCAACCATGTGAACTGGGGCAAACCCAAGGCAAATAGACAGATCTTACATGTCCCTTTCACTCTCTGGTTTAAACCAGACTAGGAAGTCAAACAAATAGGCAAATAAAAGGTCCTCTGTATTTGAATGAAGAGCAGCCCTCAGTGAAAAATAACAAACTTTTTTGTAATACTGGGTTGTTTCAACTCAAATTTGGGTCAACTATGGACAAACCCAAATGTAGGGTTGAAACAACCCAGCATTTTTTAAAGTGTACTTTCAGTGAAAAAAATAAATAATAATAATTGTATTATTATTTTATATACATATATATATATATATATATATATATATATATATATATATATATATGAAGAGTTCAGATGCAAAAGCCTCTAAATCCCATTTGAAATTTTCTTCTTTAATGATGATTTTTATCAAACTTGTATATTTAAGTTCAGTGATTTCACTTAAATGGCAATGATAATTACCTATTTATTGTTATTTAAGTAAAATTACTGAACTTAAATATACAAGTTTGATAAAAATCATCATTAAAGAAGAAAATTTCAAATGGCATTTAGAGGCTTTTGCATCTGAACTCTTCATATATATATATATATATATATATATATATATATATATACATACATATACATACATATATATACATATATAAACACACACACACACACACACATATATATATTGAACATTGGATTTTTCATGCAATCATAATATATTTGTAGTATAATTTAGTCACTCTAATGGATTGCAAGCAGACCTTTTAAACCCTAATTTTCTTCATATAAGGCCATATAAGCACAGTTTTTATATAAATGTTGTACCTCTAGTGTGTATAGGTTGGATTAGTATTGAACTGACTAAACTGCAAGAACCAGATCTATCAAAGGAAAAGAACACCGTGTTCACACGCACACTTAAAGGTGGTGGAAAGTAAACACCAATGTATGTTAATACACCATTATCCCAACCTAGGGTGTCACTCATGCCTGTCAGTTAATGACTAGTAAAGTTTTGTTGTACTGGGCTGGGAAGGGTGGAGAGGAATGTAAAAACGGCATTATGTGTAATACAGTTGGTTGTGTAAGATTGTGATGGGACCATTTTACTCTATTAGTCACATTTACTTGCTTGCTTAAAATAACAAACTGACTTTTCAAAAGCATATCTGAAAAAAAAAAAAAAAAAAAAAAACTCACCCAAGAAAATTAACAGATCCACTAATGAAGTTGCCACCAGTTGCTCCTGATATTAATAATTGTTATAAGTAACATTACAAAGACTTAAAAAGGGCATATGGGACACATATTTTTATCTTAGCCTAATTAGAAGGAATCATCTTGACTAAAAAAATTAAATGTGAACCAAGTAATTTTACAATGAAGCTGAGCTCACCCTTATAAACACTGACATTTTGAGATTACATGACAATGATGGATTCAATGGGCCAAGTTACTAGTAACGACAACAATAATAATAATATTTATTTTTTATTGCACTTTTTCTGTGCTCGAAAGGTACAAATACTAAACAAGCAAAACCAAACAACAAACGGGGTCACGGTCAAGATCATGCGTGTGATCCACTGGTTCAAACAGAACAAGCAGACCCTGATGGAGCAATGAATCAAACGGGTACGACAATCCGATGGCACACAAGAACAAACGGCACAGGACCTCAAGCGCTGGAGGCCACAGGACTAAAAGACAGGTCACTTCCCGTTCTCCCTCTCAAAGGCCAGAATAGGAAGTCGACTGGACAAATCAGCAAGCCAACCTAATATGCAAATAAAGGGCCTCACGCCTTCTGTTTTTGAATATGAGCAGCCCTCATTTCCAAAGGTGAAAATGAAAAGCTGGAGAGAAATTAAGCTCAAACAATAACTATATTGAAACCAAACATAAAGAAAGAAAGAAAAAAAAGAACAAAGTTTGTGTTCCGTTTCCTACACTGGTATCTGTTCTGTTTCTGTGGTGCCTTGGTTATTTATAGATCTTCTGTTGAACTAGTTCTATTTATTGTCAAGAATTGATAATCACTTCCAAGCATTGAGGCAAGCCTGACTTTTACTCATATTCAGGGTTGGGGCCAATACACACACAGTAAGTTGTCCCTGATTTTCACTCAATGAATGACAACTCAAATCATGTGGCTTTTTGAGATGTTCTGGAGTTTTTTTGTGATAATAGTTACAATGTTCACATAATGGACAAAATGTACTAGGAGGAGGAGATCATAAAAGAATTTGCTGGTGAGCTCTTTAAAAAAAACACCTAGCAACACCCTAGCAACCACACAGCAACATTCAGAACACCTTAGCAACCTTATAACAAAATCCTGGTGGCAGGTCAATCCCTAAACACATTTAAAAACTACAAACCTTGTTTGATTTGATTGGCCGTCTCAAACTTTTCGACATTGACGAGAACTATTATACTGCTTAGGCAAACCAGCATAAAAACTTAAAACTTTTTGTCATCCTACGAACAGAGTGGGTGCGTAATGAAGTGCAGCATCAAACAATGTAAATATGGGGGCAACAATTAGGCCTTTCCAATCATTTCCATCAAAATCTATGGTGGTTATGGCCCTGTGTTGCTGTGTTAACAATTCAATACATTTGTTAATTCTTCAGAATTCATTCTTTGAAGTGAATGGTAGATGTGTCATTACAACCCACACATAGCCTATTTGACAGACTTTTTGCCTATTATGTTAACTCGTATTGAGTGCGTGGAGAGGGGAGAAACATTTTGTGAATGTATACCTAAACAGAACTTTGAAAATGAGGAACAGGTTGATTAAAAATAATTCTTGTTAGTACAGTTTTGACTAATAGCCTACACAAAAATCAGTGATGTGTGACGTAGCTGAATCGATCCAGTAGTCATCACACCTACAGTACGTGATTAAATCTTACTGTACGCCTATAATGTTCATGAAAACACAAACACCCAAGAGACGAAATGTACTTTTACTTGAACATTTGTTTTAGAAGGGTGGGGTAACGTTACTGAATCCAGCCCATACAAAAGAGGAGACCAAAACATACTTTGATGAACTGTTTGAAAGCTTATCGCTTTAACTTTTAACATCTTTGAGTCATATAGTGGGATGTTTTTTATAACGCAAAGAGACAATGTTATTCCCCAGTAGGACAGAATGACACTCACTCGGTCTTTTTGCGTGCTCTGTTGGCGTGGAGGTCCACTAAGTTGATGACAGCCTGTCCCAAAAACTTGTCCAGTCCCACCAGGGCTCGGTGCATCGCGATGATGTAAAGCGTGCATCGCTCCGCGTTCCCCTGATGGAAGAGCGGCAGATCGAACGTCGCCTCTTCCTTCCATTCGGGCGATACGCATTTCTCCTCTACGGACGTGGAAAACTTGTCCTTGCCCACCTGCATGATGGCATATGCGTCGTTCGTTCCATTTTTGCCCTTGATCCGCAGGTTTCGCGCTTTGAGCACTGTTACCTGCACGCTGGTGGGATACCACTGCTGGTCACCCAAAGACATTCTCAGTTAAAGTCCAGGTTTAACCGGGACGAAAAGTTGCGCTTTGTTCGTTCGATGCCGCTTGGTGCCTGTCTTGTATCCGGCGTCGCTTTGGCTCCTGCGTGTAACTGTTTGGGAGATCTTATATAAGTCCCGCCCCTTGCGAATGGCGTCACTGTGTACCCAGCGTTCAGGTGATGCAGGTATCAGATCATTCTTCACATTATTAAACTAGGCTATTAATGTAGAGCTTTTGATTGAACACTTAACCCTGTGAAAACATTGTTATTTTTTTAATCCCAGTCACTTTTAACAACGTTGCACCACTTTTAATCTTTGGTCATGACTTTTTGAACGACAATTTTAACCTCGAAGTGCGACGCCAAAGGTGTAGGCTACAGTAAATGATGCGGGTTTGTGTCCAGTATCAGTGAGTTGTTTAGCAACAGACAACCAATCAGACACTACCAAGCTGATAACCTCATTAAATGTTCTTGCACTTGTACAGTCACAAATCCCCTCACGTCTGAGTTCAGTTTACCTTAAAATAGATTTTAGAAGCTGTTGAAGAATGTCCTTATTCGCGTTTCCTCAATTTACTTCCTCAGACTTTATCTGTCTAGATGATTCACTATTACTCAGATAAAAGCTTAAAGGTATAGTTCACTCAAAATAAATAAATAAATGTCCTTTTTTACTCACATTTTTGTTGTTTCAAACCTGCATGTGTTTCTTTCTTCTGTTGAACACAAAATAAGATATTAAAAAAAAAAAATGTTAGTAACTTGGCGGCACCCATTGACTTCCATTGTAGGCCATTCTTTTCCTACTATGGAAGTCAATGGCTACCATCAACTGTTAGATTACCAACATTATCTTCAGTGTTCAACAGAAGAAACAAACTCATACAGGTTTGGAACAACTTGAGGGTGAGTAATGATTCATAATTTTTCATTTTTGGGTGAACTATAAATTTTTTTTAAGAAGGACACAAATAGAAAACAACAGTGAGTAATCATTTTAAAGCCAATTAGTCATCTTTCAGATTAGCAGACTTTGTTCCAGACAGCTTTAAACTATCTGCAGATGCCAGTCTAGTCAGTAGCCTACTCACTGTTATTGTTATAGATGTTCTTTCTATGTTCTTTCTTCTTCTTTCTTCTCACTGAGGGTCTCAGTGTTTGTCCCGCCCAATCTCTAATGTATCACACTCTGATAGGATAAGGTTTGTGTCAATAAAAAAGGCTCACTTTTGGTTGGCTCTATTTCTTGTGGGGATGCTGATTTACATATTACATAGAAACTGAAGTTACGTAATTGACAAATGAAAACGACAGATAATTTAGGACTTTTCTCACTTAGATCACATATGATACAGAAACATCAAAATAAAAAATGAAAAAACAAATAAAATAATTTTCATCTTATGGCATTTGTTTCCCCAAACCTTTATTTTGCATCAGGTCATTGATAAGG
This sequence comes from Pimephales promelas, assembly GCF_988280905.1. NCBI lineage: Eukaryota > Metazoa > Chordata > Actinopteri > Cypriniformes > Leuciscidae > Pimephales > Pimephales promelas. The sequence goes on along the minus strand of NC_142782.1, from coordinate 11,836,571 downwards.
CACATCTTAACATCTATAGGAAATATATTATTGAAATCGATACAAAATTTTTTATTATTTTCATATTGAAGTGAGTGACAAAAATATAAATACTCATGTTATTTATAAAATCTCCAATTTCTACTTCGAGTTGATAGTCAAAACAATCGTCCATTGTAATCTCGGACATTGAAAAGGAGATTTTAATAATAACAATAATAATTAGGATAACACTGAATTTATACTGACCCTCAGAAGCTAGGCCTACCCAGAGGCAAAGAAAATTTTCATGCAAATATCACAATGTCACATGAAACCATTATGCACAAACAAGCCAAATTTCCTTTTTTTTTTTTTAAGTGAAAACACATATTACATACACATGGCCACAAATTTCACTTATTATTTGACAAGTTTTTTGTTGTAGTTTCAAATGACTTCTGAAATCATAGCACATAAAATCCGTAATAATGACACAATGGTGATCACTTTATATAATCAATCATTAATCTCAAAAGGGTCATCATGACATTAAATGCTTGTGATTTTGGGAAAAGGGAGGACTTGTTCTTTAGAAATATGTGGAATTTTAATATTTATCAGTTTTAAGGGAGATTTCTGGCTTGAAGGGTAAAAGACAAACGGGAGGCTACACAATCTCAAATAAGATTCTCTTTAAAGATTAAACTGTGAGCTTCTTTGGCATACAAACATCCCTGAATACAATTTTAAAGTGTAAGCTAAAGACAGGTACTATTATGTTTTGCGTGTGACTCTGTCATCATGTGAGGGAAATCTAAAAATAGTGGCACTACAGTCAGATTCTGGTAGCTTGTGGGTTTTGGGGAAAAAACAGTCAGCGCAAAGGTCTGAATTCGCCTTTGGCTTTTGGTTGGGAGTGTCCATTATTCGCTTTCATGAGAAAAAGTCATTTGAACACTGCCGAAAAACAAAATACCTATTTAAATAATTATTTTTATTGCAAACTCCTTGCTATCTGAAAACAAAACTTTGCTTATGCTTTAGAAAGAGTACTAATAATTTCCGGAATATGAGTGATTCTTGTTGCTAAATGTGGGATGAACGTGAGACGACGTGATGTGCTTTTAGACTAAAAACAGAGTTTATGAAACCGATTAGGCCACCAATCCTCTGCAAAATACTGATACCGCAAAATTGCATAATGACAACAACAATTACATCAAAAAATTAATACTGATATGTATAATATAAATATGTTATTATTTATGAAAAAAATATGTCAAATGCTATCTCCATAACCTGAACCAAGTGCTAAAAAAGCCCATGTTAAACATGGTACTACAACAGAACATGTTTGAACAAACACTTGCCCTTCCTTATCAAATCCCCTAGTAACTCTGGAGTGGCATCTGAAGAAGGCATTACTTTTTTATAAAATTTGTCCATCAACAGCATTCATTATCAGTGCATTTGATCAATGGCAGGAATGAACCAATAGAGGGCACTATGAAGCAATGGTTTCCAAATGGTTCCCATTCTCTGAAAACTGAATACAATAGCTCATGTTCTGATGAACAACATCAGAAGAACAAGAACGACATTCCCAGCTCCAATTAACATGGAAGGAATTGTTAGGGATGGATGCTCATCTGTGGCAAGTGTTTGTTTTCTATATTTGAGTCGAACTGATGCCAAGAGCTGCTTATTAGTGCCAGAGAGTTGAATTAACACTGTAATAGTCAAACAATACAAACATAACACTTAATATACATTCTTACAGACATGTAAATGAAATAGCATGAAAAACTTATTAAAAAAAACACAACAGACAAAGACACTAAGGGAACAAGCACACAGTCCTCCATCCTGATCAATATGCAAAGATCAAAATAGCTGAACTTTAGGTTCATATCCCTTGGCTTATTCGATATTAAAATATTCATTGCATTCAAACAGATTGTTAGATTAAAGGAAAACTCCGGCGCAAAATGAACCTTTGGTCTAATTACACATTGCTACCTAGTCAACCGTTATCTGAGATTTGTTTTCATGATTGCCGAATGTAAATAGTTTTATCTCTAAAAACAGTTTAGCCTATAACGCTAGTATAATGCTAGTATATAGGGCATAGAGTAATGACAAGTAAAAATTGCTTGTTATTACCACTAACACGGCTCAAAATAGCCCCACACTAAAACGACAGCATAACAAGGGTCCCTACATTCAAACCGAAGCATTGAGAACTTTGTCAGTGTCCATACAGTTTAATAAGAAAATATTTTATACACACAGTCAACTTCGCGAATGCAGGAAGAAGCCATCTTGGAAAAATAGTCTCTACCAGTCGATCTAAGAACGCCGATCCATGTCCACCGGTGAGATGTGACTAAGGTGATAATGTGAGCGCGAACAGTAGGCTACGTGTACATATTGAAGAGAAGAAAACGGTTCGTGTTTGTGTTTCTTCCGAAAACAACGGACCATATGAGATTCTGCACAGTTCAGCGCACATGGATCTGCGTTCGTAGATCGACTGGTAGAGACTATTTTTCAAAGATGGCTTCTTCCTGTATTCGCGAAGTTGACTGTGTGTATAAAATATCTTCTTATTAAACTTTATGGACACTGACAAAGTTCTCAATGCTTCGGTTTGAATGTAGGGATCCTTGTTATGCTGTCGTGTTAGTGTGGGGCTATTTTGAGCCGTGTTAGTGGTAATAACAAGCGATTTTTACTTGTCATTACTCTATGCCCTATATACTAGCATTATACTAGCGCTATAGGCTAAACTGTTTTTAGAGATAAAACTATTTACATTCGGCAATCATGAAAACAAATCTCAGATAACGGTTGACTAGGTAGCAATGTGTAATTAGACCAAAGGTTCATTTTGCGCCGGAGTTGTCCTTTAAGTGGTATTACAAGCAAACAAAAGCACACCCAAATGATTTTGCATATTTTGTCACACCAACTCCTCCACCAATCTCTTTTAAGAGGAGTCAGGTTTTGCATACACACCCCTTCTCTTTCTTCATATATAACTCTTCATATAACCTCTTCTTATTAGCATGCTTAGCATTAGCTTGTTGCATGTTGGACGGTTCCAAGACCACAGAACACCTTTGAAACTTACAAATATGGCGATTTATCAATAAGGAGCCAAATGGTTCTCTACCCTGCTAATAAAAAGCCCTAATTTGAACCAGCTTAACCTGCAGTGTTGAAGTACTCGTGACTGGACAAGACCAGACCAAGTTGAGACAGAGACCCGAAGAGGGTCTGAACAATTCAAACAGTGTATGCTTTTCTTTAGGGCGAATGAAGCCTGGATTTCCATCGGTGTCACAAGGACCGGAGTCCAAAGACACAGCAGATATGTCAGAATTGTTATAGTACTTGAGACCAGCTTTAGTGTCTAAGACAAGAACATATGAAAATATGGAGGCAGACTCATCCGGTCTTAAGTTCCACAACACTACTAAGCTGGTTTACTCGTGTTAGTTGCTTTAGCTGGCGTGGCTAAGCTGGCATTTAGTTGGGAGGAAAAAGTGTCCAAAATTCCCTTAAAACCAGCCAACAGACCAACTAAGATCAGAAAACCATTTAAGCTAGTTTATTCAGCAGGGTTGTGGAGAAAGAAATCCATGTTTTGGCTCTTAGCATCAGGTCACACCTTCAAGAACTCTTTCAACTCTAACCGCAGCTCATTATTATACAGTTGTCTCGCTCTTCCATACCCTGCTCTTCATACCAACCGAACCCTGTGATTGGTCAGTTCCGCTAGAGTCCAGTTCCAGCACGGATCCCTTTAGTGTTCCATTCGGCGCTGAAACCGTCGACAATGAGGGCGTTGCAGTGACATTTGATGTCACGTTTAGTGGGAACGAGCTCCGCTTCGACTCTTTCTCAGTTGCGGCAGCCGTTTTAAGATTGTCTTTGCTAGCGCTACGCCGTTGAGCGTTCTGCTGCATGGCGGCCCTACTTGCCACAGAAGGCAACAGTGGAAAAGGTTTTCTACTTCCGCTACTACCTCCGTCACTTCCTTCCGAAGGGCTTGTCACTAGTCCCTCCCCTCGGTGCCGTCCATTGGTCAGAAGACCGTTCTGGCTCTCTGAATGGCTATTCCGTAGACTTCCATTCTCGCTGGAAGCATGTTTGTGTAGGAGGTGGATGTTTGATTGCTCTGTCCCAGAGGGTCCCAAAGCACCCATGCTACCTCCTCCACCCGCTCTGAGAGCTTTGAGGCGGTAGTGCCCTCTAGCGTCCCCTCTGTGATGGTACTGGGTATTGCCACCCTTGGTTCTACTACAAGCCTTCCTCCTTTGAGGTTGCTGGACAGGCAGTAGAGTGGGCAGCTGGTTGTTGGCCGGTTTGTTGTTCTCCGTGTTTGTGCTCGAGTTGGTATTGGTTCCCGTCGGTGCCCGGGTGGCATTGATCACGTTGTCTTGCGTCACTTGGAGGAGGTTGGTGAGTTTGCAAGGCCCAGCGGCAATGCTTGTCGTTCCACTTTGAGTAGATGACGACCTGGCAGAAGAAGAGTAATTGTTGGGATCCGTCGGTGGGTGGCATCCTACAAATATTTGGGAGCCCCTTTCTGAGGCACTCTGGACGCCAACAGTGGCAGTGCAGGGATGGGAATAGGCTGGCATGGGTTGGGAGCGACGGTACCCAGGGCAACACCCTAGCCACGCTGCCTGGACATCCAAACGCTTGAAACAGTGATGGAGCACCAAGAAGATCCCTAATCCAGTAGCCGTTCCTCCGTACAGGCAGCTGAAGAGTTTCCGCTCTCTATCCACGTGCCAAACGGCCATAGCGCCACAGCACCACAGCCCCAAAAACACAAAGTGTGTCGCCACCAGCGCCAAACATTGGACCTTCAATGAGTACTGGTCCTCCACGATGGTCCCAGCATGCACTGGGCCGACAGAGTCCGTTGAGAGAAGACTGGTGCTGCCACTGATTGCCGGTTGACTCTCTGGCAAGGTTGAGGGGTCGGAGGCGGAACATGGAGGATCTTTGGACTCCTGGAAGTTTCGGTGCCTCAGGCAGAAAACAGTGCACAGGAAGTAGATCCAGGTCACCAGAATGATCAATCCAGCTGGAATGTAGAATGCCCCGAAACTGGGTTGCCATACCAACCAGCAGCTGCAGAGAGGTCAAGAGCAGAGAAAAGGGGTCAGAGAGGGCAAAGGCGGTAATCAGTCAAGTAACAAAAACACAAAGCAAGCTCTGTACAAAAACAGACACTTTTTAAAGAGCCTGTAAAGGAGCGGCCCAGCATGAGTAATAAATCTGCAACAAGTATCAGACAGTTCGAGAAAGAACAGAAGCTAATAAAAAACTAAGAGGATGACCTCAGTCAATTTCATTTTATTATTATATTAAGTGTCGCCAGACTATCTGTAAGACTGCGATGTGACAAAAACACCATAAAACCTGTAACAAAAATATCACATGGTGAAAATGAAATGAAATAATTTTCATTGGAGTGCAGCCTAGATCCAGTGCTGGATACAATGCTTGAGTTGTGCTGCTGTAAAGATTCTTGATTATTGGTACTCAATACTGACAGAATGCATGGCAAAATACTATAGTGAAATAGCAAACATTTAGTGTAAGCATTCCACTTTTATTTAATAATATATTTCAAATTATATATAGAAGAGTTTTGTCCTATATATCAAGAATCAGTGTATTAATTTTAGCACCAGGTAGGTTGTTGATGATATAAACATCTAAAGCTAGACATGAGCAAAAAAATGTCCCTAATGTTTATAAACACAGTACTCACTAAGGAATGTTGTCTCCATAGTTATTGATGTTTACAGCTGCAGTAATACCACATATGATGAGTGGGACACCGCCAGCTATCAAATAAAACCTGCCAAGAGAAACAGAGATAAAGAAATTAATGCAAAATTGCAAATGCTTGGTAACCATGGTAAAATAATTAATCTTTAATTTATTCAGTATAAATATAAAAATAAATAATTTTATAAATAATTTTCAAATGAGGGATCTATCTATTAGCCAATCTTTCATTTACTGTTTGGTTTTCAAAGCATCATGCACACATACTGTATATATATATATATATATATATACAGATATAGATATAGATATAGATATATATAAATACACACACATGCATGTATATTTAAGAAAAAATATTATTTATGTATAAAATATTGATATTTATATATAATATAAATTATATATAAATCTATATACAGTATATACATGAAAATATTTCTTAAATATATGTAATATAAAGCATGTGTGTGTATTTATATTTATAAAATAATTATACACAGTACACCCACATATATTATGTAAACAAAGACTTTTATTTTGGATATATGATTAATCGCGATTAATCGTTTGACAACCCTAATATATATATATATATATATATATATATATAATTTAATTAAAAAAAAATATGTTAGCTCTTTATAAGTGTGTGAATGTCAGTGAGCATGAAGACCTGGGTTCAAATCCCAGGTGATTTTGTTCCCGGACTTAACTTAATTTAACTTAAAGGGATAAGTCACCCAAAAATGTCATTCTGTAATCTCATCATGTCTTCACCCTCCAAACCTGTATGAATTTATTTCTTCTGCTGAACATAAAAGAAGATATTTAAATGTCTGTAACCAAACAATGTATGGTCCTTATATACTTCCATATATATTTTTTTTTTTAGTTTTTTTTTATATATACTTTAGAAGTCAATGGGGCCCATCAACTGTATGGTTACCCACATTCTTCAAAATATCTTCTTTTGTAAACAGCAGAAGAAAGAAATTCGCTTACACTTTATTTTAAGGTGACGTAGTTAAATTGTATTCACTCAATTAACTACTGAGTAATATTAATTAACCTGTACTATAGAGTTACGGTTAGGTTTAGGGTTAGTTATAATTATGCATAATATATTGTTATTACTATAGTACAGCCCATTCTCACCCCCAAGGCGTCACTTAACTGACGCCTTGGGAAGCATTTGGACATGCTTCAATATCTGACGCTTTAGGCGCCCTTTAGCGTCAGTTAGATGACGCCCTAGGATCGCGTGTACCCTACCCCCACCCCATACCTAAACCTAACCGCGTCCTCTAACTGACGCTTTCCAGTTAGATGACGCCGTAGGATCGCGTCATGTAAGTGACGCTAAAGGGCGCCTAAAACGTCAAATATTGAAGCATGGTCAAAGGTGACGCCTTGGGGTGAGAATGCGTTGTATAGTAAGTACATGTAGTAACGTGTAACTACGTGCAGGTTTGGAAGAACTTGAAGGTAAGTAAATGAGGACAGAGTTTTCATTTTTGGGTGAACTATACCTTTAATAATCAGAAACAAAAGTTACTAAAAATGTTAAATGGACATACAGTAACACTGCTGTCAGTTATATTTGCTACAGATGTTCCCTTTGCTTGCCGTAAAAGACATTTGTGTGGTCTATACATTAGGTTAGTTCTGTGACACTGTCTGTCAATGAGGAGCTGAGTCTGGGCTCCAGACAGTGAAGGAGGGAGAGGAAAAATAACAAGATTTGTCCTAGGAGGCAGGCGTGGGATCTGGCCAGACCTCCCTAGGGAAGAGCATGGAGGTCTGGGGTAAAAACAGAGAACACAGAATAGAAAGAATGAATATATTTGCATGCATGTCTTTGAGGACATGTGAACGTTGGCCTTAACTAGTCCTACCGCTCATTTGATTTACAACTCTGTCCACTTTAATCTTTTCCCATTCCCCATATTTGTGCTCTCTTTCCTCTGTCTGACTCTCCATAACAGCAGATGGGAATCAGCTTTTATCTGAACAATGATGGTCTTTGATTAGGCCATTTGTTTTTCATCATGGTGGTCCATTCAGTTGCTCTCAAATGCCCAATTTCCTCCTGTACACGCTTATCAATAGTTTCTTCTCAGGAAGTGCTCATTCAATAAGACGTTTGCACATAAAACTGTCAATGTTTTACGACCAATTTGAGATATGACAATTACTCTGAATACTGCAAGAGCTCCGATGGAACCCATACATAGTATTTTGATGATGATGACAGGAAGGAACTTTTAATGTTATCAACTTATGTTATGTTCATACTGGTACAACAGCAGTTATTCAAGAGGCTTTTGAACAGTAATGTTTCTTAGGATGAACGTTGGATGTAAAAGAGATATTTGTGTGGCTTGTCCGTTATAAAATTCCAGGGACAAGAGATTCTGTTGTGTGTCAAGATCTCATCCCTCTGCAAAATCCTACACACTTTCCTCAATACCTGATCAGATTGGAGCCCTCTTTTGGTATTAAAAACTACTGTCAGGTTGTATTAAAACACACAGTGAAAATTAGCTTTGAAAAGGCTTGGACATGGTTATTTTTGCGGCTGATTTTATAGCATTGGTAGAGTTTCCAATTTAGATGCCAAATGTATGGTAGGAGAGTATTTAAATGAATCAGGCAAGGTGATTCACTAAGGTTTGCACTAGTCAGTACTGGTATTGCGCTATTATTTACCGCCCAAAAAAAGTGTGTCTTAAACCAGACGCTTTAATTTGTGTGTCGTCAGTAGATCAGCCGCAAAACTTTCCACTCCCATCTGTGCTTTTTTTTTCGGGATTGCTCTTGCACGCTATTTAGCCCTGTTTAGTAAACCTGGCCCGTAGTGTGTTAGTGTGTTAGCTTTTTTAACCACTTAGAACTATGCTAAACTAGTTTTCTAAGCTGTTACCTTGCTAATCGAGGATTAAATGAAAAGAAAAAGAAAGGGAAATGTTTAATTTGACCATTTTTTGCTTTAGTAATATAATGTGAGTGTGATATGTTATGGAAAAACATTAATGAACAATCACTACCATGATCATGATGGCATTTCCAAAGTTATATTTGTCATTTTAAAGGATTAATATTTTAAATGAATGCTCTTCTTTTGAACTTTCTATCATACAAATCCTGAAAATTAAAATGTATCACGGTTTCTAGACAAATAGTGAGCAGCACAACTGTTTTTCACATTGATAATAAGAAGAAATGTTTCCTTGAACACTAAATTAATGTGACACTGAAGACTTGAGTAACGATGCTGAAAATTCATCACATTTATAAATGAAACTTTAAAATGTATTTAATATTTTAAATTGTAAATATATTTCACAAAATTACAGTTTTTGATTAAAAAATGAAGCCTTGTTGAGTTTAAGACATTATAAAATCTTAACCAAACCTTTTGAACAGTAATATTTTCATGACTAATAATGTTGACATTCTTAATCATGAATGGTGTTCTGACACCAGTTGTGTTTGTTGAGTTAATTCAGCCTAGAATGATCTCATGGGTGGCTGGAAAAAAAAAACACTAACATTTCCGATTTGAACAGCAATAAAAAGTCCAATTTGCACCTTTAAATACTAAAATTACCTCATGCCCTCATGTAAAACAATTACAGTCCATGTGGGCCTATTGATTGGTTTACAAAGAATTTTTGTTCAACGTGGCTTTTATGGGCACTGGAGGCCAGATTATAGAGAAAAAACATAGATATCTGTGAGTTTGAGTGTGCTTGTAAAAGATAACTTATGGAAAACAGCTGGTTATTATTCATCAAATGCTCCCAAACCCTCCATGATGACTTGACTGACCTGAGCATGGGCCGCTGGGTTGGTTGTACAGCGGTCTCGCCTTCTACTTGTTGTGGAGTCCTCAATAAAGCTTCTTTATATATTACCCTGGCGCTAACACCGATCCATAACAAAGTGGACAGAGAAGAGTAGTGAAGAACAATCCCCACCTGACACAAACATACACATACATGAGTAACACAAGTAAAGTAACAAGATGTTAGCGCATAGAAAAAATAAACATTTTTGAGTTAATATATTACTAAGGCCGTGACACGCTTAAAGGGATAGTTCACCCAAAAGTGAAAATTCTTTCATCATTTACCCCCCCTCATGTTGTTCCAAACCTCTATGTGTTTATTTGTTCTGCTGAACACAAAGGAAGATATTTGGAAGAATGTTTTAATCAAACAGATCTCATTCCCCATTGACTTCCATAGTAGGAAAAATACATATGGTAGTCAATGGGGAATGAGATCTGTTTGATTAAAACATTCTTCCAAATATCTTCTTTTGTGTTCAGCAGAACAAATAAACACATAGAGGTTTGGAACAACATGAGGGTGAGTAAATACTGACAGAATTTTCATTTTTGGGTGAACTATCCCTTTAAGTCTGTGCTTGAACACACCAAAATGACTACAGTCGACTGTCAACTAGCGTGAGCGTTCTGTGCCTGGTGTAAGGAAATAACCGTCTATATCACCAGGAACCAATAATCCATGTTTTGTCATTCAAAAATTGAAACTGAAACTAGGACTGTAGATATAGCATTACCATTTTGAATATCAATCATGCTGATCAGTTTCCTCATTCTAGGCGACTCCTGCTGTTCTGACTTCAAGTGCCGTCCTAACTTCTTTGTTCGCTTTCATCACTTTCACTTTTATTCTGGTTCGCTAAGCTAAACAGTTAATCAGAGTTCTCTCTCTCACCGATTCAACATGCCCAATCGGCCAAAATACCCCCGATGATGTCTAACTAGGGAAGACAGTGTGGAACACGCCACAAAAACGTATTTTATTAATATTAACATTTCCCATCATGGGATAAGTATTTATGTTGTCTGAATTAATTCGGTTTAAATTCAAATTGTAAATAAAATGTTAAACATGAACGCATTATGCAATCTTTTAAGACGTTTCTTCTCATTTAGGGTCAAAAACCCTAAATTTCTAAATAGAAACCCCTTTTTTTCAAGAGTGTAAAATGCCACTAAAAAACTAATGATTTAGTTTTTGAATGCTTATGTTCTTTTTAAAAAATCATTTTTCTTTACTGTTTTGTGCATTTTTGCACTGTAAAACTAGAAATCACTCTCACTGAATCTCCACAATATCAAGTCGATCTTTTGTTTGCCAGTAGCATTTGTAGCATCTTCTTATGTGTTTGTGAAGTGACCTTGAAAAAGCTGCAGGAAAAGTGGCCTAATAAAATAAAACTATTACGTAAGAGAAATGGAAACTTACTGCCTGGCATACAATTGGGTAGCCGGTCAGAGTGATGCCTCCAGCAAATACTGCGGACGTCATTGCGATGTGGAAACTAGTGTTCAGGAGTGTGTGCCAACTCTTCCTTGTGATTCTGATAGAGCTGAATGGCAAAGAAAGCATCTTTTATGTCCACAAGTTTGGCTATTCCAGTAATAACCAATCAGATAGCAACATTATAGAGAGCTGTGTGCTTACTACCGTGTGGCAACAGTTTGCAAGACTTTTTTTAATACCTGTGATGCAGTATATAGGTGATGATGATGGTGAAGAGACACAGGAGTAGCACTGCAGTGCACGTGTAGATCACTGGATGGAGCACTTCCACTGGAACTGAAGGTGAACCTGGGAAATCTGGCATCTCCTGAAATATTGAACAATATTGGTATTGATAAATATTGAGGAAATGGTGAGAATATTTATCTATCTATCTATCTATCTATCTATCTATCTATCTATCTATCTATCTATCTATCTATCTATCTATCTATCTATCTATCTATCTATCTATCTATCTATCTATCTATCTATCTATCTATCTATCTATCCCTAATACTAAACCTAACCCTAAAGGAATATAACTAATTACTGTAATATAACTCATACTTAAATGTTTTACACAATAACAAGAACACCTTAAAATCATCATAAGCAAGTTTCAGAGAAATTGGTCTAACGTCAGAACTGTAAATCATGGATTCTTCAGTGCCAAGCATTTCGATCTATCAAATATTATTCATACAATTTTCTCAATAACACCCAATAGGACCTAACATTAAAATCGTTTTACGTGTGTCAGGACGAAGATATGTAGGTTGCACATTTTTACAGTATGTGGACTTAGAGGTATTTAGAAAGTTCTGAGTAATGTAAAGTAACTACATTGGTTAAGGTTACAGTAGGTTTAGGGGTAGGTTCAGTGTTACTGTGTTAGTACCAAGTTATTACCCAGTTATTGCAATTACCATAATAAGTATAGAATGCACATAGGGAACATAAATTTAAAATAGTGCTAACGAAATGTAGTGTAAAGTAGCGGTTTGTAATGGGAGATCTGTCCTTCCAAAGTTAAAGGGTTAGTTCACCCAAAAATGAAAATTCTGTCAGTATTTACTCACCCTAATGTTGTTTCAACCCCGTAAGACCTTCGTTCATCTTCGGAACACAAATTAAGATATTTAAGATATTAAGATCGCTCCTGCATACAGTCCATAGGCTTCTTGAGGTACTGGCTCTTGCTGTCCCCAAAGAAGTCATTAAAGACATTGTTAAAATAGTCCAAGTGACTACAGGGGCTCAATCTTAAGTTTATCAAACGACGAGAACACTTTTGTGCGCAAAAAAACTACAAAAATAACGACTTTATTTCAACTATTCACTTCCTTCTCCATGAGCCTGTAAGTCAGTTAACGTAGTGTGATTGCGTAGAGCTACGTCACACGTAGGCTCACTATTGGCCGACGCTGGTCATGTGTGTGTGATGCGTGTGACGTACAATAACAGAAGCTTACGCTATTAAACTAGTAACCTGACTCGCGCAGAGGGAGAAATAAACGAATAGTTGAAATAAAGTCGTTATTTTTGTTGTTTTTTTGCGCACAAAAGTGTTCTCGTCGTTTGATAAACTTAAGATTGAGCCCCTGTAGTCACTTGGACTATTTTAACGATGTCTTTAATGACTTTTCGAGGACAGCAAGAGCCAGTCCCTCAAGAAGCCTATGGACTGTATGCAGGAGCGATCTTAATATCTTAAATATCTTAATTTGTGTTCCGAAGATGAACGAAGGTCTTACGGGGTTGGAACAACATGAGGGTGAGTAAATACTGACAGCATTTTCATTTTTGGGTGAACTAACCCTTTAAGAATTGTCTATACATATCTCCAAGGGTGGGCAAGTTAGAGGAGCTCATTAGCTTTATAAGACTTTCTACAACACTTGGTTACCATTTACACCACAGAGTAAAAATAAAATGGACATATTAAGGTTCACATTTCATTGTATTGGTGTCTGTTTCAAAAATCCAGCTGCCTCGCTGTCTACTTCTTACATTTCTATGCAACATCGTAACTGTCATCAAACATCATAGTTTTGATTTGAAATGTTCTACAGAAAAAGCAACATAATGTATCATTCATTCAGTGCTTTGAATAAAAGACTGATTACAGCTGAGTTTGCTGTTGGAAAACAACACATATGGAAAACACAAATATTGGGTAATATATTCCGTTTCTAATTTAAATTGAACCATTTTATTGATACTTTTCAGTACTGAACGAAATATCAAGTGTGTGCTTGATATTTGATATTTCAAAATATCAAATGGGCCCTTTACATATTTCCAGAGTTCTCCAAAGCAAAAGCCATCATAGTTTGGTAAACTTCTATAGTGGTGAATGGGAGACGACAGGAAATATAGTTTTTGTATTCTCATTTGCTCCAACAGCAAAAGAAAAAATACATAGAGAGATTGATTACAGCAGGAAGAATCAGTGAATCCTCGAGGCAGTGTAAATTTGTCTTTTTTCTTTCCTTGTAATTTACTGCCAAGATAAGATGACGCAAAGTGTTATACATTTATTTAAAATTTCAAAAATTGTAAAAATTGTTTTTGTTGTTGATCACATTCTGTGAAAAGTGTCTATTGTCATTCATTTTGCTTTATTGGACATCTCCGAATTATTTTTTACAGAACTGCATTCTGAAATGTTTTCTCCATGAAGATCTTCCATGAAGGATACGAGATCCTGGCCCAAAACAAGGTATCTTAAGAGGCAGAAAAATTACAATACCTACTCTTTGGTACAGCCTATACCATTACATATACTGTATACGCTATATATTTTATTTGGAACTGGTTATCTATAAATACAGCCTAGGAATATCAGTATTTTATAAAGGTGTCACAATGTTACCTGTAGTACAGCATAATTGCTCAGCACAGAACAGTGCAGAGTAGAGGTGGACGCATCGCTATGGGCCAGTTGGCAGCCATCTAGACTCCAACTCCCATGATGCTCCAGTGCCTGCAAGCTCCAATGGGCAGCTACAGGGTAATTTCCAGGAGAGGTGTGTCGTAGAGACACAATAATGGGATCGGACTGATTCCACATGCTGCATCCATCTGAAAGGAAGGGAAAGTTGTTTCTGAAAATGAGATGCATGGATTTACTAAATTGAATTGTAGATTTTTAAATCCAAGGATGAATTACATTAATCTTCTCCCATAATGCATGTTCTACAACAGTATTCAGCCAAGTACTCAGAACATTGTTCAAATTTTATAAATGTTTTGAATTCCTTGAAAGTTTGAGGTCAAGGCAACCCACCAAGGCCAACATAGATAACTGGCGTGTTGACGCCACGTCTGCGGGCAAGGTCCGAAGGTCCGGTAAAATTGCTGGTATATGGGAAGAATCTTCCATTGCGGAATGCCACAAACTGCAGCTTACAGTCAGGAGGAGCATTCGCAGGAAAAAGAGAGGCAGGGAGAGACACTGAAGCAAGAGCCACTGCATTCTAGAAAGAGATGGGGAAAAATACAATGTGAGGGCAAAGCAGAGGTGTTTATTAAAGCAAAAAGGCACTTGAGGCATTGCAGTAATTGTACCATGGTTAAGGACTTTTAGATTTATTAAACAGCAGCAGTAGCAATATGATAGACAACAATGATTACACTGTAAAAAACGAATCCTGTAAAAAAAAAAAAAACGGTAAACTACTGGCTGCTGTGGTTTCCAGCATCATACTGTAACTATACGGTGTGTTACTGTTTTTGTGTTTGAGCAAATAGCTGTTAAATTAAAGTTTTATTCTGTAGCTGACAATACGGTATTTAGCTGTTAATTTCAAAGACAGTAACACACCGTAATTTTACGGTATGATGCTGGTAACCACAGCTGCCCCACACACTTTAGTAAACTTTTAAAAAGAATACTTACTATGGATATAATACACTTTATATTTTATAAGAATATACGTAGATGTGTTTTTTATCCTAAATTGCATGTTATTTGCTATAACATGAAAGTGAATTTCTATTGAACTTAAAAGGGCTTTTTGAAGCACTTAAGTAGATTTTATATGTAATTTTAATAATTACCCCTAAATGTTTGTAATTCCACATTTGTAACGAATGATGGACTTTCAATTTAATACATTTAAAATATACTCATTTAAATGTAATATAGTTACATGTATAATAGAATGAGTGAAATGTATAATCGAGTACTCTACAAATAGGTTTAGTGTGTTAGTCAACACATAAAATAAGTGTACTTCTGTAAAGCATGACTAAAGATTATTAAAAAAACAATCATTAAAAATTACCTTTAAACTTTTAAATCACATCTTTTAAGTGTGTTAAGTAACATATTCATGAACATTTTCTCTCTTTAAGTACACTTAAGTGTCCTTTTATTTCAATTATACTAATGATCTGCAAGTACATCTTTGAAGAACCCTACAATACAATTAGCAACTTCTTTTTTCATTGGTATAATAAGTATGTCAGCAACAATAGTGCATAAAGTATGTATATTCCACAGACATATTGGATCAATACTAGGTATACACACAAAACGTAAACAAACCTTGAGATGGAAAGCGTTCAGAGAGGTGTTGTGTGTTCCTGTGGTGCAGCGAAATCGCAGTTGCTGCTCAAGGGAAAATTCAATCCCATCATGCACCTGGCTCCCTCCTGCCCCCTCTCGCCTCTGATAGACTGTGCAGCTCATGCCAGTAAAATGAGCAGGGCGAATCATGTGAGCCTCCATCACAATGTTACGAGAATTCTAAGAAAGTAGAAATACGCTTTGGTGCTCAATAATCCTTTCTTAAAGGGATAGTTCACCCAAAAATGAAAATGACCCCATGATTTACTCACCCTCAAGCCATCTAGATGTATTCAACATTCTTCTTTCAGGCGAATTAGAATCGGAATTATATACAGTATATAAAAAAGTCCTGGCTCTTCCAAGCTTTATAATGGCAGTGAATGGCCAGTTTCTGTTTTGGAGTCCATAAAAGTGCATCCATCCATTATAAAAGTGTTCCACGTGCCACTGGGGGGTTAATTAAGGCCTTCTGAAGCGAAGCGATGGGTTTGTGTAAGAAAAATACCCATAATTAAAACTTTATAGACTAAAACACCTAGCTTCCAGCAGACGGCCTACTGACGCCAAAAGAGTAACACTTGACGATGTAGGATGTAGAAGAAGCGTAAGCTTTGATGCATCTCACGGTTCAAACAAACAGGGCTAGGCAACAAACTCAAGCTTCTCTGATATTTCTCTTTAAAAATTCTCGTTTTAGACTAATTCTTGACTGGTATTTTGATTTGCTCTATCCTCTGCGCTCGATGTCGAAATCCATGTGTATGGCCGTCTGGTGGAAGCTACCCATTTTAGACGATAAAGTTATAAATATGGATATTTTTCTTACACAAACTCATCGCTTCACTTCAGAAGGCCTTTATTAACCCCCCGGATCTATGGGGCACCGTTTGTAAATCGGCTCACGCTGAAAATAAGTCTCCAGACGTTACGCTGGAAGTGATCTCTCGCGCGTCTACGTCACGCATTGTTTACACAGAACCTTTCAAAGGTAAAACTTCCGAAATCTCCGTGTAAACAATGTGTGACGTAGACACGCAAGAGACGTTCAGTTCGGTTCAGTTGGACATCTGATTCAGATCAGTTTGACGGCTGTTAACAAGAGGTAAAAACAATATAAATACTGTTCGTTTTCTCACACAAACCACTCGTTTCGTGTCTTAGGCGATCAGTGTGTACTTACATTTACGAATCATTAAATCAAGTTAAATTTTGACTTCTCTGTGCATGCTCTTTGACGTGGACCCCCATACCTGCATTATATGACTGACAGACAACAACGGTTTGACTGAAAAATGTCAAAATTGAAAATACTGTGGAAACAAAGACACCTACATCTTGGATGCCCTTGAGGTAAGCTAAAACATAACAAAAAATAATTTCAAAGTGAACATTTAACAATTAGGTGTAACATTTAATATTTGGATTTAACTATTTAAAATATCTCTAAGTTGACAAATATAGACGTAAATGTACTAAAAAGTGACAGTAAAAAACATTTGTGCCAGTTTTTAAACATAGTTTGAAGTTAAATGTGACGAAATGTTACTGTTATTTTCAGCGTGAGCCGCTTTACAAACGGCGCCCCCTATACGGATCTGTGTGGAAAACTTTTATTATGGATGGATGCACTTTTATGCACTTTTCAAAACAGAAACAGGACATTTACTGCCAGTATAAAGCTTGGAAGAGCCAAGACCTTTTTTTTTATATAACTCTGATTGTATTCGTCTGAAAGAAGAAGGTCACATATGCCATTGCAATGCCAATTCTATTATTGGTATGCCAATTCTATTACCACTTAACTTTTTATCAAACCTATGATTTAATACTGTTTGTTTCTGTGAATAGTATTGTGCAGGGCATTGTGCAGTACCTAAATGTTTGTAGTTTGTGGTGTCATGGTGTTGTATAATATGTTGTCATGGAGATTTGTTTGTTGCGGTTTTTTTTTTCTTTTGTTTTCTTTTTTTGTATCTACACTGTAAAACATATTTTCAAGATTTGTTATCACAACATATTTTCTTTTGTCAAATCAACTTTATAATGATTTATTTAGTTGAGATAACTTATTATTTTGAGTTTCTGATGGTTAAATTGATCTATTTCATTGTATTAACTCACTTTTTCCAGTTCAATCAACTTAAAATTTTAAGGCAACCCAGGTTACTTACTTTTTTAAGTTAAACCAACGATATTTTTTTACATTGTAGTAATCACAACATTTTTTCTTTTGTCAAATCAACTTAAATAATTTATTTAGTTCAGATAAAATATAATTTTGAGTTTTTGATGGTTAAATTAATCTCCTTCATTGTATTAACTCACATTTTCCAGTTTAATGAACTTAAAAAAAATTTTTTACAGTGTAATGACGTTGTTTTGCTTGGTTTCTTATTGTTGCTTGTAATTTGTTTAATCCTGCTATCCGACCCTGTCTTGACTAGGTCTCACTTGTAAAAGAGGTTTTAACCTCAATGTGACTTTCCTAGTTAAATAAAGATTAAAAAAAAATACACCTGGATGGCTTGAGGGTGAGTAAATCATGGGGTCATTATCATTTTTGGGTGAACTATCCCTTTAATATTATCAATGTTGAAAACAGTTGTATTGCTTAATATATTTTTGTGTGCATTTTTTCAGGATTCTTTGATGAACAGAAAAAAAAAAACAATCTTAGTTGAAATAGTAATAATATGAAGCTGACGTACTTTGGAAAGGTCCTGTGCGTGCGAGTGCAGCTGAGGCCAGGCGAGAGTCTCCAGTGTGTGGACGACTGAACTGCAGGCTCTTTCCTCTCTCTGGGCGCGAGCCAGGATCTGGTCATCTACCTGCATCAGGTTACTGCCCATTTCAACCAGCACCTCAGACAGCTGGGATGAAGGAGCGCATGTATATATAAGGACACAAATGCACGGTGCAATATCAACACAACTGAATACCATCTTCTACTAACCTCACGCAGTTCTGTTATATAGTCCTTGAATTTGTGCATCATCTGAGCCACACAAAAAACATCCACCGTGTCAGTGAAACCGGCGGCCTCCAGAGTGTATGATCGCACCTGGTGCGCCAGAGTCACAGCGTTGGAGGAGTTGATGGGCATCTGAGAGAGGAGGACAGAATTAACCAAAAAAAAAAAATGTATGCCATTATTTGACCACAGATAATCATTATATGGTTATTATGTCTATTATAGGGGAAACATTCATCCTTAAACCATGCTCATGATCACTAGGTTTAACACAAAATTATGACATTCATGAGCATGAGGGTGCTTTCATTAAAGCAAAGGGGCGATAAATCAAATACTGAGCCTTTCTCAAACTCATGTATATTTTTTAGTTCAACTTTTCACTTAACTTATTCTGCTGGCAATATAATTTAAAATGATATAGTCTATATAACTGATGAATAGCTAAGCTGAAAATAAATGTTTTTTTAATGTCTTGTTTCACAGCACAACTGGGACATAACTGGTGATTGTAAAAAAGAAGAAGAAAAGAATTGTGCTTAATTGTATTTAATGTGCACTTGTATCTTATAAGTTTACAATTTAAAACACTGTACTTGCAGAAAATATCATATTTATGAAATAAATGGCCACTTATGTCTGCTAAAGTACATTTCATAACACACTTAAGTTCACTTTTTTTTAAAGCGTCATGTTGAAATAATCTTTTCTCATGCTTTAAAGAAGTACACTTATTCTGAAGTGTTGACTAACATACATGTAAAGTCTTTGATTATAATTGTAACTGTAGTGTGTCATCCGATATTACTTTTAAAACGAATATATATGTAATAAATTGTAATTTCATCATATCAAATGTGTAATTACAAATGTAAATTCACGACATACAAGTTTCACTAGGGAAGTATATTTTAGTTTACCATAAATGCTTGACAGTTCATTAGGCAGTACACTTTAACCATACTTCAAAAACATAATTATGAAATTAATTATAAAAATGTACTTAAGTTACGTCCTACTTAAGTGGTCAAAAAGCACTCTAAAGATCATTTAATATAAATGTAAACAATAATGCATTTTTAAAAATGTTTGCTTTTAAGTATATTCCAGTAAATTATATTATTTCTGTAATAAATACTCTTTTTTAAAAGTATGCTAAAGTGCACTTTTTTCACAAGGAGACGTTTTAATGGATTCACATCTTAGTAATTTGTTCCACATTTGAATAAATATTTATTTTAAAACACAAGACTCTGCACTAACCAGTATGAACGTATGTAGGACCCGTGTGATGTCATTAGTATAGAGGCACTGAGAGTAGTTTCCCTCCTCCCAGCGTCCAGAGCGGTCACAGTTTCGCGAAGCCTTCTTCTGCTCCACACCGCCCCCTATAGTTAAGGAGGGATAGCGCAGATGCAGACAGTACTGGTAGGAGGTGATGCCAGCAAGAGTTCTAGGCCACCTGAAGCCAAAAAGGGGACAGTTGACATTTTGCCATAAGATAAGCATTATTTAGCCACATGTAAAGCTGCAGGACACCTCCCTCACCTGAACTCCCCTCGGTTGTTGGTCACTCTCTGCTCCGGACAGAAGGAGGCGCTGTTCTCCAGCACCACTATCTCCACACTGCGTGAGGTGTTCCCACGGCCCGTGGACACCACACACTCCCACTCACCACTCGCTTCAACGTGGACATTTGACAGGATCAGCTCACTAAAAGATCAACAGAACGATCTGTTGTTATATGTATAACATATATATGAGATATGAGACTCATGAACTTAACATAATCCTCTATTCTCTTTAGTTCAGTGGCATTCAGTACTATTGTAATTAAATTTCAACATCTTTTCAACCCATTTTGCACAAACGTATTAGGCAGCATTGATACAGAAATGTGACGAAATGTTTCTTAAGCATCAAAATCATCATATTCAAATGATTTCTGAAGGATCATGTGACACTGAGGACTGGAATAATAATGCAGAAAAAAACAGCTTTTCCATCACAGGAATAATGATATTTAATAAAACATGTTAAAGTATAAATTAGATATTTTAAATTGTAAAGATGTTTTACAATACTATTTTTATCGTTATTTTGATCACAGAAATGTAGCCTTGGTAAGCATAAGACCTCTTTAAAAACAATTTTTCACATTACAAGTTCACACTTGTAGTTTGTTTTGCATGGTTTGTTTGTTCTGAGGGGAAAAAAAGTATTTAAACCTGGTCCGCTTAGCATTCAAACTGGCATTTTAACACTGAAACTAAAGATACCCAACTTAAAGGCATAGGGATATCTTCACAACCGGATTAGTCAGCTTTAATTACGTAAATATTTTACAACGAAACTTACCAAACATCCAAAACAAAGCTGTGTTCTGGGCTAAATGCACTTGTTGTATAGGCGTAGCCCACATATGATGGTATTTTGACCAGCTGAGAACTCATAAGAGCTTACAAAATGAGTAAAGGAGTCAAAACAGTGGCAGGAATCCCTTCGTCTCACACACACAAATGAGGATCGGCTAGTTCTGATGCTTGTACCGAAATGTAATGGGCAAAATCATAATGAAAAAAAAATGGTATGCTAGAGCATTATTTCCTTTATAGGGTCACATCTTGTGACACATCATGCCCTGTTTTTGGTTTGTGTCATGTCTTTGGTTCGTGTTGTGTTTGTATTTCATTCAAACCACACCAGAGTTAGGGTGTATTCATACCGGTCTTGTTTGGTTCGATTGAATAATCGCACTTGGGTTTGGACCAAACAACCGTACCGAGACCCAGCTGAAGAGATGGCCTCAGTCCGGTTCCAAACGAACTCTTTTAAGGTTCAAATTTCTGTCCAAAGAATGGATGACCTTAGCACATATACGGTTTTGTTTACAAATTTTGGTTAACTTCGCATTGAAGGCAGTGTGAAAGCGAACCATGCCAAACAAACAAAAAAATCAACAATGTATTTGGTCCAGACCAAAGTAAGTGAATTAGCTGACTTTCCTTGTGTGAATACACCATTAGTTTTGTGACCAATCTTTTCAACAGTCTCAGTCCGCTTGTTCGCTGCGCACCAGGGTTCAGATGGCAGCGTTCACACTTATTCAAATGAACCACATTAACAGAGCAATCGCTCTAGGGTTCGTTTTAATCGAACCAAACATGCCAAGCCTGAACACACCCTATATAATCAAACAGGTTCATCTCTGTATGTTTTACCTGGTGATGAATGTGCAGTCATGTTGTACACTCTCTTCTAAATGAACCCCGTTCGTAGGGTCACTGGTGACAGGCTGACTGTTGTGTCGCCAGTGAAGGGTAGTGACTTTGTCAACCAGGGAAGCAGTGCAATGAAAAGGCAGTCTGTCCCCCTTAAACACGACCTGTCGCAGCGTGGGTAACAGAGACAGCGTGTGCAGCTCCAACGGACCCTCTGAAGAGCAAAATTAATTCAACATTAAGATTCACAGAGAAAAATATTATTCAGAAATAAAATAAAGATTTTTTGTAGATTTCTCAGTCTTTGTCCTTTAATACACTGCCTTTCAAAAGTGTATTACATAAAATCACTATATGTATTCAATGCATTAATTTGTTTAAAAGTGGCATCATGTTGCAATAGATTTCTATTTAAATGAAGGACCCTGAAAAAAATCATCAAAAAATATTAAGTTGCAGAACTGTTTTCAACATAATTAATGATAAGAAATGTTTCGTGAGTATCAAATTAGAATATTAGACTGGAGTAATGGAATGGCTGCTGAAAATTCAGCATGATAATGGATATGACAATGTTAATAGGTTTGGTCATGGCGAAATAAATCTGTAACTCAGCTGCTGCAACTGCTGGATGGTTATTATACAGTAAGTACGAGACTTGCTACTTCCGAAACTGCTGTGAGCAAGTAAGACATGCTGTGGCTCTACAAAGCAGTACTGTCTGCAACTGCGCCATCCCTCCTTAACTATAGGGGGCGGTGTAAAGAAGTTTATACAACAGTTTGACGACACAAGTACTACTGCTGTAAAAGCATACATGAATTACCCATAGCAGATCTATAGACCCTTTTACTGTTTTGTACACAATGATGACGTGGCTACGTATGCGCACATATTGGCAACGGAAGTATGGCGAGAATCAGCAGTGTGTCAAGCTACGTGAGTGGATTAAGCAAGACAGGCAGAGAAAGTTATTTAAAAAAGCCAACTTTATCAAATGTTATCCGGCTACCAGATCCATGTACTATAGTGGAGTGGATAGAAGACGTTAGCTCATGGCGAAATATCATAGACTGTAAAAAATATGGACAAAGCGTCTGTGACGTCACCCATAGACTCCCTGAAGAATGGGTTTGAAGCTGTTTATGGGGGGTATGGGCGGCGCCATACTGGAAAATCTTGGAAAATACAAAATACAAAAGTTTCAGAAAGGATACAGAGGTGGTATGTTGTGTTGTGTCAGATCATGGCCGAGACGTAAAATTCACTCGGCGCAGCCCGTTATCAGCTGTCAATCAAAGTTAACCGCCCTTATTTGTCATACGTTTTATATCTAAATATGATCTAAACTAACGAGTTAGAATAAAATTCACCCCCCTCACAGTTGTCAGGCACGCGGAACATATTGAAGATTACAATAAAAGTCCATGGGACCAAACTGTAAACATATGAATTTATGCTGTGAAAACGGACATTATAACATGATGTCTATGGATATTTGCTCCCTTTTGGGACCGGCCTCTAGCGGATTTGAGATGTATTGCAGTTTATCGCACTTCCGGGTTGGCTTCATCTTTCAGATTAGAATGTTGCCGCTTGCGAAATATACAGTGGCGAGATATATAGGCGTATTTAGTTTCAGCAGCGAGCTCATTGGATAGCGATACAGCAGGAACCAATCAGCTGTGCCCTATAGAGAACAATGTGACTTCAAGCAGATTGAGTTAAGAACCTCTCAGTCTGCACCATCTAAGGTTTCACGAGAGAACCTTGTATTCAAACAGAAAAGATCTTTTAAATTGTAATAATATTTCACAATATTACTGTTTAACTGTATTTTTTCAAAATAAATCAAATAAATGCAGCCATGGGGAGCATAAGAGAGCTATTTTTCAACCCCAAACTTTTGAAAGGCAGTGCGTTACGCAGTATTGAAAAAATGTGTGTTAAAATCTCACAGTATATGTCCATGTAATCATTACATTAAATAATTATATATATATATATCAACCCGGTCTCATCCCAAGACGTCATATAACTGACGTTTTGGGACGTCTTTTGACCATACGTCAATATTCGCCTTTTTAGGGCCCCCTTAAACGTTGGTAGATGAGGTTATGGGATCCTAACTCTACCCCAGACCTAAACCTAACCCTAAACCTAACCCGTCACCTAACCGACGTTAAAGGTAAAGCGTCAGTTGTTTGACGCCCGGGATCGCCATCTAGCGACGTTTAAGGGGGCCCTAAAAAGGCGGATATTGACATATGGTCAAAAGACGTCCCAAGACGTCAGTTATATGACTTTTTGGGATGAGACTGTGTTATATATATATACATATTATGTGAAGTGGCCATTGTGGTTCGGCCCCTTTTTGTTGAGGATATTATGTGTAGGGAGATTAGGCCTTCGGTTCTCTATGGATCAGAAATGATTTCTGTGTTTTCATATGTTTTCCTCTTTAATCCTAATAGACTGCATTGTTGGACATCTGCTAATAAGCAAGTTCAAACATATTAGTTCTCATTCACAAATAGCAGGAGGTGTAAGTTCTTTGGGTGTTTTGTTGACATGTAATCATTTGAAATCAGCTTTGCTTGTGAAACAGCCTGGGTGAATCAGACTCTTGTTGAGGGCTGAGGATATGCATTCACAATAGCAGACCCACAGGGGGATCTTTCCTATTCGGTCACAGCCATGCGCTTCTGGCCAACATAAATATGTTTAAGGGCAGCGGAGGAAGAGATGGCGAAATGAGCTGATATTAAAACAGTAACAGGAGCCCCGGTTTGAGGCCCAGGACTTGAAAAAATGCAGCATATGTCTAACAAAAAGATCAGATGAGGTTTAACAGAAAGTCCCTGAGAAATATAATAAGACCCCAGTGGCAAAAGTCAGAGAAAAAGGGAATTTTTAAACAAATATTCTTGATCTTAGCTGGCTAAAACACATGAATTGAGCAACATTGCAATTCAGATAAAATACCAAGGCCAATTAAGAATAGACTGATGATGAGGAACTGTCACTGATAAATTATACTTTACATATATAGAGTCAAGAGTCCAAAAAAACCCTCTAAATTGTGTTGTTATTATTCAAATTTAAAATAATAATAAAATAATAATATTATTCATAATAATAATAAAAAATTAAAAAATAAATAATAGTTCATAATATATATGTCAGCAATAAGCTACGAGATTCTGTGCTGTATAGTGAATAAGTAACGGCTGAAGGGCGTTGTTAGGCACGACGCGAAGTGGAGTAACCCATTCAGCCGTTACGTATTCACGATACAGCACTTGCCTCGAGTACCTTATTGCTTTTATAAAAGGATTACCACACAATAAAAATATTAAAGTAAAAAAAGAAATATTAGTGAAACTTTCATGAAGTAAAATCACTAAAAGCCTTCCTTCTATTAGAAAATAAATAGTCCCTGACCATGAACAGCAACAACGTTCCGATGTCTAATACGCATGAAAGCTCAAATTAAAACAACATAGGAACTGCAGTGTTGCCCAGTGATAAATAGAATCGTTGGGTGAAACGGTCATAGCCCTGTTTTATTATGAATAAAGGACAGCTATTGACCAATCAGAATCAAGGATTGGAACTAACCGTTATATATATATATATATATAATTCAAAATAAAAAATAAACTTTTTTTTTTACAAATTATGTAAATAATAATATTATTATTTAATAATAATAATTTTGCAAAAGTAAAAATTGTGACAACTAGCCCTGTTCCCCTGTATATCCACTAAACATATATGTAGTGTATGTATACATTTTATAATTTATTAAGTAAATGTATTCGTAATTTCCATGCAGATGTGCATATTGTTTTTACACTGAATGTGATATTGTATACGATTGATATTCATTTAGCTCACCACAGCTGAAGTCACTCTCCCTAAGGAGACGTAAGGGTTTGTTCTGAAGCCTTCTGGGATACGCACAGAGTGTTTCATCCCCAAGCCGAGCGGAACTGCTGCGGAGAAAGCCTGGGACCCAGCGCAGACCGCAGTCACATGACAGGAACTCGGAATGAAAGTTTCTAAGAAGCACACAATTGGAGGTAAGAATCAGGTAAAGCTTGTTGTTCAGTCTTAGACACTTCTCCAGAAAGATTATTCACTTATTCGTGTAATGAAAGATGTTCAGTATCTCCTAGATCTTAACAGGAATTAATTGAGTAAAGGAGAGTTTCAGTTGAATGATAACACCACTGTAAATAGTCCACAGAAGTCACCTTTTATTTATATCAATTCTACTGTAATGCAGCTCTTAAAAAATGGTTAATAATAGTGGCATTCATTATTCAGCTGAAGTCAACATTCATAAAATGTGAAATGAGTTCAATTCAGAAATACAGCAGCTCTTAAGAAGGCAACAGATGTTCACTTTAATTCAGGACAACATTGATTCTTAGTTCAGTTGTAGTTGCAATTGCACTCTGCATGAAAGGTAATATTCAAAAAATTATAATTGGAGCACTTAAAAAAAAAAAAAAAAACATCAACATCACTATGCGTGATCTCTCAGGAATACCTCAATCTAAAAAAAAGATTTATGAGCATATGCACCACAGAAGCATTCACTTGAACTCACAGCAGCTTTAGAGAGTGTAACTCCATGAACACATTCGGGTCCAGAGAGGAAAAGATGTTTCCAGAGATGTTTCTAAAATATAAGAACCCAAATGAAACATGTCATTCATTGTCTAAATATGACATAACATTATAAAATGCATTATTTGCAGTAGATGTAGTGCATAATATCATCTTACAGTAAAAACTGAAACTGTCAGACATACTGTAGGTTATCCTGTAAAGAGGCGCTTTGTGTGTTTTAGCCTTCCAGTAAATATTTGTTTCAGAAATAATGACTTACAATTTAGTGAGGTTGGTAAGTCCCTGGAACATTTCTGAAGTCAGGCAGCCAATTCGGTTACTGGATAGGTCACTGTACAGATTACAGTAAATGAGATACATGTTATTTTGTGTTCCATTTCTGCAAGACATATCAGGGCTTCAAAAAATTAAAGCGATCATTATACAATGAGCAATGTTGCAACTTTTGAAACTATAGCTTTTTAGACTATAAGCTCATTTGTTCAACAACAGTCAAGCCATTTCTTAAGGTGATTTTGATGTATGATATTGGATGTACGAAGTAAGTTTCTAACAGAGTAGGAACAGGTAATGTGCTCCAGTACCAATACTTATCTTTATTTAAACTATTATGTTAAACTTAATTCACTTCTTTTTCCTTGATAAGTGTGTTTGTACTGGTGTTGTATCACTCGAGTCTGGTCTTGGTCTCAAAACAATTTTTTTGTCTTAGTCTCGCCCACATTTGAACTCAGTCTTGTCTTGGTCCTAGACTAAGAGAAATCTCAATCGGATTTTATCTCAATACCGGTCTAGATCACTGAGAACAGTGGGGATATCATTAAATTGCCAGTGCATTATCTGACGTATTTGCTATGATCATCAATTTAATTGGATGTAAAACTTCCTGGTTCAAATGCAAGCAATAACTTCAATACATTTCTAATTTGATTTCTTTTGTTATCAAAAAACGAGGGGTTGTGTCAAAAAGTGTCATTAATATGAGTACAAATGCCCACAAAATTCAAGATATGATTTCAAAAAAGCACTTGTATGAGATCTTTTTTTTATATTTTAACATATGATGTAATTAAGCAATATCGCAAGAGAGCTGTTTTTACAAATATGAGCATAATTGCAAACACATTATTGATATTATGCAATGTTCAATAAACAAGTTAACATTAGAGACAATTGTTTAACAGACAATTATCGACAATCCATATCGGCATCGAGTAGACAAATCCATAGAAGAACTGTTGTTAATTTCCGGGAAACACACAACAGTGTTTCTTTACTGAATGAATCAGCATGCTTCGAACATTTCGGTTATATAAATGATTCAGTGACTCACTCATAAAGTGATTTGCCGCGATTTAGTTTCATTTTTAAAGGTATCAAGCAAGTAAATGTTCTTGCGTATCAAGGTTTAAGTAGTTTTGTTGGTGAAAACGGTTGCAATAATTATTGGTAAAAGTGCGTAACTGATGTCTTGTTATAAAAACGGATCATGACTTACAGTTTTCGAAGAGCTGTGAGACCCAGAAAGGCTCCAGGCATGATGGTGCTGATTAAGTTATTCCTGAGATCCCTGAGGAAGAGACAAATACCGAAACATCTGAGCAGATCAACTTACATGTTATGTTTAAACAAATTTCCCATGCATTACACTAATAGCAACCTCTTTTCCTTTTTTAAGCATGTTGCCTATGTTTGCCTTTAATTCATGAACTTAATATATTACAAAAAGATAGATAAGATGAATAGATATGTATTTTGAAAGAAAAGGAAGTTATATGTTTGTATATGTTGAACATTGAAGTACAAAAAAACATATCAGCATAAAATAACATGAAATAAAATATCAAACACTTTTATATGCCCTTGCCCTGCCTTTAACGTTTTCTTTGTCCTGCCTCTGTTTGAGATTGAAAGAAAATTCCTGTTTTTTTTGTTTTTTTTTAACCATATCTCAAACCACACCTGGTCCTGAGGCTCAAAATCAAGGCAGATTCCCAAGAAGAGAAAACAGACAAACATCAGAGGGAATCAGGAGCAGGAGAAACTGGAGATGCCCTATTTAAACCATGGACACCAAGTGAATCTTCCCACATAAACTTACACCTTCAGGAGTCTATAAATATTCATTTCCAATACAAGCTTTGAAGGTAGTGTTACAGGACACCTCTGTCCTGGCCCAGATGTTTGCTTATGTCCATGTGTTGAACCACTTATCAGTGTATTCGCCCATCAAAATATGGATTCACACACATAATGTAACTTCTAAATTATGTACACTTCTATTGAACTTGCTAAAACAAGGTTGAGCCATTATGAGACAGGAGTTGACCTTTATCATTCCCATAATTCCCTGCTGGCCAGATAATAAAAACATGCAAGAGTTTCAGAGATTCATTTGTACATTGTTAAGATTATTGAATTAAGAAAGCAAATAGGATTTCATGGTAACTTTAAATTAAAAAAAACATTAAAACTTAATGTATTACTTTGAAAACTTAGAATGGCTTCAGTGTGATATATAAATTAAATTTCATATAAAACAATAGCACATACACTGTGTGTGTGTGTGTGTGTGTGTGTGTGTGTGTGTGTGTGTGTGTGTGTATATACTGT
Source organism: Pimephales promelas (assembly GCF_988280905.1). Lineage (NCBI taxonomy): Eukaryota > Metazoa > Chordata > Actinopteri > Cypriniformes > Leuciscidae > Pimephales > Pimephales promelas. The sequence continues at coordinate 11,807,432 of NC_142782.1, read as the reverse complement.
ATATATATATACATACACTGTGTGTGTGTGTGTGTGTGTGTGTGTGTGTGTGTGTGTGTGTGTGTGTATATATATATATATATATATATATATAGACTCTCTGTGTGTGTGTGTGTGTGTGTGTGTGTGTGTGTATATATATATATATATATTATTATAAAGTATGTTGCATGCTTACTTTTAAATTAAAATATAATAAGCAGTCTATAAAATAAATAAATATTGCTATAAATAATATCAGCATACATACATACATACATACATATACATATATTCTATTTACAATTAATATACAATTAAAATGTTTCAAATAAATGTAATTTCAAAAAGTAAGTTTATGCTAATGTTGTACGGTTTACATAATGCGCTACATTTAAAATGAATAAATAATTACGCAAACATCATTATAAATTAATTCAATTTCTAATATTAACTTAACCACAAATTATATACTAATTTTATACGTATTAATGTGTTGTAGGACTGAATTATGTGGCTAATATTTCCTAACATTGAACAAAAATAAACCTCACTAATAAAGCAAGCTTCCTCTGTCCTAATGTATAGCAGCTCTGTCAGTGCTGGTATAGCAAACAACAACGCATTCTCACCCCAAGGCGTCACCTTTGACCATGCTTCAATATTTGACGTTTTAGGCGCCCTTTAGCGTCATTTACATGACGCGATCCTACGGCGTCATCTAACTGACGCTAAAGGAAAGCGTCTGTTAGAGGACGCGGTTAGGTTTAGGTGTGGGGTGGGGGTAGGGTACACGCGATCCTAGGGCGTCATCTAACTGACGCTAAAGGGCGCCTAAAGCGTCAGATATTGAAGCATGTCCAAATGCTTCCCAAGGCGTCAGTTAGGTGACGCCTTGGGAGTGAGAATGGGCTGCAAACAACACTTCAGCATTATATCATGTGCTCAATATAAACAAGATCATCACAACAGCTTGATAACAGATATGCTGTGTATTATTGCAGGGAACCAAGACATTTACACCGGCATGACAGAATGCAGTAAAGTGCTAGTCTGTCACATCTCTATAGCCCAGTGAGAGCTGCATGATTGACACATTAATAGTTATCAGGGTGAATATGCGAGAGGGGTACAAGTTGAGAAAGTGACCACAGGAGAAAGTTATGCACTATTAAGTCCACGTGTTTAAATTCCTATGAATACGAAGAGTGTGATACCGGGGTAAATTGGATATATTGTAGACTATTCCTGTCTATGAATGTGAACTGCTGAATGAACCTGCTCACAAATGTGTGTGTGTGTGTGTGTGTGTGCCAGTAGCAGTGCTCTTGGACAGGGAACAATAGCTGTTTCCTGGCTAGCGTGTCCTAACCCTCATTAGCACTGTGATGAAAAGGGAGACTCTACCCACTGTTTCCTCACACACACACCGCTAGAGTAAAGGTCAGAGCAAAGTGTGCTCTCTGTGTGTGAAGATCAACACAACGGCTCACAGACACTCTCTTATCGCTGAGATGGGGAATGTGGAACAGGGAGAGTTCTCTTCCTAAAGTCTGGAGCGTGCACACACACACACACACACACACACACACACACACAATCCAGAACCACAGTGTCAGCATGGTTGGATTGATTAAAAGCCTCATGAAATCATGAGTTTTGTGGATTTGAATGCGAGTGCATTGACAAAACAATGTTTTAGTACATTTACATATTATAAATGTGCAGTCTTTCTTTTCTAGATCACTATATTGATGACTCAGAAGTATATTTATTTTGATGTGTTGACTTACATAATAATGTGGGTTGTGGTGATGGTGCAGTGGATAAGACACATGCCTGTGGTGTGAGAGACCCGGGTTCGAGTCCACTGTGAGACGCCAATGTGTCCCTGAGCAAGACACTTAACCCCTAGTTGCTCCAGAGGTGTGTGACCTCTGACATATACAGTACAGCAATTGTAAGTTGCTTTGGATAAAAGCGTCAGCTAAATGAATCAATTTAAATGTAAATGTAATAAAGCACATGGAAAGAACTTGATTATAGTGTGTTTAGTGTACATTTAAAATTCATATATTTGAAATGTTCTAAATTGCAATTTCAGAATAACAAAAGTGTAAATACAAATATATTTAAAATGCATAGAAGTTGCAATAGAAGTGACATTAAAATATTTACCATAAAAGCTTAGGCTATCAGTATAAGCAGTATACTTTAACCAGATTTCACAGATAGGAAAAATTATGAAATTACATTTTAAGTTCAAGAGTGCAACAGTTGGGTACTGGAAGTAAAAAATGGATTTTAAACGATAACTTATAAACCTTTAAAGACAGACATACTTTGAGCTGCAAGGTTGTTTCATAATCCATAACATTTGCTTCTATTGAAGCTGTTGACCCACAGAATTTCAACTTAGCTTTAATATAATCATGTTTAACTTCAGATACATGGTAAATAAGATAAAATACATTACCCATGATGCTGTACAGAAAAATCCACCAATTAGAGTCAAAACAAACTATGCCCATGAAACACTGTAAAGGACGTAATGGTCTCCATACACTCTCAAAATAGTTAAATGTTTGAATATATGTGCATATTTCACAACTTAAATATATTGTTTTTAAATATATAATCAACATTTTTAAAGTTATATAGTTCTCTATTTGTTTTAATTTGAAAATGCTGTCCACAATGCTTCATGGGATTGTAGTTCTTTCCATCACTGAAGAAGTTAAGTACACAGTCTTGTGTTTTTGTCTGATTTTCCAACCTGATCTCATGGTAATTCGTACGAATTTTACGAGGTGGCTAATTCGTAACAATTCGTACGACCTCACTCGTTCGAATTAGTACGATTTTTGCTAAATCGTACATATTTTACGAGTTGGCCAATTTGTATGAATTCGTAAGAATGACCTACCCCTGACCACGCCCCTAAACCTACCCATCACGTGGGTTTAGACAAATCGTACGAATTCATACAAATGAATGAATCATATGAATTAGTACAAATTAGACACTTTTTAATCACTCGTTAGTCTGGGTTTCCCCATACTGCCTTACCGCAGCGTGATTCAATTCACGCTGAAAGGCAGTCTGGATACCATGGAGAGATTTTTCGCCTCATTTAGGGAACCAATCACAGAACGGGGAGGGAGCAACAAGACCATAACATCTATCCCTCACACCGACGCAGTTTGTTTATATCTATGGATTTAACATGGTAGCAGACGCAAAGCTACCTTTTGATGCAGCATTAGATATTGTTTTACTAAAACAATATCTAATTGTAAATATCTAAATATTACTAGTTAGTTCCAATGGTCTTCACTTTATAATACGGATCCAAATAATTAGTAATTCCCACAGAAGTATCTAGGAACACTTTCATCTGCACACTATTACTTACTAATTCATAATCAGAGTTTCTTTTTAGTTAATAATAGTAACTAGATTGTTAATAAACTTTTTCAGTAGTTCTCTGGGAAGTATTAAAAAATAGAAGTTATTGATTAGTTAAGTGAAGTACCACTATCATCTGTGCGCTATTACTTACTAGATTGTTAATCAGAGTTTTTTGTTAGTTAATAATAGTTAATAGATTGTTAATATTGTGTTACTCATTAGTTCTTGTGTAGTTATTCATTAACAAAGGAACCGTATTCTAAAGTGTTACCGCTTTTCTTTAAATGTCAGAGAGGAACATGGTGGAATACCACAATACTAAAAGGTATATAGCAGTGACATTGACATATACAACGAAGTAAGATAGCACAAATTATGATAGCACTGTTATATAACTATAATATGTAACAATAAAATGTACAGTGGCTTCATAAACTACTTAAAAGCATGAAAAGGAAAAAAAACTAGCCTGACTTCGTCATACTCGTATTCTGGACAGAATATGAGCCTGAGACCGCTCCGTAGGGCTTTGATTATGAGGCGTGTCTTAACCGAACCAGAAAAAAAATCCTCTGCACTCAATTGGATAGTCGCACAGACCTACAACCAATCAGAGCAACGCAGTAAGTCAAATACTTTGCATAGCCAACGCATTCTCATCCTTTAACGTCATATAGAACGCTATATGCAAAAACGGCCCTATACTACGCACATGGCACCCGTTATGGTTAATATAACACGTGCTGTGAGGGCTAAGTTTAGGTGTGGGGTAGGGTGTGCGTGTCATATTCACGCTTAAGGATTTATAACGTCTTGGGTTCGCGTGTTATATTAACGATATAGGGTGCCATGTGCGTAGTATAGCGCCGTTTTTGCATATAGCGTTCTATATGACGTTAAAGGATGAGAACGGGCTGACATAGCATAGTTGTCAAAAACAGAACTTACTTATTTTAGAAGTAAAATAACGAGTGTTGCTTCTTTCACTTGGTCCTTCATGAGTGCGACCAAAGGAGAAACCACAACGACCACATGCTTTTCATTACGTCCCATCTTCTTAACTTAGCGACCGTCAGAGCCAGCTGATAAGTTACACTTTTGCCGAATATCTTTCGATCGACCAAATGCCTTGATTGCAGTTTCGTATAAAGCCCGCCCTGGCAATCTGATGGGCCCGATCATTTTTTGCCTGATCATAATTACTCCTCAATGGATCGAGTCCAGGCCAACTTCCCGACCAAATAATGTTGTGGGCGGGGTTCGGGCTGGCATTTTGTGTAGGTCATTAAAACCGCCATCTTGCTCCCACGAAAGTGACTTGAAAGAACCTGACGTCATAAACACGACTTCCCACCTCGTAAACACAAACTTCCACAGAGGACATAACCGCACCATTATAACACTCTTTTTGAAATCCCTATGGGACAAATTAATGGGAAAATACTTCTGGAACCACAAAAAGTGGGCACTATTGCACTCTGTGCATTTACATATAAGTTTTCATTTCAAGTGTCTGAAAACATTACATTTAATTCATTCTTCTTTCAAAGTATATTATTTCCATTATAAGTACTGAATGCTGAATGCTAAAGTGTTCTTTTTTCACAGCAAATAGCAAAACATGTTCAAGGCATTGACGTACTCAGTTGGCGTCCCAGCCCAACTTCATGTTTCAATCGGAAGTGAGTCAACAACACATGAGAGAAAACAGCGGCCATCAAGCGATTTCATATGGGTCGTTACACACTAACGGGATTCATGAACTTCATGAAGTTCACAAAGGATTTATAAAGAATAATGTTTGATCAGTGTCTTTAAATCACTTTCAATCCAAGCCAAAGTCTGCTGAATAATTTCTCCAAGCACATGGTTTAGTAAGACAGAACATGATGATAGGTCTTCGAACATGCAGATGTTTAGACGAGGAAAGCTATGACACATTGCTATGATTGACTGAAAGTTCAATTCTGAAAAAAGCGACAAAATTGCAGCCCATAAATTAAACCAGTCAGCTAGGTAATTAATCACAGTGGGAAAAAAACTTTGATGTAAGCAAAAAAGTATATGAAAAACAAAAAATAACTATATTCATAGTGTTCCATTAAGCATTTGCAAATGATATAATCAAATTAAAAACAATGGTACAATAGTCTATGATACTATTGATTATTGACTTGTGAGTATATAAAAAAAGTTTATTTCAAAATATTTAGAAACACATTATACTAAAATATAAGATGGTTTCTCTTTCATGGTAACAGTGAATTGTCTGATCACTGGATCTCTATTCTGGATTGAGTTATTTAATTTAAAGTTGATTTATCTAAAGTTGAAATCACTCTAATTTGTGGCTTCCCCACAAGAATATCTCATCCCTTAACGACCTCAGAGCTCAAGTTCGATCTGTCTTGAAATGTTTTTAAAGTGTTGTTAAAAAATCTGTTTCACATAAAGTGATAGTTCACCCCCCAAAATAAAACTCTGTCATCATTTCTTCACCCCAAAGTTCTTCCAAACCTGTATGAGTTTCTTTCTTCTGCTGAACACAAAAGATATTTTAAAAAGAAAATAAGTAATAAAACAGTTGAATACAATTGACTTCCACAGTGTGAAAAAAAAGGAGAAAAAAAAACTATTTCCATCAACCAACATTCTTCAAAATATCTTCTTTTGTGTTCAGCAGAAAAAAAGAAATTCATGAAGGATTGAAACAACTTGACAGTGAATAAATTATGGCATTATTTTATTTTTTGTGTGTGAACTATCCATTCAAGGACAATAAATGGGACTGTTTTGCACTATGTGCACTATCTAGATTTTTGAACAAATTAGATTTAATGTCATTGGCGAGTAAAACTAAAACTGTAAATTTAATAAGAAACTGCAACATAACACCTGGCTTTAATCAAATTGCTAGAATGATAGTCTGACCTCACTGATACAAAAACACAATAATAAATTAAAGGTGTTTGTCAAATAATCCTCATATCAGGTCACCAAATTAATAATATTTAAAACAAAAGAATTATACAATAACGATTGGTCTCCTTCACATTTTTGGGGACAGATACATGTTCAGAGCAGAGTTTTAACAATGGTCTTAATCAGAATCAATATTTGTTCTGACAAGTCATATAGTTCCTTAATTTATGTTGGCTGGTTTCCAGAAAACGTAGTGCTTTTGGCACATTAATATAGGGAGGGATATGGTGAGGTGTTGCTTTGTAGATGTAGGTGCAAATAGCGGAAGCCATTTTGGTGCCGCATGTCTTTTCCTGTCCCTGCACAGAGGTTGTTCCTCATTTATTTTTACGCTTTCCTTTCTCTCTATTTTTTTTAAACACTGTTTTTCCCGTATCACCGGAGTCCTGAGTATGGGGGCTGACCCCATGTAATGGCCACACAATGGGGTCCTTTTAACGCTGCCTTGAAATTTACATCGACCCACTCCTACCCAAACAGGAAATCTGGATCTGCCTGCTTCTTATTTTTCCAACTCATTTCCTGCTTTTCCTCTTCCTCAGATTATTGGAATAGTTTTCCTCTATCCAGTCCATCCTGAGTCAAAGGCAACAGCATTTAACTTTGTTGCATTTTTGTATTGAAATGATTGCAGCGTATCACCCAAACCTACACAAAAACATCTATCATTGTAGTCTGAGGATATATAAAATGTCATTCATTTTAATATCCTGATAAATTGAACCAATATCCATAGTTCAGGACTGACCCTTTAGACTGAAATATTTATCATATTTCAAGAGTTCGAAATAAGTATACATGTAATGTGAAGTCCAGACTGTTTCCTGACCAGGAATTTCACTAAACTTATAAAGACAAAGTGCACTTCTGAAGAGTTGCATTTCTGTGGTTTATGTTGATTATATATTTGTTCAATGGCAGAAGGAAGGTGCTCCGCCAAGATAAACGTTGGGACCGGAATTGTGGAAAATTGCACGGCCCTGTGCTTGGAGCATGTACACTGCCAGAAATAAATTAGGCACATGGATTAAAAAAAGACCATTTATGCTTTTAGAATATTGCTTCAGTATCATTTACTGTCAAATCATTTGAAGAGACTCAAAAATAAAAGAGAACTAATGCCAAAACCCAGTTTTACTTCATATAATTTTCAGAGCATGTGTATTTCCTCTATTAGTAGACCTACAAGAACAGAGCATGTGTATTTACATCTACTCACTTAGCAGATGCTTTTATCCAAAGCATCTTACAAATGAGGAATACTAGCAAAATATATAAGAAAGAAAATAAAAATAAGTGATAGTAGAAAGATAAAACAAACAAAATAAGGCAAAGAATTGCAAGATACAGATAGGAAAGGAACATACAGTAAGAGGAAAAGTCAACGGTTGCCTATAAATGATGACAATCTGGCAATCTAATTACAAAATAAACAAGAGACATCATCACTTCCAGTCACAATCATTTAATATTTAATAAAATATTAAAACTTTTTAAAGCAATTTAAAAATAGTTAAAATACATTCGATGACACTTTACTTTGAATTGAAATAAAAAAGTAGTTTACTTAATTGTACTCTCTGCCCTTGAATGGCCTTTTATTTCAGAAATATTTTATCTGCAAGTAGTTTTTTAATGGTACAGTAAGTGATTTCTGAGAAACTCAAACAAACACACATCCCTTCACTGCTCTGCCCCCAAAGTGCATGAACACACAATGCAAGGATGTCTCTAATATAGCTGAAGCGAAGCAAAACACTGCTTTGTGAAAAATAAAGATGACTAAAGAACGATATACAGAAAAACAATAAATTAACATTCAGAGCACACAAGTTTCAGTTTGTGCAAGAGTTGGTAGCAAACAGCACACTTTTACTCATGGAGCAGAAACAATGCAACCTTTGCGTCCATTTTCAGGCCTTCTATAGTCCAGTGCTGTCACTGCATCTCCAGTGCTGGAAAACTTTTCCAATATTAACACGGTCCTAAAGCCTGATCATAACCCTTCCTTTTACAGTGACATTCCTCTGATTATTTTTTTTTTCTTTTGCCATCTCTAACAGTCTTTTATTAACAATCTCACTCACTCTCTCTCTCTCTCTCCTAACCCCTTCATGCGTGGACACGCCCCCTAATGCTGATTGGTGCTGTTGTAGTACTCTGTCCGACCCACTTTCAACAACACTTCTCAGAAATCTCTTACTGCACCTTTAATATACATAAGATGTGAATTATAAGCCTACTAACAAGGGCACATTCAATACAATTAAGCATACTTTTTTTTCCCACAAGGGTATAGAAACAACTTATTTTAAAGGGCACCTATTATGCCCCTTTTTACAAGATGTAATATTGGTCTCTGGTGTCCCCAGAATGTATTTGTGAAGTTTAAGCTCAAAATACCCCATATTTAATTTATTAAAACCATTTGAAAAAGTCATTTTTGGGGCCTGTTTTAAAATGAGCTGTTTTGGGCTATACGACCTTAAATGCAAATGAGCTGCATATCCCCGCCCTGCCTTTGGAAGAGGGTGTAACTTGATACCTATGGCAGTCGGTAAGCAGAAGGGCTGAGAGAGTGAGAGACGCGCTGTTTTGAATTAGAATATAAATAGTCTCTGATCAGACCCACATGACGAAGAGACTCCAGCAGAATAAACACAAATGAGAATGGACCAGGACGTCTCGGTACGGTTATTTGACACATGTATGTACTTATAGAGTTGTAATCGCGTCCCCTTTAAAATTATTGGTTGTGTAACACACACACACAGACACACACAAACACTAACATTGGCACAATTTTTTGAAACTACAAACACATACTGTGATAAAGTTTGCTACGTACAAGCGAAATTAAATTTATGCGAGGGACCTGTTGCGTGATGTTTACTTGTCAACAGGTGCTTCTGTGGCAAATGTGAGAAGATGGCTAACTTATAAAACAAGAACGTATATGCAGTTTTTAATACAATATCTTTAAAAATATATATATATTTAAAAACGTGTGGTTACACACTATACAAACAAGGTTTAAATTATATACACAGACATCCCATGACGACAACAACTTTAGACGCATTTGTTGTTGAATTGACATCGAAATGCTCAAAAATCATAAAATACACTTACTGGAGGTGTCATTGGATCGCAAACAGTAGACGACGATCCACACTTGAGGATTAACTTTGAAGCAAGACCTGCTTTCAATTGACCCTCGTTCACAAAACAGTCAGTCAGAAAATGAATCGCTCAAACATAAACTTATTTACGAAGGACAGGCGCCACTTAAACTTCCAAAATACAATACATCCACTGTGTTTTTAGTGGCTCTGATGTCAGAAATAAGTGAAAACTATATATGTCATTATTACATCCCATCCCACAACAGAACACTTATGATTCTAGGAGACATTACCGGCTGTCGTTGAAACAACGGAGGATGGTGTACAGATCACCGAGGGCGGGGTCTATGCCACAACCACACTGTCAATCAAACCCCTTGCTCAATTCTACGTCACAAAGAGCTGAATCTTAGAACAGCTGCATATGATTTATTGAGATGAAAAAAAAAAAAAACACTGAGTGGATTTTTATCATTCTAGGGTGGTTTTGCTCACACACTGCCAACACACATTTATGTTAAAACACCATGTAAAAGTGAATTTCCCATAATAGGTGCCCTTTAAGATAAATTTCAAAACATGCATATGCAAAAACAAACCCAATCTCACGGCAATCCGTACGTATTTTACGAGGTGACTAATTTGTACACTATCATATGACCTCACTCGTACGAATTCGTAATATTTTTGGTAATTCGTACATATTTTACGAGTTACCCAATTCATATGAATTCATACGAATGACCTACCCCTGACCCCGCCCCTAAACCTACCCATCACTGGGGTTTTGCCAAATCATAGCCACCTCGTACTCACTCGTGCGAACTGGTCGTGAGATAGCGTTGGCAAAAACATAAGTATTTTGAGAAATTGGGGAGACTGACTCTATTACATAATTTGCGTAATTTACATTATCTTTCGGCACAATTCGCTCACTTCTGATTGGTGATTTTTTTTTTTTTTGCAGAATCATTGGTAATTCAGATTCCCAAAATGATGCTGTTAAGCACAATTACTAAAAAAGAAGAGTTAAAGTAATGTACAATGATGGCTTCCCCATAAGCATGTGCCATCTCATAGCTCACAGTAGGTCTATCTTTGAATGTTTACAAGTTATCATTAAAAATCCCCTATGGGTAAAATGAATAGGTTTTTACTTCCAGATCCTGACTGTTGAACTTTATTATAGAATGTTTGCTGCATTTCCCATAAGTCATAAATATATAGAAAAAGATCAATTATATATTTAATCAAGCAATTATCAATCGAAAGTTCTGCATGTTGGACCGGCTCAAGATATTTTAAGATTATAGCACCGAAGCGCTGTCTAGGCCAGTGTGAGTACAAAGAAACAGCTGTCTGACAGCAACAGAGCACAATATGAGTGAATGAATGCAGGACAATGACCAGCTATGTGTGAACACTGCTGCATGTGGGTGGACTTCGAGATCGAGTCAGTCTGGGTTTTAGGAGGGCAAAATGAAAAGGATTTCTTGCAGACGTGAAAGGAGGAAACAGAGCAAATGGCAGAAAAAAAAGTTGTTAATTCAGCTCAGCTGTGCATTTCACAGACACAGTGAAAAGGCCCTCCCCAAAACGAGTCTCGTCTGCTCTTTCACCGACTTCTCGGTACAAACGTACGCTCTGTCACTCCATCTTGCTTTTGCATTTCGTGTAAAGCCCAGACGCTATCGGGTCCCGCTAGCAACATAAACACACCCACACTAGCACACATATACACACTCACAAACACACCCCTTGCCTTGAGTTTATCTAATAGTCACATCTGGAGTCTATCAACCCCAGCGGTCTGCCCCCCTTCTTCTTCCTCACACACTCCTCTGTTCCTGCTCTGTCCCGCACTTTTAACACTTTCTTCACCGTGTCGCTACTGGATATGAAGCCTGAGATAACTGAATATTCAGTCCCTGCTGTTTAGGCGTGTTCATTGGCTCAACATCTCAACAAGAACTTGAAATGAACTCTGGATGAAGAACTTGGACTGTTGTTGTGCTGTGGAGGAGTGTTTGAGTAAACAGTGAGGCCTAGTTAATCAAGTCAAATCAAGGCTAGAAATACCTCCAAATTTCAGTTATGATATTACAACTGAAATGCGTTTTTTTTTCCCATTTTTAAGAAACATTCTTCTTTTTCCAATTCAATCAATTACTGATGGATGAAATAAAGTCTGCCCAATTATCCTTTTTTCTCACTGAGTATCTTTTTTAACTCAAAAATACCTTTAGCATCCTTTATACTTCAAACAAATATATAATTTAAGAATATACTTAAGTGTGAACTGAATGTGAAGTCATTTAATTGCATGTTAATTGTAGTTAAATTAAAATGTAAACGGTTTAAATTTATATTTAATGAAATTAGATTGAGATTGTTTTTTGACACACTTATTTAGGATTAAGTGCATCTTTACATGTATTGTAGTAATATAACTAGTAATATAACTGGTGGTACATTATGTAATTTCTGTTTCCATTTCATTTAGTTAAATATTTTATGTTACGTATAATATCAAAAAAACACACTACAGTAAAAATTATTACTTTACATGTGCTTTAAAAGGTTAGTTAACTCAACTAAAATAAAATAAGTCTATTTTAAAGTATGATTAAATATTATAAAACAGTGATATATAGCTAAAGGAAAAGTTTTAATTTAACAATATGGCAAAGTGCTTTTTTTTAAAGTTAAGAAACAGTAGTAAAAGTGTACTTAAGTGTGTTAAGAAACAGTCAAAACATACTTTTAAGATTTCATTTACATTTACATTCAGTACATGAAGCACACTTCTTTTTCACAAGGGTATGTCAGATTATATGCGTAAAATGGGTTGTGAAAAGTGTTCGACTTTAATATCTCCAAAATTGTGATGAACATATTTTTTGGGCTTGGATTTATTTTTGTCTCACTGAGGTCTATTTCTTTCTTTTTTTTATATTATGGTCAATCAATGCATTATTCTTGGACTTTTAATCACATAAGAAGCTGACTGAATCCACATCTGTCTTTCTCTATAGCTTTGTTTATTAGAGGAAAGATGGTTAAATTCACTGCCACTGCCACTACCCTTCAGATTTAATGAGAAGTATAGCAGTGACCAGCACACAAACAGTATACTGCACTCCCACTCTGGATAATGCCATATCCTTACCTACATTGGAAACAATGTTTCTTAATTCCAAAGACAGCATAATGAGCCCATGTTAAATTAGGAGTTGGGGCAAAATTCCTTTTTTTATCCCATTCAGACACTCTCAATAAAAGAGTATGTTTTCTTAACTTTGGGTGGCAGGTACTGTTGGAAAAAAAACTATTCTCATTATGGTTAAAGTGACTTTCTAAATACAAAATTTTAAAGGAATAGTTCACAGCATCATATATATATATATATATATTTTTTTTTTTATCCATAAAATGGAAGTCAGTGGTAAGCAAAACATATACTTTGTGTTCAACAGAAAACACATATAGATCCGTTCATCCATCCATCCATCCATCAAGTGGCTTTCATTTTTCACTTCAGTAATTATTCATTGCAGTTCACAGTGAAATGAAACAACGTTATATAAAGTTATATACGTTATAAAGATATTATGAACAGTGACAGCATCACCGACAAGTACAGTAATTTTAGAATTTATGTGCAAATTAATCCATTTAATAATAAATTAACTACATGTAAACATAGTTGTTTTTCAGCAAAGTTGTTTGTGCAAAAGTTTCAGCATGGGTGGTCATTAAGTGTGCGTTTGCATTGAGGTGTCGAATGGCTTGTGAGAAGAAACTGTTACACAGTCTGGATGTGAGAGCCCGAATGCTTCGGTACCTTTTTTTCCAGATGGCAGGAGGGTGAGGAGTGCATGTTGAGCCACGATGCTGGTGGCTTTTTGGATGCAGCATGTGGTGTAAATGTCTATGACAGACAGAAGAAAGACTCCAATGATCTTCTCTGCTGTCAGTTTTAGAGTCTTGCGATCCAAGACGGTGCAATTACCAAACCAGATAGTGATGCAGCTGCTCATGATGCTCTAGGTGGCGGGAGCTGGGCCTTCTCAGCTGAATCTGAAAGTAGAGTCGCTGCTTTCTTTGTTAAGTCGAGACACTAGAGGTGAATAGGGTCATTTTTTTAACTGAGATATAACCATGAAACTTTCCCAGTTGATTACCTACATTAAGATGAGAAAAAATATATATTACAAGTTTTCTGTAATTTAATGTTTAAATATGCAAATGAGGCATTATCTAATTAAACATGCATTAATTTGCATATATTTAAAATCTTGAGTTTAAAACGAAATCTGAGTGTTGGATAAAGCCAGGTTCAAAATTCTTTTTTCATTGTGTTCACATATTAATATGAGAGAAAAAATACAGAGGGATTTATGGATATCTATTATTATCCTGTAAATCAGAATATACTGTCAATTGCCTTAAAAAATATTTTCGCCAAGTTTTTTGGAATAAAATGTTATATAAATCAGGCTAGGAATAATATATTTAGAAATCTTTCTGTAAATGTCTTCATAATATAACTAGGTACAAAACTGGAAAGTTTGGTGTATGTAGGTGCTACTGAAGTGGAGAATTCGGACTGAGAGAAAAGTCATTTTGAGAAAACTGGCTTCAAAGATTTAGCATCAGCCAATGAGATTGCCCATTTAGAGCTAAATCCCCCCTTTTACTTTCATGATTGGTTGCTGATAAAAAGGAAATGACCATATTTGAATCTGACAGCGTTGTACAGGAGAAAGAGAGCTTTCTAATGGTGTGTGTTATATGACAGGGTGCCGCAGATCGTGACCGCTGAGCAGCAGGATGATTTATAATGACAACTTTTGAAGAATTTAGGAGAAATCTACAGACGCAAACAGACAAAGTGTAGTAAAATAAAGACCTAAATGTGTATTTCGGACTTTTTTTCACCACAAGTCTGAAAGAAGACATGTTATTGAAGACAAATATCCCAAAATCTCAAAATTGACCAGTGAAAAAAAAAAAAAAAGATGTTTTTGCCTGTCTTGTCTCGCCTTAAGGAGCTGGTGTTGAGGGACCAGGTGAAGTTCTCCACAAGGAGGACACAGAGGAATTTGATGTTCTTGACTATCGTTGATGTACAGTGGAGAGTGGTCAACAGCCATCTCTTTTGCTTTGTCTACATTCAGAAATGGGTTGTTTGCTTTACACAAGTCCTTTAGCGTCTGCACTTCCAATGCTGACTCATCGTTCTTGCTGATGAGACCAACCACGGTCGTGTCATCGGCGAACTTAATGATGTGGCTGCCTGGTGCTGTACATTGCTGCACAGTTGTGAGTCAGCAGGGTAAACCGCAAGGGACTGGAGCACACAACCCTGAGGGGCCCCAGTGCTCAGTGGGGTGGTGCTGTTCCCGATCCGGACTGACTGAGGTCTCTCAACTAAAAAGTCCAAGATTCAGTGGATGATGCTGAGTTAAAGTTTTTGACAGTGTTGTGCCTGATTGTGTTCAATGAACGATAGTTTAATGAACGCGCTCATATTTTGGGTGAATGTGAACTGAACGTACTGTATTACTGCCTGATGAACGCTACTGTGAACGCGTTCATTCTGGTGTCTGTGAACGCTCAGTTTAACTTCGTACAATAGGGTGCCAAAATTCTATAGAGCCTTCCAGGCGAAAAACCCGGCTAAAACACACGTTAACAGGCCTTAATATGTAGCGAAAGAAACACCCAATCTGGCAACACCAGCCACCAGTGTCGCACCGCGGCCGCTGTCGACAAAGCAGCGAGCGAGGAGGCGTCGTATGATCATTTAAAAGGGTTTTATGACGAGGTCGGTGAGGATGGGAAAAATCGAACGCTATCTCACGACCGATTCGTGATTAAAAAGTGATTAAAAAGTGGCTAATTCGTGCTAATTCATTTGACCTCACTAGTACGAATTCATACGATTTGTCTAAACCCACGTGATGGGTAGGTTTAGGGGTGGGGTCAGGGGTAGGTAATTTGTATGAATTCATACGAATTGACCAATTTGTAAAATAAGTATGATTTAGCAAAAATCGTACTAATTCGTACAAGTGAGGTCGTACGAAATGTTACGAATTAGCCACCTTGTAAAATTCGTACGAATTCCCGTGAGATCAGCTTGGAAATGTCATTATGGTACATTACATATGTATGGTACATACATACATTTCGGTGCAAACTTTTCCCGTCGATAAAATAATTGTTGTCTGTGGTTGTATATGGGCTCTGTGCCTGTGGCAATAAAAATAATAAGAGAAGAAGCTCGCAACATATGGAAAAAAATAACTATGAATAAACTAGTTCATTTTTTTTTTTTGAAGTATGAACTATGAACTGATCTAGTTCATTTTAAAATGTGTGAACTGAACTTTGAACTAGTTCATGTAGAAAGTGAGCTTTCCCAACACTGGTCTTTAAGCACCATTTGAAATGGTGTCCTTGCAGGTGAATGAGGGCCAGATGGAGGGTGGTGGAGATGGCATCATTAGTGGAGTGTTTTGGACGATACGCAAAACTGCAGCAGGGTCCAACGAGGGGGGATACTTATTTGGAACGGTGGATAATAATGGTAGCCTTGAAGCACATTGAAACGACCCAGCTCAGAGAGAGGTTGAAGGTGTCTTAAGACATCCTCCAACTGGATAGATGGGAGAGTGCTGGTGGCACAGGCTCCTGCCTGCTTGCCATGCTTTCGCTTTATGTCCCCTTCCCCGGCCAACAGCATCAGACAATGTAGAGGACAAGAGGCCTGGTCCCTGTATAGTAGCAAGTCATCATATTTGTTGATTTCCGGATGATTTCTATATCTCAAGTAGTGTCTGGCAACGGTACACGCGATCATCTGTTGCTTCTATGTCCATCTATACTACAAAACAAAGATAAGTAGTGTTTTGGATCTGGAGCGGCCTCTGTGAATTACTGCACCGCTGCCATCTTCCACCCATATCTTATATCCATCCTTCCATCAATCCATATCCATCAATTTATCACATATATATCAATCCATCTCTATAGCCTTTCACATTGTCTATCTCTATGTCTTTATCTCATCAATATGAAAGCACACTTTTGCTTCTACTTTTTGTCATCCTGTTCACTCTATCAGCCTCTAAATCTTCATTCTCTCTCTCTCATTATTCTCATTAGCTCCGCTCAAATCAGCGCTGGACAGGCCGCTGTGATCTTTTCACACACTCGTTAGAGTCGCCGCTCGTTAGCAGGGGCCGGCCTCATTACAGGATGCGTGTGTGTGTGTACGTGGCTGTGTGCCGTTTTAAGGGACGGCGCTGGGTGGAAAATTCAATTTAGTAGATCAAGGGAAAAAAACGT
Organism: Pimephales promelas; assembly: GCF_988280905.1. Taxonomy (NCBI): domain Eukaryota; kingdom Metazoa; phylum Chordata; class Actinopteri; order Cypriniformes; family Leuciscidae; genus Pimephales; species Pimephales promelas. The sequence goes on along the minus strand of NC_142782.1, from coordinate 11,790,579 downwards.
GCTTTTGGCTGGGTTCAGGTGAAAATTGCTCTTTTCATATAACGTGCTTATGAGTACGTGAATGAAAGCCAAGGCAACACAAAGACACACTTACACACGGGCACGCTAACATGTGGCCTTCACGACATCCTACAGCAGCCCGCTGTGTTCTATAAGGGTATAAAACAAACATGGCTAAACATCGCTCTCATTGGGTGGTTTGGCGAGCTATGAAGGACTTCTTTTCTTTGAGGAGGTCTGCTTTAATGAAAGGGAGGACTGTGTGAGGAGCTACCAGAGAACCAACACCGGCCTCTCCTTCTGCCCTCTGGCATTACTGTAATACTACCACACTGTGGTCCTTATAGAGGCATATACTGAAGAAAATTCATTTCACAATATCTAAGAATGTGATAACTTCAAAGAGAACATGTCAAATCCTATCACACCTGAGAAATGTGTGACTGAAGGACGGTCAAGTAGGCGTATTTTAATAAAGCAGATTCAACAACAATAAATCTTTAATTATATTTATTATTTTCCCTCAAGTCCACCGATATATACAGTAAACATGGTCGGTCTTGTGCTAGCATGACATGTTCCACATAACCTGTTTTTGTTTACTTTATGGTCATGGTTAGACTTGGGAGAAGCTTTGCATTGTGATTGTTAGTGTATATAACACTTTCAGAAGAGCTGATATATATTCTCTTAGTAAAAGTATAAATCAGAAAATCCATCTTTTAATGTTGTTTATATGTCTATATGGTGTTTTTAAGATGCTTCAAGACAAACCATGTGAAAAATCATAAGTTAACACCATTACTGAGTATTTCCTCTTTAAAGTCCCCGTGAACCGGAAGTTGCAAACGATTTTTCTCCAGTGCTGTGACGTATTTCCAAGTGAAACGGAATATTGAACAGAGGGCAGGGTTTTACTCTAGCGCTCCTCCTCTCCATCTCTCGCTCATAGCAAACTAACGGTTTGAGGGGAGTGGTTAAGCGTTTCCCCACCCAAGCTGTGAAACCTACGTCATCAGAAAAAGAAACCGTTCCAGACCGGAAGTAACTTTTCAGATTTTGATTAAAGATTACCAAGGTAAAACATTTTTTAAATATATTTTTACTTGCACGGATTAATTGTTCACCACAAGACTTGTAATATGCGCTAACAAAGTAAATAGGTTCAATTTTGATTTCACGGGGACTTTAAAACTGCCAAGTTTTAACTAAAAGACAGTCTCAAAAACGCAGTTTTAAAATCGCTGATGATTCTGACGTCACAAACTACCTTGTAACCAATCACTTAAATGTGTGATCGTCAGCGAGTGGATCTCTGAGCTGGTGTGAGTGAGTGGAGATGGGGTTCATTTGCATATTGGTGATCATTTTGGTGATTAAGGGATAAGATTATTGACAACAGGGGGACTTTAAAGGGTCATTCCACCTCTGGAAAGATGAATGTGTATTTAAAATGGGTAATTTATGTAGAAGAAAGAAATGTAAAATTATTTTTGAATTTTGAGCTTTCTAGACTGAGAAAAGCCAGAAAATGTATTTTTGGCTTATGTAGATGAAAGACAACAACTTCCAGACACAACTTTTGATAATTAGCAAGTTCCCATGTATGTGTAATCTAAACCATTCCAATTATGACAACTCTGAAAACTAGCATGTCATTGAATATGGGCAGTGTTATAGGGGTTTCACAACTACTGATTTTTGCTAGTCGACTAGTTTTGCATAACAGTCGACGACTAGTCGACTAGTCGTTAAATGGTTTATTCTAGGGGTGTGCGACATCACGAATAGTAAATGTCTCCACGATCTGCTTTTGAAGAAATATGGTAGTAGTATCGTGTTACAGTGCATTCTATCAGTTCTGGCGCCTCTGTCTCAACTGTACAACGCGACGTAGCCAACACATCACACGTTAAGGAATTGGTACGGGACACTGCAATTCACAAAAGTTCATTGTTTGCATAAGCCTTGCCGGTTAAACATTTAATTCACGCGCTGTTCTAACGTGCGCTTTCCTGAGCGCGCGGCATATCCCCGACGCTCACAGGCATTAGAAGCCTGTCAAACAGCGCCTGGATACTGGACTAAGTTATCTTTCAAGTCTTATTATGCTAATACTGTTAAATACACACAATTTTTACATAAACAGAATTGGCTGTGTCTAAAGTGAAAGCAAACATTTGAGAGAAAATCTGGGCTAATATGCGTCTATATTAAACACGTCGCGTGCTGGTCTAAAAGCGAGAGTAGTAGGCCTACTCGTATTTTCCACACTATAAAGCGCACTTAAAAGCCTTTAATTTTCTCAATCCGGCCTTTTCTCAAACCTTATAATCCGGAGCGCGTTATATATGGATCAATTGCTGGCGCTCGTGTCCATCTTATGCCCGCTTTGTCACACGGCCAGTTCAACCTCGTATAAATCAGGTTATGTGTGTCTCCCGCTCACGAGCGCTCTCTCTAACACACACACACGAACAGACACTGCTGTCAGCAGGCTGCGAACGTAAGTTACGTGCCCGCCCCAGCGCGCTCACGCTTACTAAATAAACGCCTCACCTCCGACGCCGCGCACTCGCTGCATTCCCTTTAGCACATCTAGTGGATGCATAATGCAAACCCAGTCAAACGTTTGAAAAATGTCCTAAAATAGGTCATTGAAGGTGCGCCTTATAGTGCTTATAGTACTGCCGCTTGTATTTAAAGGGATAGTTGAGGGGGCTGGGGGAGGTGGAGGATTTTAGAGGAACTCTGACAGCACGCTGAAGGACTAGCCTGCAACAAACACTGAACCAGACTATCTCAATGGCTGCAGGATCAACAAAGGCCAATAAACTTGTGTCATGTGGAAATGATGTGATTGCTTGATGGTTGCATGCAAAGAACCTATCAGCCTGTGCCCGTTAGAGTTTCATGACTGAACTATTTGAACAAAATGAACAAAATACATTGTGCTTCCCTGTTGTTTTACACCATTATAAGTTATTAAAACAGCTGATTCAGGACTTTATAAGCTTGAGAGGACCATGTATTGTGCAAATGCTGTCTATGAGTACACCAAGGTTTTAACAAATAAAATCTGGCCAGTGACCTAAAATGAGTTTGACACTGAATTAAATTAAACAATCTGGATTCTTTTCCCATTTTTCTCTCTGTTATGTGTGAGATTTTACAGAAACCCACGTCTTAAGAGTATATACATAGAATAGAAAGAGAAAGAAAAAGACAGAGAGGTAGAGATGGCTGTTTAGAGAATATTTAGAGCCGTGAAGCAATGCCAGAACAGTTTGAGAGAAATTTCCATAATAGGATGCATAGCACACAACACATGGCTTGAGGAAAACACAGCCAGACAAAAAGAGAAAGTGCTGCAGTTTTTTGTGTCATATTGATAACATATGTGTCATGATAAAGAATGCTTTGACATCACTTCAGTGAAACAGCTTTGCTGATAAACACACCCTTTGAATTGAGAGTGAGGAAAAAGTGAAAAAAAAGTTGTGTCAGCGTGTCAGTAGTCAGATCTGTCATTGATATTTCATATAACAACGTTCTTAAACATGAATATAATATCAGCAGTTTTTGGGTAGTAAAGGGAACAGTAAGATCATGATGTCCTGGGATGACTGGTCTATAGATCAGATAAGAAAAGCTCCCGGCAGCATGTTACTCTACACACATACAGTACAAGCTGGAAACAATGAACAGAGATATGTGTGCACACACACATATACACAAACACACACCAAGCCGTTGTATTAAAACAAGAATAAAATGCCTAACAATGGAATGAGAACAGATCACGAAGACCTGTCACGCAGGAGGTTGAGGCCCAGGGCAGGAAAAAGTTTTTTGTTACGAAGTATACAATCAACTGTAATCATGTTCTCATGAGAAAACTAAACTGATCTATCAGTGTTTTAACATCTACCTTGTGAAAAAGAAGTTATCTTTAGCATAATTTTAAAAAAGACGTATTAAAAGAATATGCATGTGTGTGGGTCAGGGTTGGGGAGTAAATGAATACATGTAAGTAACAGCATTACGTCTTCAGGATACAAAAATACGGTAACTGTAATCTGTTACAGCTACATGAAAAATAAAAAAGTAAGCAGATTACAGTTACATTTTGTAAAAAAATGTGGATGCTATCAGGATTAGAATGGTTTCACCACTTAAGACTAAATCAATTAGCATTTTTCCATAATAACGCTATATTTACAGTAGTGATGTGCGGATCACGGTTATATCCATGCAGACTGTTGATAATTTGTGGGTTGGGTGGGCCAAGTAATTAAAAAATAATATTCCAATTAAATGTGGGTGGGTCACTGGTTGATGAGAGAAGTCAATAATGTGTTGATTTTCTAATATAGTCATGGAAATCTCATTTCATGGTAAAACACAATGAACGTGTCACTCTTTTACTTTTATTTACGGCAACAACATACATCTTTTGAGGGAAAACCAGTCATGACCACCTAATGGGCATTATATAAAATGAATATCTTAAAGGGTTGATGAACTGAGAAATCAAATTTTCCACGAGCTTTTGAGATCTAAGAGGTCATCATATTATAAGAATATCCTTGTTAGTCCAATAAAAGCTTTTATTGACACCAGACTCTGCAAACGACTCGTTTTTCAAAGTGGGGAACTATGACGTCAAAGAGGATAAAACACCACCCCCGCAGAAGATGATCAACGCCTACTTCAACACGGCCGGTTTAGCCCCGCCCACCGATTCGCACATTACACGCATAGCTAAATAACATAGATTCCTACCTCGTGATGACAAACCGGATCGAGAGTGAAACTCATTATAATATGCAAAACTGTTATCCACTCACAGCAGTGGGTGTTGACTTCCAAGTCTTCAATGCGAGACACCCATAAAAACCGAGCGTTTTTTTGTAATGTAAAAACCAAGCGAACGTCATTCGTTGACCTCAGACAACAATATAAAAAAAATGTCATATCATGTATTCATGACCCCTTAAATAATTATTTTTATAAAAATATACACAAGCTTAACAGAAATTATTAGGTTTACCAACATGGGAATATTAACGTTTTTGACATTCGATCACATCTCAACTTTTGTTACTTGACTTTATTTACATATGTAACTTTGAAGGGATCCAAAAGTAATCAGATTACATTACTTTCACATTGTGGTGCTTGTATTATGATACTGAATACTTTTTTATGAAGTAATTTGTAACTGAAATGGAGTACATTTTTAAAGTAACCCTCCCAACACTGCTGGAATGTAATGTTTTCAGACACGTAATTGCCAGATAAGTGCAATTGAATGAAAATTAATTTGATTACATTTGACTTAAATACAATTAGCTGCACTTTAAAGTGTTTTTTTGGCCAAATTAAGGGGAACTTAAGTGTACATCTTTAAGTGTGATTTCAAAATTACTTATATTGTCCTTGAAATGTGGTTAAAGTATACTGACGAATGTACTGACAAACATTTATGGTAAACTAAAGTATAATTTAAATCATTTCTATTGAATTTTGTTTGTCATGTATTTTAATAACACATTTGTAAAAATAAAGATGTAATCACTATATTCAAAATCCACTCTACACTTAAAAGTATAAATACTTTACATGTGCTTTGGAATGTTACAGTCATGAAAGTGTACTCTCTTTAAGTATACTTAAGTGGCCTGTTATTTTTTATAAGTGTTATTTTATCTGCACATTTTTATTTTTATTTTAAGAACACTACAGGTGCACATTAGAACACACCAAGTTACTTAGTTCAAATGTTGCATTCCAAATCAACTCTAAAGTCAGAACTTTCTGTCTGGAAATCAGATTTGAAAGCAGTTCAGTTTTCTCATTCAGAAATGAGGAAAGATGTATGTCACATAAATTACGTATGGTATGGATCAGTCAAAGCTCTTGCGTTACATGATGATAATGTCTGTTTGCTGAGACAGGTCACAGCTATAAAGCCCAGTTAATTAACTATTCTGTTCATAATCACACTACATCTGCAGAACAAATGCTAGTACTGCATACCATCATTTATACTCTGCAATTTGGTTGCCAGGAGACATCTTTGTTGACGATCAAGCACCTGCAAAGCAAATGATCGCATTGCAATTTGTTTCTTTATACAACATCCTAAGAATGTCTGGCAATGGGGATGTCTTTATAAAGGGAAGCCTGTGATATCTACTTGGAAAGAATATCCCATATCGGACTTTGATTGAATTTAGCATTAGTATTGTAATAGCCATGGATGTACAGTAGAATTGGGCTTCCTAAAAAAAGAAACCCCAAAGACTTGTAAAGCAACTTTGTTTTCTTAAAGTACCATGCTATTTTTGTGATGTTTTTATTACAGACCAACTGCATAAGAAATGAGTTTCTAGTTTTGCGGATACGAATATTATAAGTACATGGTGTGCATGCCTATTCCTTTCTCATTTTATAGTATATGCCAAGTCATTTTGGTTACCCTTTATTTTACAGTGTTCTTGTTAATGTAACAGTTCATTATTTATAATTATATGCAGCTAACCCTAAATCAAACCCTATTCTAAGTACATGTTGTTAATAAATATTACTCAGTGCTTAAATGTATAATTATACTGTTCAACCTGATTTTGAGCCTTTTCAAAAGAACACAGCGGTGTGCATTTACACATAAATAATGTATACTATATTACACAGTATATTAGCATACTATATTGTATTATTGTATAGTATAAATATTTCAATAAATGAAAAATAGATTTTTAATATAATATAATTTATATTTTATTTTTAACTTTAATAATATAACTAAAATTGCCAGCCAATACGTTATGGTTGTATATGTTTTTACAATGCTTTAATTCATCAAAATAAGTTGAGCAACTTTTTTTATGTTACAAGATTCAATTTAAGTTTTAAGTCAGTTTAATGTGATTTAAGTTGAAATTACTTAAATATCCAAGTTGATTGCACTTGAAAATTGAAGGCAGCAATTTATTTTACAGGTACAGAATTGTCATATGGATAATATAATCTTTATAATCTTAATCCTAAAGCCAAAAAAAAAGCCAAGCCGTGGTGATTCGTAAATGACAATTGGCTTTGTGACAGAATCAATCATTTTATCTTGTATAGTGTCATAATGAATGACAGCTAACAGAAAGAGCAGGTTTCAGTTTTCGGTTACAGTCGTTTTAGACGTTCTACTAACTATAAGTAACTTTTCAACTACATGTCAACTAACTCTTAGTAGAGTATTAGTATATTATAGTACACTGTCAGACTGTTAGGTAATGGTTAGGTGTTAGGCTTTGGGTTAGTAGAATAAGTTTACTTGTAGTCGCCAAGTTACTTATAGACAGTTGAATGTCTTTTGTGGGACCAAAAAAAGTGTTAGCAGATATTAAGCTGACAGTCTACCAGTGGTGGAGGAAGTACTGAATCTCAGTACTTAAGTAAAAGTACAAATAACCAGATAAACATTTACTTTAGTAAAAGTAGAAGTAACACAATGGCAACCATACTTAAGTAAAAAGTACCTGATTTTAATAAGTATTAAAAGTAAAAGTACTTGCATAACAATTTATTCTCTTAATGTCTATTTTCTAATGATTAATAAAACATTTAAATCTAACTCATTCAACCTAATAGGCTACTCCTATAATGATGTTCAAATTTCTGTTGTCACCATTTCTGAAACAGGCTTGCAATTAGGCAATATACACATCATGCTTTTCCTTACTATATGTTAATAACTATGTTTGGCAGTAAACGCGATTCATTTATGGTGTAATTCTGAACCTCTTGGCTTGCCATAATCCCAACCAAACGTATATTACACACGGTGCGTTTCCTATGCACGTAAACACACTGCATTCAAGACGCATTTAGTGTGACCGGGTTGATTTATCTATGGCAACCAAACGTCACTGATCAGAAAATGTAATGAAAAAGTAACAGAAGTTGTAGAAATGTAGTGGAGTAGAAAGTATAATAATTGCTGCAAAATGTAACGAAGTAAAAGTAAAAAGTATGCACTATTTATTCTACTTAAGTAAAGTAAAGATATGTGAAAAATGTACTTAAGTAAAGTAAGAAAGTATGTGAAAAATGTACTTAAGTAAAGTAAGAAAGTATTTGTACTTCGTTACATTCCACCACTGCAGTCTACTAATACTCTAATGACAGTTAGTTGACATGTACTGTAGTTGACAAGTTACTTATTTGTAGTAGAATTTATAAAGTGGACTATCGAAATAAAGTGTTACCCAGTTTTCTTAGTCCTTCGTGTCGGGCTCCGTCACATTTGTGGAGTTGACCAAAAGAACTTCTGTACACAGCTTTCAAACATCACTTTGAGAAAACAGCACGCCGCTTTGGTAACCATTATTTGGTTAAGCTCTTTTTCCCAGAAGTCTACTTCGATGATATCACGTCATTAAAGACAGCAAGCAATGAAGCAACATGTAGTCTGACATGATTCTCGTCACAACATGACAAGAGTTTAAAGGGTTAGTTCACCCAAAAAGGAAAATTAAGTCAATAATTACTCACCCCCATGCTGTATCAACCCCGTAAGTCCTTCGTTCGTCTTCGGAACACAAATGAAGATAATTTTGATTAAATTTGAGAGCTGTATAACTATAGACTTCCGGGACTGGCTCTTGACGGCCCAGAAAGTCAATGAAGAAAATTTTTAAATATTCCATGTGACTACAGTGGCTCAACTATAAGTTTATCAAGCGACGAGAATTCTTTTTGTGCGAATAAACAAACAAAAATAACGACTTTATTCGACTATTCCTTTTCTTCCTTGTTGGCCTGAAACGAGACTTCAAGAGATTTCCACGACGCATGCGCGAGAACTGAACTGAAGTAGTGTAAGTAGATCGCAATTCTCGCGCATGCGTCGTGGAAATCGAAGGAAGTCTCGTTTTAAGGCCAACAAGGAAGAAAAGGAATAGTCGAATAAAGTCGTTATTTTTGTTTGCTTTTTCGCACAAAAAGTATTCTCGTCGCTTGATAAACTTATAATTGAGCCGCTGTAGTCACATGGAATATTTAAACATTTTCTTCATTGACTTTCTGGGCCGTCAAGAGCCAGTCCCGGAAGTCTATATGGTAGTTATACAGCTCTCAAATTTAATCAAAAATATCTTCATTTTTGTTCCAAAGATGAACGAAGGTCTTACGGGGTTGGTACAGCATGGGGGTGAGTAATTAATGACTTAATTTTCATTTTTGGGTGAACTAACCCTTTAACTCTTTCCCCGCCAAACACGGAATTTTCCGGGTTTAATGAAAAAACGCATCTGCGCCAAACACGGAATTTTCCGGGTATCCGTGTTTTAGGTGGTATACGGTAAGGAAGACCCGCGCGCATGTCCTGAATGAGTGCGCAACTCTTTGATCAGAGAAACAGATTGCAATCGTCTCAAACAGTGGAGTAGTGAGACAGACAATGCAGAGGTATATGTAAGGGTTAATGCCCGACGAGGTGTCCATTGTCAGGTTTTAATGGACGACGGCGAGGCGTAAACCGGCCGACGCGCAGCGGAGGACGGTTGCCTCCGCCGAAGTCCATTAAAACCTGACAATGGACACCTCGGAGGGCATTAACCCGCTTATACCATGGTCACTTGCCAAATAAAACATTAGTTTATATTTTAATTAGGCTAAATCTAGTTTTTACAAATAATAACTTGACTGACTGTTTATCTAGCAACCGGAGATATTTATAGTCCGCTTAGCTCGTATCCCTTCAGGTTCACAAATGCATTTTTTTTCATGAAACACAAAGGTAGGCATAGTTTTTTTTTTATTACACATAAAACAATTAATCAAACAACAATAAAAAAACAATTAGCTCTGAGCTCCAGCGATTTGCGCTTAACGTTATAGAGGGCAATAAATTAATCAGATCAAAGAGAGGGTCATTTGCCTCAGGCTCCTTAGGCTTGAAACGCTGTAACGTTCAGCCTTCTCCTGCCTTGGTTGTCTGGACAGCTGCGTAAAACTCCCGCAGGGTCTCATTCAGGGGTGCGTTTCCCGAAAGCATCGTTATCCAACTATGGTCGCAAGTTACGTCGTTACCAATAGAGTTCAATGGAGCAGCGCAGCAGCGGTGTAATTTCCTCCGTTTTATTTACATTTTTTCTTTCTTCAGCAGCATGCCAGTCGTCAAAGTTGCCATATTCTCCATAAATGTTAAAAGAAATAGCACGAAGTCGCTCATTGTTGTATTAGGCTATAATATCTAACGTTAGATGATAGAGCATGTGACTGCCTGTTGCTATGGTTACTCACAGCCGTTGTAGGCAGCGCATTTATTTATTAATTTCGAATGGTAAACAGGCAGTTTCACCAGAACTACTTTACTAGGTGTCCTCTATCACTTTTTAACGGACACCCTGCAGCCAATCAGAATCGAGTATTCACCCAGACCATGGTATAAGGCTGAAGTACTGGAGGTTAATGGACTCGGAGTCCGATCACTCTTTATTTGATAATTCTGAATCTGATCGGGACGAAGTAGTCAGTGAGAGAGATGCACATGTTGTCACAGAAAGTTCTAGCCATGGACGTGCCGCAGATAGATCGTATAATATTATGACACTATAATATGTATGTGTGTGTGCAGGCATTTATGTGTGGCTGTCTAAATATGAAGGTGTAATTGTCAAATTATTTCTCTCTTTGTGCACATTTACCACATTGTAATATGTATTTGTGTGTGTGTGTGTGTGTGTGTGTGTCTAGGCCTTTTTATTGTAATTCCAATTATTCATTATTCACAGGTAGAACACAGAGAGGCAGAGGCAGAAGTTTTATTGCAAAAGTTACATTTCCCTTACATCCTGGGAAATTTGATATATTTTACATTTATTTTATGTTTTTAATTTATTTTGGAAAGTTTTATATATGAAGGAAACAACATCTGAATGTAATCTGCTTTTAAATGCACTTGTTTGATAAAAATACCTTTTTCTCAGTTTTTTGTCCAAAATGTTGTGTTTTTGACAAAACCTACCTCTGTTCAAGAGGCAATAAAACAAGAACAGATGAAGATAAAATAAAAACGTTTTTTTTTTTGCCTAAAAGCAGAGGCTCAGATCTTTATTTTTATATATATCATCTTCATATATTCATGGAAGAAAATATTCAGCGGGGCATTCAAATTTAGCGAAAATCGTCAAAACCCTGGCGGTGGCTGGCAACTTTTTTTTAAAACGCTGGCGGGAAAGAGTTAAGAGTCAAAATCGAATATCTGACAGTGACTATCGTAAAAGACAAAAATATTGTGTAGACTAACGCCCGTTTCACACATACTTCCATTTTTTTCAGTACCCATGTTAACAGGTTAGAGCATTCACACTGCACGCGGATGCAGTCCGTCGATCCGTTCCAGAACGAGTCTATTTCTGCTGTGCTGCAAACGCTGAATGAAAGTGACAGCGCATGGTTTAAGGTCAAAATGAACACAGATTGACCTGAAAATGTAGTAGTTTCACCATAAATGTATTTAATTCAATAAAATGTAGTAATCTCACCATAAATGCATTTCATTAAATACTACTTTTCAACTTTTTACTTGAAGACCGGGGTTTTAAGCAAGAACAATTTACCTCAACCTTTACCTCAATTTACAATTTACCTCAACAAGGACATAATGAACGACACTCGTCTCATTTGTGGAAGTAGAAAGACAAAAGAATGCAAAAGAATTTTAAGAAATTGTTTTGTCAATTTTAAGTTTTACTTTAAAATGTTTTCGATTTTAATATAAATTAATGGTTAAATATTTGACCACTTGCTTGAGCAGCTTAATATATATTTATAAGTCATGCATGGAATTATATTACGTTGTTTAAATAGTGTTTAAACGTGCATACGTCCATTAAAGATTATAAAAGTGTACAAAGAGAATCTCAATGCTGACAAAACTTTTATTTTAATAAAAGTTGCTGCATAACTTCTGAATTTGAAATAAAAATAGTGAGAATGTGTTTGTGGTACAGCCACGATCAGTTACGCGCTGCAAAAGCAGCATATGTGAAAGCACTATAACACGAATTGCTCCTGGACCGTATACGCACCGCACATGCACTGCACACGGAGTATGTGTGAAACGGGCGTAACAAAGCATTGGGTTTAATAATCAACATAATGATAACATCTAATTATGTAACCAACAGTGCAACACAAATCCTGGTTTATTAGAGTTTTAATAAAACTGCATTATATGATGCAAATCAGCATGGGAAACAAGGAAAGACTCCAAAAATGTGGCGCCAAAAAAAGGCAGAATACAATTGGTTTCTTTGAAGATTTCCAACATAAAGTGAAAGGAAATTATGTTTCACTAATAGAGGTATAACATCCGTGGGTTTACTTAAACACCCCTACCCCCATCCTAACCCAGTTTAACTACAATCCCAGGTACGAGTGCCTGTTTGCGGGCACGGCTCCAGTTTCTCTGACCTTTGACCTCCCCAGCTCCCCGGGGGTCTTGTCTGCACTTGCAAAAACAAGCAAATCAGATCCTTTTACCCCAAACAAAACACCTACATACAGAGAGCAGGCCTGTCTTACACACACATGGCTAATCACTGCACACGTGCACACATGAACACGAGCACACGCACGTGCGCACACAAATGACCTCATACACACACACTCACAATAAAAAACACACTTTTTAGAATTATAAAACATGTTTTAGTCCACTAAAAATAATATTATAGTATTATGTTGTGTTAGCCATTGAACCCCATGTCATCATTTTTATACTGTATATGCGGGCTTCACACAGAATGGATTTTGTTCATTCCACTGCGCTACTTTTCCATTGTTTTTCAATGTCATGACCTCTTTACATGTTTGCGCTCACTTTTTTTTCACCATCTCTTGTTTGACATGGCATTCTAAAACAATGTGCTCAAATTAAACTTCTAAAAAAAAAAATAGTCTCCAGACCTTATGCTTTTTTAATCATTCTAGATTCCACTGACCTGGTCTTGAGTTTTTGACAGCAAAAATGCGTACTTTGTGAACTGGCCAATAAAGAGCAAGACCATTTTATTCTTAAAAATAAATAGCCAAGCTGTCAGTATCATGCAACAATACTTCAGGTCAGTCAGCAACAGAACATATTTCTTCCTCCTTCAATCCCTGGGAGCCTCCTCTCCTCCTCCTCTATTATCTCTCTAGACTGAGCAGTTTTTCACAGGGTGATATATGGAGGTGTAATGAGACTCTTTCCTCTATAGTTTGTGATAATCACGCGTACCGACCCTTCCTCCCTACTGTATCACCACACTCACAGATAGCAGCAAACAGGTCTCTGGCAGCGTTGACTTCAGTATTCGATATTCAATATTAAAGGACATTCTGGTTCAAATTAAAGTAAAATGGTGTTATCAAAATAATTTGGACTTGTTCTTCATTGAATTTAACTCTTTCCCGCCATTGATGAAAATGTCCAAAAATGAAAATGAAGTCATTAATTACTCACCCCCATGCTGCACCAACCCTGTAAGACCTTCGTTCGTCTTCGGAACACAAATGAAGATATTTTTGATTAAATTTGAGAGCTGTCTCACTACCACATAGGCTGCCTAAGGGATCGAAACTTGACGGCCCAGAAATTCAATGAAGAAAATGTTTAAATATCCCATGTGACTACAGTGGCTCAAGTATAATTTTATCAAGCGACGAGAATACTTTTTGTGCGAAAAAACAAACAAAAATAACGACTTTATTCGACTATTCCTTTTTTACCTTGTTGGCCTGAGACGAGAGTTCAAGAGATTTCCACGACGCATACGCGAGAATTGCGATCTCCTTCAACTACTTCAGTTCAGTTCTCACGCATGCGTCGTGGAAATCTCTTGAACTCTCGTCTCAGGCCTACAAGGAAGAAAACGAATAGTCGAATAAAGTCGTTATTTTTGTTTGTTTTTCCCCACAAAAAGTATTCTCGTCGCTTGATAAACTTATAGTTGAGCCACTGTTGTCACATGGAATAAACATTTCTTCATTGACTTTCTGAGCCGTCAAGTTTCAATCCCTTAGGCAGCCTATGTAGCAGTGATCCACCTCTCAAATTTAACCAAAAATATCTTCATTTTTGTTCCGAAGACGAACGAAGGACTTACGGGGTTGGTACAGCATGGGGGTGAGTAATTAATGACTTCATTTTCATTTTTGGGTGAACTAACCCTTTAAAATGAAATGAAATGTCCTTTGTGGGACTATTCTTCCCCACCATTGAGATTGACATTTTCAATGTTATACATTAGGGGGCGCTATAACACATCTTCTGAAAGAGTACTGAATCTCCTGATCAAAACAAGGATAAAAAAGAAGCAGAAACAAGTGATAGATTATGTAAGCAGATGAATATGTAAAATAACGCGATCATCAAGATTAAACAGCACATAAATCAAAATTGGCTTTAAAAGCAGAGGGTCTGTTCTTTCTTTTAATATATATCGCTTATCCAGATACTTTTCATAGAACAAAATATTTTGGAGGCCATTGAAAATTATCATAAATCCTGGATGTGACTGGCAACTTTTTTCATAAACGCTGGAAAGAGGTAACCAAAGAGGAAACAGACCCAGAGACTTCTCACACAGAACGTGTTTTTTGCAGTCCACACCCAGATAGCAAACTGACATTGAATCAACGTGAAAATATGACATCGAAACAACGTTGATCTGACATTGTTTTGCTCATCGAATTAACGTTGAACCAACGTCAGACGCGTCATTCTTTCAAAACTAACGGAAAATCAACTTGAAATCAACGCGTTGTTTCAACGTTATGAAAGCAAACCAATTTTCGATTTTCATTTTTTGAAGAATGCCGCGTCTGACGTTGGTTCAACGTTAATTCGATGAGCAAAATCAACGTTGTTTCAATGTCATGAGAGACGTCGTTTCCACGTTGAATCAATGTCAGTTTGCTGTCTGGGCAGCATTTTCACAAAGAAAAAACTATGAATAAAATAAATATAGGTGATGTTACATATTATTTGTTAAGTAACTGGTTACTCATTTTAATGTTTTAGTACTTGACTCTAAAATGACTCAAAAGACACCACTAAGCCTTTCAATGGTGATGAAAATGATGGCAAAAAAGTGATTTACTTACAGCTTCTCGAGGGAGTACAAGCCGGTGAAGGAGCCATTTTTCAGCACACGTATACGATTGTTGCTCAGATTTCTGTGAAGAAATGCAAAAGCAGAGATGAAATGAGTCATTGTGATGACAGTCACTAATCACACATTCACAGACAGCGATATAAAATAGAATCCATCCATGCATCCAATGAAAACAGGCCTCACTCACACACTGTCATACACACCCTTGCCAACACGCATGCAGAACCAAAACACACAAGCGCATGTCCAACACAAACACGCATATAATAGTAAACACCTTGACACAAACGTGCTTATATGGCTAGGCACCTCAGACAAGTACGCTCGCCAACTCTCACACATATTCTTCATTTGCTGCCTTCAAACCCTTTGACTGCAGCTTTAGATTCTGGTATATATAGAATGTAGAAGTACAGAGACTTGCTACTGCCAGTGCATACACAAACACACTGCTGTGAGCACGTAAGAGCTACTGCTGCTGCACAAACAGCACCTACTGTATGAAATTTACCGTAGTAGCCAATCTATACAGGTGGAGCTGGGGAAGGTGGAGGGTTTCAATGGAACTCTGAAAGTGCAGCAAACTGCTTAAGCAAACACTGACCAACTATTTAAATGTTCAGCAGCAGAATTTGTCATTTTCAGCAGTACAGTAAATTCTTTTAATAAACAATTAAATTTGCTGATATTTATAGTTTTGCAAGGAAAGTTGACCAAACCGAATCGTTGCGAAATCCCCTCGTTCTCGAAAACCAATCGACAGAGTATAAGAAAATACAAGCCAGACTACATTAGTTATGTAGATCCATACATATACCAAATCATAACCCATTTTCTCAGGACTCTTTTATTAATAGAAACTGCAACAGCATTTATTTGACATAGATATGTGTAACATAATAAATATCTTTACTGTAACTTGATCAATTTAAAGCATCCTTGCTGAATAAAAGTTTTCACTTTTTTAACAAAAAAAAATCGGATTGACCCTAAACCCTTAAGTCAGATTGCTATTTCAGAGATGCACAGAAAAAGTGCCCATAGTTACACAAAAGTGTCCATAGTTATTAATAAACACTAATGTAATATTATGTAATGTGTACACTGTACATAAAGACAGTGTTTAACCAACAAGAGGAAGAGGGAGAGCGTCGTCTGGGAAAGGATGCTGCCCAAACACGATTTAAATTAAGCAACCCGACAGCTACATGTATGAAGACAACGGCATCAACTTCAGCCATCACACGGGCTGTTTCCAATTAATCTTCACGGCTTAATGGAGGGATGGAAAGGGCGAGGGCATGAGGAAGAGGAGGGGGAGGAAGCCATAATCTTGATAATCACAGTGGATACATTTTTACATCAAAAGGAAGTCGAGGTCCACATCAAACGCGCGCCCGGCTCTTTTCCGTGACAATTATCCCTTTCGCCATTGGCTAATGGGCCTGAGACCAGAGAGAGTCTTATCAGAAGCAAGAGAGGAAAGAGAAGAGGAGGAGAGAGAGACGTTTGGATGTTGGTATGGATAAAGCTCACGAGTAAAACCGGTTTGCATTAGGTTTGTGGCTGACATGGACAAACAAAAACAAACAAATGCAAACCGATCCCGCCATTGTGCGTGTTATATGTCAGATCTATTTCTGTCTGTTTTTAAATCATATACGGAAGCAATCAAAGAGGCCATTCATTTCGGTTATTTTCCCACAGTTTGTGGGACATTTTAGGCAAGACAATGTTTTTATACAGCAGCCACTGCAACATGATAAAACCATTGTTCAATAATTTATCAGTCAACAAATAACATGCAAATTCATTTTTTCAAGATCAAGTTGGGTCCAAAAGTCTAAGACTTTGTAAAACTATAATTAAAATAACAGAGAGATTCATTTAAATAATAAATGTACCCCTTTTTTTTCTAAGGCACATTTCTAAAAGCTACTTTAATGTCCTACTTGAACTAAGGCCTAATGCTGACTTAACCTAAACCCTGTCTGTGAAACCGGACCATAATTTATTTTCAAGTCTACGTGGAAAAAAAAAAAATAGGCCAAAGAGACGTTAGCGGAAGAGGAAAATCATTTCACAGGAAAGCAGACTTTTATTTTGATCAAAGATTGCAAAGACTAAGATTTATTTTCTTTGGAGCAGCATGGACTGGAACAGGAATGTGAGTTAAAGTTGCAATGAAATGGAAGTAGTGACAGATCAGCAGGAGTGAGGTTTAAGTGAACTTTAAGTCCTTAAAAATGTCACTAGAGAGAAGGTCTAGTGTTTTGATTAAACATTACAAGGTCAAAACATCTTTAAAAAAATGAAACATGAGTATATGAATTGTTCACAATAAGATAGATGGGGTGAATAATTTACTGCTGACTAAAAAAATTCACATTAGATCAATATAGATATCAACTTTTCTGAAGTATATATATTTCGTTGGTCCTGCAGCGTTCATTAGCCCAACTGTTTATTCATGCAAAATAATACAGCAATATGTTCTAAGCCTTTTAAAATAGTCAACACACCAACAGTCTCATTGGAAAAAAAACATTCCTCCACCTACATTTTTGCTAAACCAATGCAGATTATTCACACAACATTATGAAAACATAGCCTGTAATTGATTATTAAAAAGGTTTATTTTCATGAGGCGTTTCCTTGCACAATACCATTTTATGGCCTCAAATCATTTTTACGATAGTGCATCATTTGTAACAAATACATTTTGAAGTTCAGTGAGTCCAGTGAAACACGAGTTAGAGCTTAAAGGCCGTGTTGCAGGGTTGCACCACTGTCGATTAATGGGTACATAAATCACTCAAGATATGTATGTCATTTTTAAAATGTCCCAAAAATGGTCTTAAAGACCAATTTTTTTTACGGTTTTGGTATTAACATTTTTTAACGTAATTCTGTGATGATGTCACATTGGGGAGAAGTGGAGGAAAGGTAGCCTCAGCCTAGTATTAGAATTATAGTGACTGACTGGGATGAGGAAGAGGTGGCAAGAGCCAACATGTATGATGGCTCGCAGCCGTATAATTTCAAACCTGCCAGACGTGAGAGGGCAAAGGAGGAAATGCCAAGAACTGATGGCCATCAAAGCCAATTAAATGCATGGTCCGATGAGAATAAGTGGAGAGTTGGTGAAGTGTCCTGGTGAGTTGCTATCATTGAGCACTAGAGCTAGTCTATGAGCAGCAGCACACAATAACAACACATTTTTATTTGCATTTTTTTTTACTGTCATTAAATAGCACTGAAGTAAGTGAAAAATCAATGTTTTCTTTATATCTAGTGGCAGTGATCATGACGTTAGTCCAGATAAGTACCGGGGGCTGGTTGCACCAACTGTGCGTAAATTACAACTTAGCCTAGTTTCGACGTAAATGGGCACCAAATTACAATTTGCGCACTACTAAATATTTTTCTGTTGCACCATTAAACTTAGTTTAAACGTAACTGTACGTTCCAACTAAATATTTACGGCATTAAGGAGTAACGGTTGGACTAAAATGTCAGATAGATAAACTGCATTAATAAGCTCTTCTTTTACCTGACAGACTTCAATTCTCTACACATATATGACAATGCTGACATTTACACTCACTTACAATTTAAGAGAGAGAACATTATGTGAAAAGATTACTTTGTTAGCAGCTCTTTAACATGAACCCGTCCTAAACAGCGCCACTGTGTGCATCGGTACATGTTGTGCATGTCAAATATCCATCATAATCAATAAATGCAATTTCTTGTTTTTTGTATCAATATTTATTCATTGATGCTTATTAATTTCATTTCAAATACACTTTCTGAATGTTATTCATATATAAAAACACTTATGTTATTCATGATCAAGTATCGTATTAAATGGAAACTTATTTTTAGCGTTAGTAACGTGAGGCAAAAGAAGTTAGAATAAAGGATAAACTGAAATTCACGGCATTTCCACACAACTTCTGCTCACGCATTTGAAGGCTGCTATTGGCTCATCTCTAAACGGCAGCTCTAAACGTCATATTATGCGACTACGCATTAATTTACGGAGAGTTTACGACTTACTAGCTACGTTCTACCTTAGGAACAAATGGTGCAACGGAATAAAGTAAAGAGTTAGTTACAAACTAGCTAGTAGTTACAAAGCCTCTAGTTGGAACTTTACGTTACAATTTCTATCTATCTATCTATCTATCTATCTATCTATCTATCTATCTATCTATCTATCTATCTATCTATCTATCTATCTATCTATCTATCTATCTATCCATCCATCCATCCATCCATCCATCCATCCATCCATCCATCTATATCTATCTATCTATCTATCTATCTATCTATCTATCTATCTATCTATCTATCTATCTATCTATCTATCTATCTATCTATCTATCTATCTATCTATCTATCTATCTATCTATCTATCTAGCTAGCTAGCTAGCTAGCTAGCTGCTAGCTATCTATGCTAACATTATGCTATCTGGTTTTCTGCCTATCTCTCTCTATACTAGCCTATCTATCTATATCAATATCTATCTATCTGTCTATCTATATACCTAGTCTATCTATATCTATGTATTTACTGTAACTTGCTCTCAGAGCGGGCTTTGGTAAATTCTCTTCCCAAGGTTACGTACGTAATGCAATGCAACAATGCAGGAGAATCGTTGCCAACCGCTGTAAGATAGTACCTACTTTTTCTTATTAATCTGTTTTGTGATACACAACAACGTAAAATACAATGGATAACAGTTTAAATGTTTATTACCAATAAGCAAATTGCACAAATTCGTTGAAAAATTAACCCTGCAACATGGCCTTTAAAGACTTGTAGCTCCAGCTAAAATGACATGGTTGCTTCAACAAATGTGACATGTTTGCTTTTGTTAAAACTAACGGTTATGTTTAGGGTTTGATATGTTGCATAAAGCATAAAGAAAATTCCCTCTTTTCCTCGCCCACATCAGACTTCAGACACTTCAGGCTTGTGCTTGTCAAAGAGTGACAACAATAAACACACAGTTAAAGACAGTAAACATCATGACCATAGTGTACACCTGGCTTTATCCAATCAGACTTTAGAGTTGTAATTATCCATTATATAACTGCATATAAATCCTGAAAACTTTCTAAAGTGTGCTTTAGTGATTCATGTTCCTCTTTCGACTGTCCTCAATGTGTCACAGCCTAATAGACCAGAACTGGCTCTATATTCTCTTGTCGTTAGGAAGTGTGTTACCAATCAGGACTTAAGAATGTGTTTGCAGTATGAGTGTGTGCATTCGTTGAGAAAGAGTGTGTGACTGCTTCCGTTTGCAAATCAGCAGCTGGTTCATCTTATTTCCTGCCTTGTCACAAAAGTTAATGAGCAGATTTAACCAAAAAAGCAGTCAAGGCAGCCACTTTTTGTGCAAACACTTTTTTATGTAAAATCTAGTATAGAATGGCATTAGTGTAACCCCTCTGGTTCAACTGGCACCGATCCAAGCGGGATTTGAACCGATGTTTCCCTCCATGGGAGGCGGGCACGTTAACAAGGAACCTATAGACCAAAGCCTCTAACATCAGTCACTAGAGTGCCTCTTGAGGCCAGGAGAATAACATTTACTCACACAGCTCTTAGCTGGCCTCCGTTACACTCAACCCCTAAACCTCACTCCAATCCGGGTGACGGCTCCAATGTTACCCTTCTGGTTCTACTTGGGATACCCTTCTGGTTCTACTTGGTCCCGAGTGGGATTCAAACTGGAAGGCAGGCACGTTAACAAGGACGCTAAAGGATAAGTCGCTAGTGCACCTCTTGAGGCCAAGGGTGTGAGGTTTACTCGAACAGCTCTTACTAGCTGGCCTCCGTTCCAAATAGCAATGCCAAGGTCATGGGTTCGATTAGTAGGGAATAAAAAATGTATACCTTAAAGCTGCAGTCTGTAGCTTTTTTGGGGTTAAAAATGATCCAAAATACATATTTGAGAAAATACATAACCAGCCAGTGTTCAAAACGATTTGATTGCCTTACCTCGATTTAAATCGGTAAGCTTGTAATGATGTTTTTAATTCCAGTGGTACTGGTGGATTTCATTGGGAGATTTGAGCATGTCTTTTTGTCATTACGCCACATCTGTACACATAAAGGAGTCTCGGCCAGTAGGGTTTATTGCGTGTGAGGATGTTGAAGGTGGAGATTTATAACCTTTTCTCACAGCACTTGATACACCGTAATTAAACTTATCAATTTGATGGCGGATCCAGAAAGGTTCAAACGACAATCACCAGTTACAACAGATTCAACCGCTGTAACATATGGTTCGGACTTCTGAGTGGTTACAGAAAAAAAGAGACTGCAACCGGACCCATGCGAAAACAAGGATACATCTCGGAAGGACATTACATGTAGTCACGCAATGCTTGCTTACGTTGTTAATATTATCAATTTGAGAACAAAGTATAATTTGCATGGTTTTGTGTGATATGATAACTCAAAAACAATTGTTAGATTTAAGCAGCTCGATTTACTGCAATGTCAGAACCAGAACAAAAGTGGATGTTTCTTTCTAGTTCAGAGGACATTTTCTGGTGAAACTTTGGTCATACTTCCAAAAAGAATAATCTGTGATTCTGAATGCCAGTATAGCATACCCAGATAGCAAACTGACATTGAATCAACGTGGAAATATGACATCGAAACAACGTTGATCTGACATTGTTTTGCTCATCGAATTAACGTTGAACCAACGTCAGACGCGTCATTCTTTCAAAACTAACGGAAAATCAACTTTAAATCAACGCGTTGTTTCAACGTTATGAAAGCAAACCAATTTTCGATTTTCATTTAGCTTTGAAGAATGCCGCGTCTGACGTTGGTTCAACGTTAATTCGATGAGCAAAATCAACGTTGTTTCGATGTCATGAGAGACGTCGTTTCCACATTGATTCAATGTCAGTTTGCTGTCTGGGTAGTCTCCTCAAACATTGTGTTCATCCATGCTGTGCTGTGTTGAGGGTGTTGAAGTACAACGTAAAGTTGATAATTCCGTGAATGACTGCAACAGAGATGGCGACAAAGAGGAAAAATGCCGGACTGCAGCTTTAAATACAAGTCATTTTAGATAAAAGCATGTGCCATGTGTGTAATGTAAACAAACTCCCTATACTGTCCAAAGACAAAATGCAGTTCCTACAAAAATCTGCTCTTCTGAGAGATATGATTTGGCTGAACTATGCTTAGATAAAACTGAGTGTGAAAATTAATCTTAACTCAATCTTGCCATTACTCTGTTTTGGAGTAATCATTACATTTGTCGCTTTTTACATTTGTCCAGACTGTGCTTTGTTCACACAAAAAAGCAGTACTATACGTAACGTTGTGCTATTATACCTAAAACCTATCAACAGATTTTCACAGCTGCTTTTTGTATGACTAATGCTAACGCTAGCAACCTCGCTAATGACTTCCCGCATATGTGCACATGTGTGGACAAACACACAGCTAAACTACATCCTGCCATCTAATTAAAGTAAATTAAAGGGGACATTTCAGAACCAACACAAGTGCCCCAAAAGCGAGTCTTTGGGTTTTGGCTCAAAGTGAATGAAAATGACATCTTGCCTTTGTCAGGTCATTACTAAGGGTGACTACTCCAAACCACTAACCGACTGCAGTCATCCTACTGTTGCAGGATGTAGGGAGGATCAGGACACACAGTACTGGGACACGGCCAGCCGAACAGATCTTCAAATAGCTCTTTGACCCTGATCTACCCCGCCTGATGCTCTGGTTGGGCACACCAACCGTCAACTAACTGAAGCCAGACACTAGATAAAAGCTGAAAACCAGACAGATCTGCTGCATAATTTAATACAGAGAGAGACTGAGAGATATCACTGGCAAAAACACAAACGGTTAATTGGACCCAGAGACTATAGAGCTATAGATAGCAATGAGTCAGAAACCATTTAGAAAGCGAACGTGTGGAGGTTATGTGTCATGTAAGGTCTTGGGTTGCTGTAAGTGGCTTGTGTTAGTATGTCTGTGTATATACATTAAGTCAAGTCAAGTCATATTTATTAATATAGTGCTTTAAACAATATCATATTTCAAATCAGCTTTACAGTGATAATAGGAAATTGCAGTAACAGAGATTGTTTTGGCTTTACAGCAGCTCTAGAATGAAGTTATTGTTATTGTCCAGGTAAAGTAAGTTTTTGATTGATTCACTTCTGTTGCAAAGATAATTAGTTATTAACTTAGGGACCACTTATACGACAGTTTTAAATGAAAACAGAAAACTTTTAATGCGTTCTGGCCGTTCATTTGCACGACAACTGTGTTTTTGATACTATTTGTGATATTATATGATGCATACAGTACATTTCTACATGCAGTCGTACAAAACCTTCGTCATGTGAATCCCTTTTCCAAAATCTGGATTTTGAAGAAGCTGTTTCTTTCTCAAAGTAAAAAAAAATGTAATTGTGAGGTAAAGTTTAAAAAACAAATGAAGTAAAATTGTGAGATTTTATATCAAAATCACAACAAAAAAAAACATAAAAAATTCAAAATATACACTTATGTAAAGGATTATTAGGAACACCTTTCAATTTCTCATTAGTGCAATTATCTAATCAACCAATCACATGGCAGTTGCTTCAATGAATTTAGGGGTGTAGTCCTGGTCAAGACAATCTCCTGAATTCCAAACTGAACGTCAGAATGGGAAAGAAAGGTGATTTAAGCAATTTTGAGCATGGCATGGTTGTTGGTGCCAGACGGGCCGGTCTGAGTATTTTACTGTCCAATTTTGGTGAGCTCTTGCAAAATGTAGCCACTTTTTCCTATTTGTAGTGGAGATGAGTAGTACCCGGTGGTGTCTTTTGCTGTTGTAGACCACTTTGAGGCGTCAGAACAGCAGAAGACCCCACCGGGTACCACTCATCTCCACTACAAATAGGAAAAAGAGGCTACAATTTACAAGAGCTCAGCGAATTTTGGACAGTTTGAAGACCTGAAAAATGTTGCCTGGTCTGATGAGTCTCGATTTCTGTTGAGACATTCAGATGGTAGAGTCAGAATTTGGCGTAAACAGAATGAGAACATGGATCCGTCATGCCTTGTTACCACTGTGCAGGCTGGTGGTGGTGTTGTAATGGTGTGGCTGATGTTTTCTTGGCACACTTTAGGCCCCTTAGTGCCAATTGGACATTGTTTAAATGCCACGGCCTACCTGAGCATTGTTTCTGACCATGTCCATCCCTTTATGGCCACCAGGTACCCATCATCTGATGGCTACTTCCAGCAGGATAATGCACCATGACACAAAGCTGGAATCATTTCAAATTGGTTTCTTGAACATGACAATGAGTTCACTGAACTAAAATGGCCCCACAGTCACCAGATCTCAACCCAATACAGTATCTTTGGGATGTGATGGAACAGATTCACTCACAATTGTGAGTTATGAAATTGAATGATCTAGCCACAATTTATATACAGTATAGTGACTATGAGCCATGAAGTCATATTGTGATCCAGATTTAATTATGCCAGCTCTGACCTAGCTTCAAAGCATAGTTGTAAATGCATTATGCCACCTCTGAGCAGCAGTAAACGGTCTGCCATTTCAGAAGCGCTTCTGTGCCACCTTTGCAGTGTAAATTTGGCAATTCTGTCATTTATAAAGCTGCAATTGTGAGCTATAGTCATGATTATGAATTATGAAGTCATACTGTGAATTACAATGTCACATTTGTGAGATAAAGTCACAAGAAAGCATGAAAACGTGTAGGCCTTCCTTGAATGCAAATAGCCACTTTAGAAAAAAAGCAACTGCCAGTTATGTAATGTAAAAAGTCACTATATTGTGCAAGGAATAAAAGGTTTTGTTCATAATTTGAGTTGTAATGTTGCAATTAAGAGATATAATGTCACAACTGTGAGATATAAAGTCATGAGAAAAAAAATCCTTAATTGTGAGAAATATTAGAAATGTGAGAATCGTTTTTTTTGTTTGTTTTCTACTTTGAGGCGAAAACAGACTTCCATAGGATCTTATACAAGGAAACAAACTGCATTGTTCTGAATAGAACAGCAGGCAGGGATCCGCACACACTGACACCCGCATACGAAAATACACACCGAAAAACATGCTGCGTACACACACGCACACAAGAACTTGAAGCGGTCCGCTCTGTAAACAAACTGAAACAGGCGGTGCTCCTGTTCAGCTAAACAGGAAGTGGAGAAAATGAGCTGTTTATACAGAGCTCGGCTGACTGAGGTCAGAGGTCAACCCCAGAGCGCTTCCTGCTCTGCTGTGTGATGGACAGGCCAGAGAGTGAGAGCAGGTGGACAACAGAATGAGGGGAAGAGATAAGAATGATATGACAAGACAAAGATAAAAGCTAGGAAGGGAGGAAAACAGGACAGGAATCCAGTTAGAGGATGAGTATAAAGAGAGCAATCAAAAGAGAGAACAAATGTCTTGCTACTTGAAATCAAAATTGACATGATTTAGTTTAATGCAGTCATGTTTAAATATCATTATAACATGTTGAGAATGCAGAACTGAACAGCATGTGTTAAGTAGGAGCCATTGAAAAGAGTATGTCGCTACTTTTGAAAATAAAAATAAACACAGTAGCAGGCAAAAGTTTTGGATCGGTAAGATTTTTTTTAAGGTAAGAAGTCTCTTCAGCTCACCAAAGCTCCATTTATTAAAAGCTTTTTTTTTTTTTTTTTTTTTTTTTTTAAAGCAGTAAGCAGTAATATTGTGAAATATTATTACAATTTAAAATATGCAAAGCTGAATTTTCAGCATCATTACTTCAGTGTCACATGATTAAATCGTTCTAATATGATTTGATGCTCAAGAAACATTTCTCATTGTTGTCAATGTTGATAAAAAAGTTTAAATAAAAATTCTATATATATATATATATATATATATATATATATATATTATTATTATTATTTTTTTTTTTTTCAGGATTCTTTGATGAATAGAAAGTGCAAAAGAACTGCATTTATCTGAAATAGAAAGCTTTTGTAACATTAAACACTACCGTTTGGGGTTAGTAAGATTTTTTGGGGGGTGAAATAAATAAAAGAAATCAATACTTTTATTCATCAAGGATGAATTAAATTGATCAAAAGTTACAGTAAAAGACATTCATAATGTTTCAAAAGATTATTTTTCAGATAAATGCTGTTCTTTTGAACTGTCTACTCATCAAATTTTATTTTTAACATCAAATCATCATATAGAGTGTGGAAGTGATGACGTCACTGTGTAGGACAACTCGGAAGTTAGTGGCGCATGGGTTCCCTCGGTGGAAAAGCTATGCATTTTCCCTATAGACTTTTGGAAAATCGCAAAAAAATAAGATTTGTGTTTAACAAAGAGTTTTGACCTTTACACATTTTGTCTATCAAGATCATCTTTGCAAGTTAATCCAAAATTTATACATTTTGAAGTCTATATAAAGATTTTAAAAAACACAAGCAGACACATTAAAGTTTAAAACAACATAAGTAAGTCTGTGTGTTCTATGTCATAGATCAAAACGTGAAAATATTTAGACGCTTTGTTCACCACAGATCATATTTCAGGCGATTTAGCAAAAACCCATTCAAAAATCCCATAGACTTTAGTGCGAGGGAACCGGGAATGTTAAAATGCTAACTCACTTCCACGTTTTGGCCAACAGAGTGACGTCGTAACTTCGGCACTCTACTAGAATGATTTCTGAAGGATCATGGGGAACTGAAAACTGGAGTAATGATGCTGAAAATTCAGCTTTGATAACAGGAATAAATTAAACTTTACTACATTCACATAGAAAAAAAGTCGTTTTAAATTGTAATACTATTCTTATTGTATTTTTAATCAAATAAATGCAGTCTCGGTGAGCAGAAGAGACGTCTTTTAAAAACATTAAAAATCTTACCAATCCAAAACTCTTGACTGGTAGTGTATACAATACCACATAAAGAAGTAAAAGGAATCAATAAGGTACCCGTAAGTGAACTGGGGGAAAGAAATATGACAAAAAACAGACAAACTTGAACTGGTCCTTCTTAGTAGCAGTGGCTCTGTCCTTCAAACAGCAGACCTCAGTAAAACAGCTAACCTACACAAACCAGACCAGTCTAAAGCTCCTTAATTGAATTGTCAAAATCAGCAGTGACATTTAAGACATACCCCATCAGTCATCTGAGCTCTGATACCACTCAGCGTGCTATAATTATTATAATTACATCAGAGACAAAAGGACTTCATGCATCCCTTTGTACAGTTGAGGCCATGTGCGCCATGTCAAATATCGTGCATTAGCCTGATGGGTTTCGAAAGACATGCTCAAATATATTGTATCACAAATCTGCTACAGTATAATAAGTCAAGATCACAGCGTCCTGCTGAGGTGTGGAAGCATAATGTGATGCAGTCTGTCAAGGACGAGTGTTTCCTCTGTGACTGCAGTGGTTTTCAGTTCCTCCCTGTTCTTTGCCACTCGCTGGAGTGGTTTGGCTCAATTTGTCTCTTCAAACCGCAAGGCCTCTGAGACGAAACAACAGTCCTGTCAGTTTGTCCCTCGGACAGCTAAATGGTCTTTTGCCTATAGGAGACCTGAAACTTTAAAACAACTTATTTTAGGACATCCTTAACAATGTCAGACGTCCTATTAGACAATTTTGTCCTAAAAGACAAACACACAAGCACGTGTGCAACGCACACACAGGTCAATTGGCACAATGTTACCTCTTGAGAAAAGAAGTACACTTAACATATGTTTAAAAGAAGTATTATTACAGAAATAACTTACTTTAAAAGAACATACTTACGTCCTGTCATGTTTTATACACTTGTTGAACAAATAAATTAATATTAAATGCAATTATTTGAGTGTTTTTTGACCTATTCTATGATATTTACATATTTAAAAATGATTTGTATTGCTTTTGAAATATTGTTATTGTCTACTGCTGAATGTACTGACAAAAATGTATGCTAAACTAGTTTATAGTTTATTAAGTAAATATAAAATAAGTACACTTCAATGCCATTTCATTATTTTGAAACTTGTATATCATCTATTACATAATTATTTAAACTTAACTGTATACATTTGTAAAGATGAAGCTGCCATTTTAAAAGTACATTTTAAATATATTAACTTTCAATGTATAAATAATACATTACAGAGTCAATTATAATAAAGTACTTTACATGTTATTAAACTTTTTTAAATGCATTAAAACGAAAAAAAGTTCAAATAAAATAAATTAAAATAAAACTTTTAATTTGACATGATTACAAACTGTGTTTTTTTGTTAAACTGCACATAAGTGTGTTAAAAAACAGTCATGAAAGTGTACACTCTTTAAGTACACACTTTATGTCACTAATATTATACTATATGAAAGTATAGTTTTATTGAAATATACTTTTCAATATTCTAAGTAAACTACAAGTGCACATTAAATACATTTCAGTCCATTTAATTTTTAAAAGGGACCCAGAGTCTCCTCTCTTTCTTTCTTATGAAAAGATACCAACATATTTACCAAGATACCATATTTAGCCACGATTAAGGAGATTAGCAGCAAACCCAACATTCGTCATGCCTGTATTAGTTTGCGTGTGCTTTACATGTGATTCTCAGTACCGGTACTTCAGCGTCATTTAGAGACGTCTCATAATATTACTTCATTTTCTCTATACCTCTGGAGCCAAACAGAAGAACCGCAGACTGGATGGGAATCACACAGTGGGATTTAAATTTAATAATGCTGAGCAGAGTTTAGCCAACAAGCTCCCATTAAAGGGACCTCCTCTTTGCCCGAGACGCCTACGGCACATTATTAACAACTGCTTTATTGACCTCAGAAGAGACGCCATGTTTAATTTGACACAAATGTCGAATTTTTTTTTTTTTTGGTTAAACTTTATATAAAGTTGTCCTTGTTAGAAGTGTAATTACACATTTAGGTGCGGAGTATAAGCAAGCAATAAGGTACGAGAGGCTGTGCTGTAGTAACGGCTGAAGGGCGTTGTTAGGCATGACGTGAAGCGGAGTAACCCATTCAGCCGTTACTTATTCACGATACAGCACTTGCCTCGAGTACCTTATTGCTTTTATAAAACGATTACCACACAATAAAAATATTAAGTAAAAAAATAAAAAATGTATTAGTGCAACTTCATTAGAAAAAAATAGTCCCTACAACGTTCCAATGTGTAATATGCAAGAAAGCTCGATTACACTTTAGAATATTGTTCCTTCGTTAATGAATAACTACACAAGAACCAATGAGTAACACAATATTAACAATCTAGTAACTATTATTAACTAACAAGAAACTCTGATTAACGAACTAGTACGTAATAGCGCACAGATGAAAGTGTTACTAGATACTTCTGTGGGAATTACTAATTATTTGGATCCGTATTATAAAGTGAAGATCATTGGAACTAACTAGTAATTACTCAAGTGTTACTACATGATCTAGTCATGATCTGTGCAACCGTTTGAGATTTTTGGTGAACTTTAGTATACTTTTAGAAAATGTCTTTAGTAACACTTGAGTAATTACTAGTTAGTTCCAATGATCTTCACTTTATAATACGGATCCAAATAATTAGTAATTCCCACAGAAGTATCTAGTACCACTTTCATCTGTGAGCAATTACTTACTAATTTGTTAATAAGAGTTTCTTTTAGTTAACAGTAGTTACTAGATTTTTAATACATTTTTCAGTAGTTCTCTGGGAAGCATTAAAAAAATAGTAGTTATTGATTACTTAATAGTGAACTACCACTTTCGTCTGTGCGCTATTACTTACTAGTTCGTTAATCAGAGTTTCTTGTTAGTTAATAATAGTTACTAGATTGTTAATATTGTGTTACTCATTGGTTCTTGTGTAGTTATTCATTAACGAAGGAACCATATTCTAAAGTGTAACCGAAAGCTCAAATAAAAACAACATAGGAACCGCAGTGTTGCACATTGATAAATAGAACCGTTGGGTGAAGCGGTCATAGCAGTGTTTTATCATTAATAAAGCACAGCTATTGACCAATCAGAATCAAGGATTGGAACTAACCGTTTTATAATATGAATTAAGAGGACGCAGAGAAGCGAAACGACCCCTAAAGTTTCCTGTCACCGTAATGCTCACTGATTACAATCACCTCTCTGTCCATCCACTGACTATCTTCACATCTGTCTTCCAAATTCACTGAGTGTCCGAAGAACGACCAGTGTGTAAAATCTTTGGAGTGACTGCCGTCAGCACAGAACTGTTGCGAATGTCGATCTAGAGTGACGTGATGAACTCCGATATGTATCTGATTCAGGACCACATATGGAAGTGTCCCAAATCAGAAGATCAGATCAGAGATTTGTGCTGTTCACACTGTAAAATATATATGTGATGCGATCTGGGAAAACCCGTCGGATGTCGCACTGGTACGTTTTCAGTAGAGTCTAAATATAGATTGAATGTCAGTTTTTTGTCAAAATTGGGTTTTTATTAAATTATTATTCTATAACATCTTGTCTATCATCTCTGAATATATCTTGGGAAAATTCACTAGTTTAGTGCAGAAAAATAGCGATTTTTAATGTCCAGCTGAAAAGACTGTGTTTCTCTTTAAGAACACACACAGCGACGGAGCAGAGGGGCAAAACACAATATAGTTTGAAGCTCCTCGTTTAAAAGACCTCTCAATCGTCTAATTTCAAAACTAGACGAGTTTACGAGCTTACAAACTGAGTTTGTAAGCTTTCTAATGATACCTAATCTATGATGATTACTAAAATATGTCATATGAAAAAAAGGCAATAAAAAAGGGAGCGCCAGTTGTCCCGATAGCAGGACATGACCATTAATTAAACCTGTTTTTCCTTAAAATTCCAGTTCTGAAAATCATAGCAATCAGATCACAGAGCAAATAATATAATTCAGATTTGTCCTACTTCTGCCTCAGTGAGAAATTAGCCTTTAAAGCCACCGAGTGACCCTACTTTCCTTGAAAGAGACCAAACAGTTTTCAGTTTCGTTTGATGGTCTTAGTTAAAGGCATGTAACTGACTTTTATTCTACTAGTGTTAGTCTCATGGGCCGTTTACACCTGGTTTAGACACATATTGGTCGATCGGATCACAGGTAGGGAGACACTTACTTTACCTGTTTACACCCATAGGCTTAGTGATTTAATCTGTCTCTTTTATCCACTTTCAAACACTTCTGTCCTGATTATTACATTGAGAGGGGGGTTTATGGCTGGGATTTTTCAGATCTTTCAATACTTTATGAATGCAACGGAAGGCGACGGTATAACATATGGAGAGCAGCAAGCTTTCGTTTCTGCTCTGATAGCCACAAGTCGACACCGAACACTGTGAATGCATATAACAATGTGTTAGAGTATCAGGCATGTTGAACGATAATCTTGCTTGCTATGTTTTTGTCCTGAACCTAACTTTGTTCTTCAGCGGACTAAGTTGAAATCCCGCCTGGCTAGCGTGCTTCCATATAATCGGGTCGAATGCGTTTTCGACTTGGGGAGTGCAAAAGTTTCAGACCTCATTTACACCTGTATTCAGCGTCGTCCACTTGTGATCGAAAATGCATTTTAATACCAGGAGTAACACAGGGCATAGTTTCTCAATGAGAACAAAATGAGCTCAAAGGACACACCAGCCCGTTCTCATCCTTTAACGTCATATAGAACGCTATATGCAAAAAAGGCGCTATATTACGCACATGGCACCATTTATCGTTAATATAACACGCGAACCCAAGACGTTATAAATCCTTTAGCGTGAATATGACACGCACACCAGTGGTGGAGGACGTACTGAATCTCAGTACTTAAGTAAAAGTACAAATAACCAGATAAATATTTACTTTAGTAAAAGTAGAAGTAACACAATGACAACCATACTTAAGTAAAAAGTACCTGATTTTAAATGTACTTTAAGTATTAAAAGTAAAAGTACTTGCATAATAATTGATTCTCTTAATGACTATGTTCTAATAATTAATAAAACATTCAACCTAATACTCCTATAATGATGTTCAATAATGATGGAAAAAAATTGTTGTCACCATTTCTGAAACAAGCTTGCAATTAGGCAATATAAGCCATGCTTATCCTTACTATATGTTAATAACTATGTTTGGCAGTAAATGCGATTAATTTATGGCGTAATTCTGAACGTCTTGGCTTGCCATAATCATAACCAAATTATTGTAAAAGTATATTACACACTTCGTGTATAAATTGCACGATAAACAAACTGCGTGCGAGACGTATTTAGTTGATGAATCTATGGCAACCAAACGTCACTGGTGAGACAAACGTGCAACGAACGGACGGTCAGATTATGTTTTGGCGGGGGAAAAACTGATCAGAAAATGTAATGAAAATGTAACAGAAGTTGTAGAAATGTAGTGGAGTAGAAAGTATAATAATTGCTGCAAAATGTAACGAAGTAAAAGTAAAAAGTATGCACTATTTATTCTACTTAAGTAAAGTAAAGATACGTGAAAAATTTACTTAAGTAAAGTAACAAAGTATTTGTACTTCGTTACATTCCACCACTGACGCACACCCATACCCCACACCTAAACTTAGCCCTCACAGCACGTGTTATATTAACCATAACGGGTGCCATGTGCGTAGTATAGCGCCGTTTTTGCATATAGCGTTCTATATATGACGTTAAAGGATGAGAATGCGTTGGACACACCGTATCCATCTGAAACTTTTTTAGCTGCTGTTGGTCGTACACACTATTTTGGCATTTTCGTCTTGTGTTATTGTTGTACCGTTGGTTGTTTTCTCATGCATACTTTCCTTGCTTCTAATGGCAATAATGACAGTGATCTCCAAGACCATGCTGTATACATTATACCATATCAGACGGAAGGGAAGAGGAGGGATGAGGAGGTAAGGAGTGATGAAGCGGTGCATGATGAATACATATAGAGAGAGTTGAGGGAGATCATAGGGAACCCGTATCTCTGTTGTCTGACTGGGTTTCTGAGCTTAAGTGGGGCCACTAGTCTCTGTACTACACAATGTGTGTGTGTGTGTGTGTGTGTGTGTGTGTGTGTCCTATCACAGGCCTCACACTGAAGTGGAGGTTATCAGAAAAGAAAGTACTCTGTCTAGCAAATGTGGCATGTTGAAATACCCTTAACCTCAAAGGACCTTCAGTCCTCCTGCTGTAATGCTCTCAGATCAAAACCGGCTTATTTAGAAACTGTCAGAGACCGAGGACATCGTACGAACCTTGTAATCTCAGCTCAGTGTTACTATTAGAAATCAGAACAAAAGCATAACAGATCATTATGTCATTATTAAATAAATAAGAGTGTCTAAAGAATGGTAATTGTGGTAAACAGCAAATCAGACTAATAGCTATATTGTTAATAACCACAGCTAAACTACTAAGTGTTGTCACAGGTTTGTGTATACGTTAGCTATTTTACAATGACTTCAAATTTGGCTCATCCAATCCGATTTTAGCATCAGTTTTATAATCTTTGCAGCCTCCTCATGAAGAAGTATTAATGGTAAACAGTGCCAAAAACAGGATGTTTAATCCTAAGAAACTGAAAAGAATGGTGGTCACAGTAAAACAGTGGTTACAAATGTGACAAAAGGTTACGATAAGTGAATAATGCGGCCCCTTTAAAAACCAGAAAGGATTTTTCAAACACATAAAAGACGCTGGCTGCATTCGAAAACTTGAGATGACTTGTTGCCTTGCGGTGTCAGGCAATGAAATTGTAGGCAGTGTTTGCGCACCAAGACACCTCACAAAACTGACCAAGAGCAAAATAGAGCGAGCTTTGGTGACAACTAAGCAAATATTCTAGATAGAAATGACATCAGAAGTGGAAAACATAACACATGGTCATAAATTTACATTTACAGACAAACTGACACACCAACCTCAAATTTCAGATGCCAAACAAAACATGAGATGAGAAAAGAAAAAGGGGTTACCAGGCAGGACAGGCAAAATCCATATATGAGAGAGACACAGAGAGAGAGAGAGAGAGAGAGAGATCCCCTCAGCTTTGCCACTAATGAAGCCTAAGAGCCCAATTACACAGCCTTAACAGCGGGAGCAGCCAAGAGATTGTGTGTGTGTGTGCGTGCATGCCTTTTTGTTTGTATAAATTTGTTAAGATGGATGTGTTTTCAGTCTGTTTGTGTCTGCTTATTCACGCACATGTTTTTTACTCATTCTTACGTGTTTGTAAAGTCCAGTTACATGTATGTGTGCTTGCGTGTGTGTGTGTTTGTGTGTGTATACATGCCTTTTGGTTTGTATAAATTTGTTAAGATGAATGTGTTTTCGGTTTGTTTGTGTCTGCTTATTCACGCACGTTTTATACTCATTCTTGCGCGTTTGTAAAGTCCAGTTGCGTATGTGTGTGCTTGCGTGTGTGTGTGTGTGTGTGAACAGAAGCTGGGCCGCTCTGCTCTTTGTTAAAGGGCAGCTATTCTCTCTAGAGTTCTTCAAGTACCCCGGCTGCTGTCTGACAGTTCACTGCCTCTGAAGCTCCAGCCTCTACCCCCATCCCGCTCCAGCGTCCTGCCAGGATCCCCTCACGCGTGTTGGGGTTTGAGTGCTGCTGGAGGGTGGCTGTCTGGAGAAGCACTTAGCAGCAAGAACAAGAAGCCACTCAAGAAAAGTAGCGATGCGTGTCTGAGAGCTCTGTATCTGTCCTCAACATCAATGTGCGTATGTGTATACGTACGAGCGTGTAAATGCTTAAGTCAGTGTACAATTCACCTTTGGCTAAGCCCCGCCCGCCTTAGTTACAGTTGCTACTTCCGTCAAACTTCATCTGGGCTCGTATCAACATGGCTTATGCTGTGACAGCTCTTCCTGCTGAAATGTTATCAAACTTTTATAAAGCAGCAAATAAAGTGTCCGATAGAAGTAGGCAAAAGGGGCTATCCCAGATAGCAAACTGACATTGAATCAAACGTGGAAACGACGTCTCTCATGACATTGAAACAACGTTGATTTTGCTCATCGAATTAACGTTGAACCAGACGCGGCATTCTTCAAAGCTAAATGAAAATCGAAAATTGGTTTGGTTTCAAGTTGATTCAACGCGTTGATTTCAAGTTGATTTTCCGTTAGTTTTGAAAGAATGACGCGTCTGACGTTGGTTCAACGTTAATTCGATGAGCAAAACAATGTCAGATCAACGTTGTTTCGAAGTCATGTTTCCACGTTGATTCAATGTCAGTTTGCTATCTGGGATGCGTTCGAAGGCTATATTCAAGACATACAGGTGAAACGCAAGAAACAACAAGGCATCCAAAATAGAGGCAAAAGCATAACGTTACCGGTCACAGTCAAAAAATGAACCACCGCAGATCCTACTAATCGAGACGGAGGCTGGGACTAACAATATCAGGGAGCAACACTGTTCACGCAGAGCTGGCTAGGTCTCTATTCACTTCTATAATCGTTATTACAAAGCAAACGGACTACACGAGTATAATATTGTATTTATTAGCAGCGTGTGCTAGCGTAGCGTATCAACAACCGGTATGAGAACCGAAATCATAACCTAAAAAAAACATTATAAAACTGTCTAACTATAACTTCACAGTAAGGTTAGAAGCAAAAAAGATGTACTTGTTGATCTTTGAGGGGTTTAGCTGACTGAGGACCAGTGGTGGAGGAAGTACTGAATCTCAGTACTTAAGTAAAAGTACAAATACCCAGATAAATATTTACTTTAGTAAAAGTAGAAATAACACAATGACCACCATACTTAAGTAAAAAGTAAAAAGTACTTTATTTTAAATGTACTTTAAGTATTAAAAGTAAAAGTACTTGCATAACAATTTATTATCTTAATGTCTATTTTCTAATGATTAATAAAACATTTAATTCTAACTCATTCAACCTAATAGCCTACTCCTATAATGATGTTTAATAATGATGGAAAAAAATGTCACCATTTCTGAAACAAGCTTGCAATTAGGCAATATACACATCATGCTTATCCTTACTATAGCCTATGTTAATAACTATGTTTGGCAGTAAACGAGATGAATTTATGGTGTAATTCTGAACCTCTTGGCTTGCCATAATCCTAACCAAACCAAACATATATTACACACGGTGTGTTTCCTATGCATGTAAAAACAAATTTTCGCGTATGAGTTGCACGATAAACACACTGCGTGTGAGACGCATTTAGTGTGACCGGGTTGATATACTGTATCTATGGCAACCAAACAAACGTCACTGGTGAGACAAACGTGCAACGAACGGACGGTCAGATTACGTTTTGGCAGGGGAAAAAACTGATCAGAAAATGTAACGAAAATGTAACAGACGTTGTAGAAATGTAGTGGAGTAGAAAGTATAGTAATTGCTGCAAAATGTAACGAAGTAAAAGTAAAAAGTATGCACTATTTATTGTACTTAAGTAAAGTAAAGATACGTGAAAAATGTACTTAAGTAAAGTAACGAAGTATTTGTACTTCGTTACATTCCACCACTGCTGAGGACGTCCATCCAGTTTAATCCAAAGGCGACACTTGTCACTGTCAGGATTTGACTTCGGTTTTGGGAAGGGAAAAAACGGACACCCCCCTCAAACCTCTCTGGGAAACGTGTATCTGTGTTACAAATGCATCAGGCACAACGTTTAACCATATTTTGGATAAAACTACGACAGTAATAGCCTGCCGAGACAAAAAATATGAGACGCCCGTGTTGAAAGTCAACGGACCTCTGTGGGAGCTCGTTCTTGGCTGCGCTGTGATTGGCTAAGCCACGTCCTAAAATGTAGATTTACCAAAGGCGAATAATGGCATTGTGAAAAAGTGTCCAACAACATCTACTAAAAGCACAACCTACATCAGGATTTATAATCATGCACCGAAGTTACTGTAGACTGTAAAAAATATATCTATATTTTTAATAGATTTGAAAGATTTAAGCAAGATGCAGCATATTGTGAACCATGCTGGCTATTTGCAAACCACAGGAACACAAAAGCTACAACATGACATGGACACAAGGAATAAGAACATGTCAAAACTGACACAGTCTCATCCCAAGACGTCATATAACTGGGACGTCTTTTGACCATACGTCAACAGGGTACCCTTTAACGTCAGTTACATGACGATCCTGGGACGTCATACAACTGACGCTTTACCTTTAACGTCAGTTAGGTGACGGGGTAGGTTTAGGGGTAGGTTTAGGTCTGGGGTATAGGGTTAGGATCCAATAACGTCATCTAACTGACGTTTAAGGGTACCCTAAAACGGCGGATGTTGACGTATGGTCAAAAGACGTCCCAAGACGTCAGTTATATTAGTTATATAGTTAAATAGTTACGTTAGTTATATATGACGTCTTGGGATGAGACTGCGCTGGCAAAACTGGTCGAATAAAATGTCCAAGCATGAAGGCAGAGTGCAATGTAGCAGCTTGCAGTGTTTATGATCAGTGGCGTCTGCGTTGCACTATCGATGAGGCGTCAGAACTGCAAATACATCAACAAGTTCGTTTTTGGAGGCAGGTTTTTGACCGAATCATTTATGTTACTTTAACTCTGGCATCAAACAAACCTAGCATTTCAGGGACACTGAAAACAATGAGTGTCAGCAAAGGTAATTTTCTCTCCATCATTGATCCACTGGCAAAGTATGATCCATGTTTGAAGGAGTTCCTCAGACTGGTTACATGTCTCAGCCCAGCTCAGCTCAGTCTGTCCAGAAAGAAATTATATTTTTTGGGATTTCTGCAAATACCTGACTCATCCACTGGCACAATAGCTAATAAAATAATACGTTCAGTTGAGGAAAAAGGTCTCGAAATTTCAAAAATGATGTTGCCAAGGATTTGACCAGAGCTGCGAACATCAGTGGCATGTATTGTACAAGCCAAGGATACAGGAGAGACAACCAAATGACACATATGTACACTGCGGTTTGAATCTGGTCCTTAATGATTCAGTTAAGTCAATAACAGAGCTGAAAAAGTTGTACAAAGCCACGGAAAAATTGTATGTTTTTTTTTTTTTTTTTTTTTTGCGCACAGAGGTGGAATGTACTGGTTGAGATGACTGAAAAAAACTGTGCGCTGCTAGGTAGGCATCGCGCAATGATGCCGTGACTGAAATCTACAGATATGTTGACGTGTTGAAATTTTACTGTAAAAAGGCAGATGAGCGCAACTAGGCCATGGCTTTGATAAGGCAGATGGAAAGATTTGACTGCGTTTTTATTATCGTCCTTCCAAGTGAAGTCTTGGAACAGATCAATGTCATTTCAAAAATGCTACAGGCAAAGGATCCTGACCTTCATAAAGCAACAGAATTACTTGCGAGGTTACATCGCGGAGTTGACAAGGTTCATGGAAAATTTAGAGGAGGCAAAAGCAACCTCACAATTCATGGCTGAGAAGTGGGGAGGGAAACAAACTTTTGAAAATGAAATAATTAGAAGGGCAAAGCGCCATTTAGATGAATTCTGTCAGGATGAGCCTTTGACTGATGCTGAAAGTTACTTCAGGGTAAATGTTTTTAACGCTTGCCTAGACATCCCAGCCAAGTCGCCGATTTTCAACTTTGCGATCAGTTGCCGATTTGTTCAGATTGAACACATACTTGCAACTGAGGAGTAGGACGCTATATTCAAAAGGGCACAAAGGGCACTGAGGTTAGTGGAGAGATACAACAGAGACTTGTCTCCAGCCATTCCGTAACACTTAATCGCATTCCCGTGCAGCCTTCAAAAAAACCTATCTCTGGGATGACAACAGTTCAAGATCTGGCCAGTTTTTTGACTGCTAAAGAACAACTCTATTGCTTTAGTGACATCTGCACTGTTTTAGTTATCTTTTAGTTCTCTTAAACACCAAAGACGTAGAAGAATTTGCCGAAAGAAAGGCCCAGAGAATGCAACTAAAATGAGTGAGTGTTTTTGTGTTTTTACATTTACATAATCAGGGTTATATAAAAAAGAGTTATATATAACAAATGAGTTATATATATTTTATAAAGTTTTTAAAATGGATATTTTTCTTATACAAATGCATCGCTTCGCTTCAGAAGGCCTTTATTAACCCCCCAGAATTGTGTGGAACACTCTGATAATAATGGATGCACTTTTTGGGCTTCAAATTTTGGGCTTCCATTCAATCCCATTATAAAGCTTGGATTAGCCAGGACATTTATTAATATAACTCTGGTTGTATTCGTCTGAAAGAAAAATGTACTTTACACCTGAGGGTGAGTAAATCATGGGGTAATTTTAATTTTTGGGTGAACTATCCCTTTAAACAAACTTTAAGTTAAACTAATTTTACTTTAACATTTTACAGTATTGTATCTGTAAAAAGCAGTACACAAAAAAAAATTGCTATATGAACATATCAGAATCTGCATATTCTTTAGAGTAAGAGAGGCAAGTAAAGATTACAAATCTAACTCTGTCTTTTACATACGTATTCTTGCTGTTTCTCGCACGCAAATTACTGAACCCAATAATTACACATAAATACACATAAAAAGGTTTTCATCTTAGTTTTAGTATGATAATAACCATCACACACACACACACACACATACACACACGGTTTGTCCGAAAGCCTTGAGCACAATGAGCACTTAGTGCTTAAATGCATCTTGAGATGTGAATGCATGTCTTTGTGCAGTCAGCCTGCAGGAAGAGAGAGAGAAATAGACAAAGACAGAGAAAGACAGATTTTGCCAAGTCCACCCCATCCATCTCTAAGTCTGTCAGCGGAGAAGTGGATGCATGTAATTGTACAGCAACTGTTTGCTGATTGAGTTATCCAGAATCATAAGACGATTACAAGTTCTTCTCAGATATGGACACAGAAAGCATGTCACTGTCCTGATCTCTACGGCAGACACCACATCAGCCATGAATAGAAATCATTCAACATAAAACATAGCTCAAAATGTAATAGCTTTTCCTACAGTACAACTTTACAACACTAGAAATTAACTGTAAATACCAATTAATCATAAAATGTACTTTTGTATCCTGTAGTGTGAAAGGGATTTGTGCACACATACATATTATACAGTATCAATTAGGGAGGAGCATTGACAAATTTCATGATTGGATTCGATTTTGATTCAAAAGCTTGCGATTCAATTCAGTATTGATTAATCAGGGTTTATTAGTTAAAACATTCATTCATTGATCATAGTCATATCAGCTGATCGGTGAACATAAGGGTCATCTCTTGCCTTACACAAGAGACTGTCCATGAATTTGGCGATGAATGTTTCGGGTGTTATCCCAACCCTCCCCATTACATGGTTTAGGACTCACACACCTGGAGGAAACCCAGACAGACACACGTAGAACATGCAATCTCCACAAAGAAAGGCATCTTGGCTCAGCCGGGACTCGAACCGGGGACCTTCTTGCAGGTACAGTACATGGAACATTTCCACAAAGAAAAACATTTCTACTATAAAGACTATAAAGGAACCCCAGTTGAAACTGTACATTACTATAATATTAAAGGTTAAAATTAACCAGTTTGTTGGCTACTTACATTTAAATTACACATAAAGAATTGCTTTATATAATAAGGTTACACTTTATTTTGATAGTCACTTTAAACGTTCAACTAATTATAAGTAACTTTTCAACTACATGCCAACTAACTGTCATTAGAGTATTAGTATATTATAGTAGACTGTCAGTAGACTGTTAGGTTATGGTTAGTTGTTAGGGTTCGGGTAAGGAGAATAAGTTGACTTGTAGTCGCCAAGTTACTTATAGACAATTGAATGTCTGTTGGGGGACCAACAAAAAGTGTTAGCAGGTATTAAGCTGACAGTCTACTAATACTCTAATGACAGTTAGTTGACATGTAGTTGAAAAGTTACTTATAGTTAGTAGAATGTCTAAAGTGGACTATCGAAATAAAGTGTTACCTATAATAATAATAATGTTGTAATAATACATTTTTGATGACATAATTATGTTTGACTGTAAAATATAGACTGTAAAAAAACATGGACGTAGTGTCCGTGACGTCACCCAGAGGTTTCTGAAGAGCGATTTTGATTTTTTTGATTTACAGTATTTAGCAAAATGCTCTCTAGAGTTATTTTTTCTATATATATATATATATATATATATATATATATAACATGGCATTGTTTACAAGCTGTTTTATTGATGTCTTTCAGCAGCTGATACCCTGATAAAGTGATTACATAAGTGGTGGGATACACATTTTGGTACGTTCTACTGTATCTTACATACTGTACCTTCTGATGTTCATTTGTGTTTATTTCGTGCTGTAACTAGTTCAAATGCGCTTCTCGCTTTGCTTGAATTGAGGCACTAGTGATCGGTCACACCATATCACTGAGCACCATAGTGATATTTAAAGTTAAAATTTAGTAATAAAACTTATTTTGTTTATTTACAGACAACAGTGTCAAACTAGCTTCCATTTTGCAGTATCTAAGCTATTTGTAAATGAATATTAATAAAATACATTGTCATATGGTTAAAGCGTACTATAGAACAAGGTGAACGATCTTCACTTTCAATGCTGCTGGGAATCGCAGACAGAACTAAGACAATAATTATCTGTTTGTGTGAGTGAGTGTATGATAAAAAGTGACCTTGAAGGCCAGAAACCCAGGCAGTCCTCAAGCTGCAGCTTATTTAAAAATTACAGACTGTGTTTGGGACACGTGTGTGTATGAGAGAGAGAGAGAGAGAGAGAGAGAGAGAGAGAGAGAGAGCAAGCGGCTGCATGTATGTGTGTGTCTGTGTGCATATGTTGGGCTTTTCCATAGCCTAAAATTAAAATCTGGGTTTTATAAACGCTCTCTAATTATGGAGAAGGAGATGATGCACTATTTTGGGGAACTGTGGCCATGAACGCCCTTCTCGTACACACAGACACACACTCACTATAACAAAAAATACATATGTGCATAAATACAGTCTTATACAAGCCACCGCAGAGTAGAAAATATAACAACAAGTAACCATAAAAAGACAGTGTGCTTTTGTAAATAGAGCAACGTGCGTGGATCTGTCAGATGACACACTTTCTGAAATGCTACAGTAGTTTGGGTGAATGTTAATTGCTGTCTTTGGAATGCGCAAAGGTTTCTAAACAATGTTAACCACGCAAGGCCACCATCACAGTCAAATTGCAGAAGAAAAAAAGCTGTTCTCCTGGGAACTGGTTTGTGTGTGCTCATGGTTTGACCCAGATAACAAGAAAAGGTTGGATTGGATGCTCATTGTAAACATAAAAGACCAGGACTTTTGCTTATGATTATGTACAGGCCACTGGTCAAGTGGAGAACAACAAACAATTGTTGCTCTGTTGTGTGTTGTTTTGGTTTAGAGTGAACGAGCAATGTAAGAGGAAAAAGTCTGTACTGAAGAAATATTTGGGGCTAAATAAAACGCAAACTCTATGCAAACAGCCGCTATGTTTTCCGTTTCTGATCACAATGTCTCATTAGTCCAAAGTGAAAGTCCTCATAACTGCACATCAAAAATGTTATATTTTCTGATTGTGTGACGCCACACAGTAATTTCACATTCATTGTGGAAAGACATATGGTTAACATTGTTTTAATAATCCAGAATATTATTTTAATAAAGAGAGTACAAAGTAGTAGCCAAGTCACAATTGACTGAAAATGGAATTTATTATATGATATGATATTTTTTTTTTATTCATGTGCCTTAATATTATTTAATTAAAATAACTTCTCTGATGACGTTCACCGGTGAAAGGATGGATAAGCCGTTTCACTCGGCCATAGCACGTCACAATAGGGAAGAAAAGACCATCACAACCAGTGTTGGGAGTAACGCATTACAAAAGTAATACATTACAGTAACATATTACTTTTTGCTGTAACGCAGTAGTGTAAGGCATTACTAATCAATTTTCAGTAATATTTTACTCGTTACATGTTCAGTCAGGCTTGTATTACAGTTGTATTACAGTGTATTTTACTTCTTAAAGGCAACAGACTATGTTAAAGTTTTAAAACAGTCTTTTTGTGCCAGTTCAGAGAGGTCGCGTCTGTAACATTGTTTTTTCCTCATAAATGCGAACACGAAAACTAAAATGCCAACCCTTCCTCATCTGATTTGCGCAGTGTAATTAACAGAATTACAAAAATATATATTTTGCCTCCTATTTTTTTTGTCACGCATGAATGTGTGTCTTTTCCCTAATATTAAAAATAAAACATAGACTGATATTTGTCTAATGTCTGTCCTTTAAGGAAATAGCCTATATACGTTTCAATGCATGTATTTTCTGAGAATTTTTATTTCAAGTTTTGACTGCAAATGTCATCATGTCCATAATGCTGGACTTCCCCAATTTTAAATAATTTATCCTCAACTAGTTTTGTGGTGTAGGTCTACGTATTTTATAATGTTAACTTCAAATAATACTAAAATAGCCTAATTTTAAGATAAGGCAGCATTGGATCTGGACGGTAAGGAGAATAACGCTGGGAGTTGGAAGAGGTTTGTCGCGATTCTGTAGGTTCGTTCGTGGATCTGAGTCGTGTGGCGAATCGCGATTTCGGTTTCATATTGCATATCATTACAGCCCCAAAGTTAAGTTCTACTTAGTTATTTTGGTGAAAGTAACTCAAAAGTAATACATGAGTAATGTAACGCATTACAATTCTGGGACAGTAATATTGTAAGGTAATGAATTACTTTTAAATAACAGTAACAAGTTATACCTAATGTATTACAGTTTGGAAGTAACTTGCACAACACTGATCACAACATATGTTTCATGCCAACTTTTATAATACAATATTAATGAAATAAACTTAATTGTACTTAAAGGAGTAGTTCACTTTAAAAAAATGTCATCCATGTCATCCAAGATGTCATTCTTTCTTCAGTCGAAAAGAAATTAAGGTTTTTGATGAAAACATTCCATGATTTTTCTCCATATAATGGACTTTAATGGGAACTAAACGGTTCAAGGTCTAAAAGACACGTTCAGTACAAACTGCAAACTGTTCAAAGGCCTTTAAAAACCTTAAATGA
Organism: Pimephales promelas; assembly: GCF_988280905.1. NCBI lineage: Eukaryota > Metazoa > Chordata > Actinopteri > Cypriniformes > Leuciscidae > Pimephales > Pimephales promelas. The sequence goes on along the minus strand of NC_142782.1, from coordinate 11,746,297 downwards.
ACTTAAAGTCTGGAAAATGATTCTGCGTGCTCCATCCCAACCATTCTTTCACAGTTTGAGCCTGATTAATCTTGACATTGTCAACATCATATGGCCATGATGTGTTTTCATAGATGTCTTCCTACATGGTTATTTAAAAAAAGATAAGCTACACACTTCATCAGTTACAGTTAGAAGAACTGTTGCCAAACATATAGCATTCTAGAAATATAATAATAACTGCAATAGTGATCCAATCCTCATTTGTCACTTTCTAATGGAATAAAAATGCAACCTGGAAAAAAAGGGACATTGCACAAATCAGCAGTGTTGTAGTCGAGACCACCTCACTCGAGTCTGAGTCGACACCGAGACCAGAGACGGTCGAGTCCGAGTCGAGACCGAGACCAGTGAGTGTTGATTACCTAATTTACTTCTATTTACTTAGAGAAATCCTTTTTTTTTTTAATGAATTTACTTAGAGTTTAAAAAATATGATCAGTTTAGGGTAAAAAGGCCACATAGTAGGTGGTGTTAAAAGTAATTTTATTACAATTTGTCATGCGCAGTTGAAAATCTAGAAAATCACCAATCACTGGGCGTGTCAATCAATTTAAAGAAATATTTTATTAACATACATTAATAATCATGAAAAATATTTTTAATTGAACTCGAGTGGACTCAGGAATAATTCCGAGTCCTAAAAAAAAAATGTTCGAGTACGAGTCAATTCCGAGTCCAAATGGACACGAGTCCATGACAAGACCAAGACCATTAAAATATGGTCTCGAGACAGAGTCCGAGACGAGTCCGAGTCTCGAGTACTACAACACTGCAAATCAGTCAATGAATCTGAACCAATCTTTTTGATGAATGGACTCAAAAGATTCGAGTCACTGTGATGACCACAGTACAATAAGACACATCCGTCAGATAGATACAAGCCACCAGAGGCACTATGGTGAATGAGAGGGGGGACAGCTGGAGACAGAGATATACTGTACACAGAGGACTAAAGAAAGAAATTAGATCAGAATGAGAGTCCGTGGACAGGGAAGGAGGAAGAGAGAGATACAGAAAGAGAGTTAGTTCAACAATACTTGGAGTCAGTTAAGACGAGTAGAGTGAAAGGAAAAACTATCCAAACAGAGATTCCCGCTGTGCGCCGGGAGGAGCGCATCTCTCTCTCTCTCTCAGTCTCTCTCTCTCTCTTTCTCTCCTTCTCAGCCCGACAAGACACTGCTGGGGGATTTTTTCATCCGCAAATTCCCATCCGAAGCGGTCACACAAATAAACACAGCACACATACTGCTTAATGATTCCACAGAGAAAGTTTTTTCCTCAGAAAGAGTGCTGACTGTTACATAGATGTTGGGGATGGAGGTCAGAGGTCAAAGCGTGTGTGGCAGGGGCAGGTGTGATGGGTTAGGCTCACGGTGTCCAGTGTCTGGGTCTTTGTTTGCTTTTTTGATTTATTGGGGACCGCCGCCCCTTCTCAGAAACACGTGCACTTTTCCCCTCCCTTCCCCTCCTCTACTCTTGTCGCCTTTTCCCACAAAAATAAACCCTCTTGGAATGCCGGCGTTCCGAGGACGCCCCTCCACACAATTCCCCGGATGTCTGTCAGGAAGGTTTCTCAAAACACACTCCCCTCTCGTCACACTCTGACCTCAAGGAGAACCACGTGCATATATCCATACAGATGCTGAGTTATGAGCGCACAACACAATAAAGCTCCAGTTTTCCGAAGTTCATCATGTCAGTTCTGGAAAAATAGACATGGATGCACATAAACTCGCTGCAGCTGTCTGAAGGGGGCTTCGGTTCAAGGTCACCAGTGAAGTTGGAATTGTTGGTATCTCAAAACAGCTTTCTAAACACTCGCACACATGTACAGCCAGTTCGGCTCACACCCACATTCTTACAGCCATCGAAAACACCCTAGCGCGCTATAGCGTTCGAATCTGTAGCAGGATACAACGTTGAACAAACATTGATTTTACGACTGTTGAGTCTGTGGATCAACACTGAGTCAAGAAATCTCTATATGGTGCGTAACTGTCAAAATATTACCACAGTTTTATGCTAAAAGATAAAGATGGAGATCAACAAAATGTGTACTCTTTGGCTGTGTGGGGGAGATTAGCGTCAGCTAAATATAAGAAATTGGCATACAGAAACGCCAACAAAATACCACTGTGTCAATAACACTGACGCCCATTGTTGCTGAAAAAAAGATGTCCTTTATCGTTGTATCAACACTGATCTGTGGAATAAACACTTATTATAGCCTATTATTTTTAATAAAGACTGTACATTTTAAAAGAAATCAAAAGCATTAGCATTTAGCGTCTCCTTTATGCTAGTGTACTACAATGATCCTTAAGTAGATAAACGTTTAAAATGTACAGACCTTTTTCTTCTGGGAAAACAGGCCAAAATTATCCATGACTAATCTCGTTCACTGGGGCGTGTGCTTAATTTCGTCCAGTGTTGGGTAAGTTACTCTAAAAAAGTAATTAATTACTAGTTACTAATTACCTCTTTAACAGTGTCATTAGATTACTGTACTAATTACTCTCTCTAAAAAGTATTTAATTACTTTTAATTACTAATTACTTTCAAAATCCCAGCTGAATAATGCAAGGATAGACATGAATCTGTTTTAATTCTTTCAAATAAATACTATAAAATTGCATGAATTATCCTTAAACTGACCAAGGTGGAGAAGGTTACGGATTGATCTATACACAGTATTTACCTCAATTACATCAGAAGTAACTGTAATTAAATTACAGATAAATGAAGAGTAATCCCTTACTTTACATTTTCAAGGGAAAAGTAATTAAAATACAGTAACTAATTACTTAGTAATTAGTTAAACCCAACACTGATTTCGTCCAATTAAATACACTTTAGAATTAGGATGCCCAACCTCTTAATAGCAATAAAAATAAGTCTATCGTGGCTTTATAAGGCTGTTATTTGATTGAAAAAAAGTCATTAACACATCTCCATCCAACTACTATACGTCATTCATTCAAAATCGACATGAAATTTAAGGCAAATGATGACACAATCTGCATTTAACATAAGATGGTGTGCACTTTATCAACAGTCATGTCTGTTTGGAGCATTTTAGTGCTAGTAATTCCAATTATCCTATATGTATCTATACTATAATGACATATTCACAAGTACAAATACTATAATGAATGTCTGCAATGTCAGCTTCTGTACTTCCATACTGCATATATTGCCTTTTCAGTGAGGTATTAAAAAAATCACTCGATCTATCTCTTGTAGGTTTGGACCAGCCATTTGGAAGTTATTTCTTAAATGGGAAGGTAAAATCCACTCTAGAGGCTTAGTATCTACTAGCTAGTTTGTAACTAACTCTGTACTTCATTCTGTTGCACCATTTGTTCATAAGGCAGAACATAGCAAGAAGGTCGTCAGATCTGTTAAGAAATGTGTAGTTGCATAATATGACGTTTACCCTCATGATCCAATATAGCGGTCTTCAAATATGTGAGCAGAAGTTGTGTTGAAATTCAGTTTAGGATTTTTATTGTCAAGGACAGGATTGTATCCTTCATTATAACTTCTTTTGCCTCGCGTAGAGTTTCCTTATGAATAACATAATACGTTGTTTTTTCATGTAACATAATAACATGCTCAACACTGTTGGGATGTTGACTGTCGGGACAGATGCACACAGCGGCGTGCTGTTAGGATGGGTTTCGTGTTGATGGGCCGCTGACAAAGTAATCTATTTATGTAATCTCTCTCTTAAAATGTAAGCAAGTATAAATGTTAGCATTATCATATAGGTCTAAAGAATTGAAGTCTGTCAGGTAAAAGAAGAGCTAATTGATTCAGTCTGTCTGCTATTCTATTCCAACCATTACTCCTGATTGGAGACTTCCGTAAATATTTAGTTACATAGAGTCATGCTTCAACTAAGTTTAATGGTGCAAGGAAAAAACATATAGAAGTGGGTAAGTTGTAACTTAGAGCCAATTTATGTCAAAACTAGACAAAAGCCCTATTTGCACGGGATAAGTATTACCTGGTGACCTCTAGTCATTTGCAATAATTGCGGAGTGAGATAAATGAGATCACTCTGGTATCCTTTCATATGTTGGAACGGGCCAGCAAAGCTTGAAATATTATATTTCCCCCATATAATGCAAGTAAATATACAATAATATCTCTTTTACATTCAACTAAGTGCCTCAAACAAAAGTGTGAGTGTTTTTTTTTTAAACGTTTCCAACATGTTTAACATAAACAACTAAATGGTGGATTTCAAAATGTTTGAGAAAGAAACAATGAGCAACTAAATGCTTAAGTGAACAGAAGGTGTTTCTCAATGTCAAGGATACTTCCTTGGCAAGACGGGTCCTTCCAACACTGTAAAAAAAATATTTTCAAGATTTGTTATCACAACATATTTTCTTTTGTCTAATTAACTTTATAATAATTTATTTAGTTGAGATAACTTATTATTTTGAGTTTCTGATGATTAAATTATTCTCTTTCATTGTATTAACTTACTTTTTCCAGTTCAATCAACTTAAAATTTGAAGGCAACCGGTTACTTACTTTTTTAAGTTAAACCAACAATATTTTTTACAATGTAGTAATCACAACAATTTTTCTTTTGTCAAATTAACTTAAATAATTTATTTAGTTCAGATAACATATAATTTTGAGTTTCTGATGATTCAATCATTCTCCTTCATTGTATTAACTCACTTTTTCCAGTTCAATGAACTTAAAAATTTTAAGGCAACCAGGTTACTTACTTTTTTAAGTTAAACCAGTTTTTTTTTTTTTTTACAGTGAAGTCATTTCCTTCAGAGGCTAGGCGAAGCTCATCTTTAGCATTCGGAGAACACGAAAATGCAACAGGCTAGCAAGTACACGTCATTGCGTCAGTACATCAGTGAAAGGTCCGCTTTCGGCACTGCAAAAATGGTAGTGCTACTGGTTTAAACAGTCGACAGTCCTTATTTTGTCTTGCCAGCCCTCATAGAAATAAATAAATAAAAGTAAGGGATAATATATAGCGAGACGGCTGTTATAGCAAATACAACCCCGCGAACTCTAACGCGAGGGGTCTTGAATCAGCCTGAAGGGGTTGTATACTCGCTATACATTTTCCTACTTGACATGGCTACCTACCAAATGAATAAAAATATTAACTTAAAAACAATTATATTACTGGAGTGAACAGAACTGCGTCCATAGCAACATGATCTAGCTGTTAAAACATGTTATATGAAGTAAAAAGTGAATCACCAGTAAAAGGGAACAGCTTTAAATCCCCCCTCTACAAATCAGTTAAGCCGATATGTTTAATAGTTTAATAAACATTAAATAAATGGCGAAACTGAAATTATACTTAAACCTTACATTTGAAAGCATATTGCCGTTATCGTCCGACATTTTTTATTTTTTTGAACAAGATAGCACCCAAAGATTGTGGGTGACTTGAGAGCGCGAAGGCTACACATATGCATCCTTTCCTATGTATGGGATATTTTCCGAATGAAGGACTCAGTCCTTGGTTGAAATTCTGAGGATCCTCGACATTGGAACATTCCTTCGACGGATTTCGATGATGTAGCATCCTCGAAATTCCGGCTTCCGAAGATCCTTCCTTGACATTGAGAAACGCTTAGAATGTTAAGCGTTTATGTTTCCTGGTGGACTATTAAAGACAGTGACATCCTAGAGTCAGCCAATCAGACTTAGACTTCTAACTTTGCAAAAGTGATGTCCGAGTACGGTACATCAAGAACACACACACACATATATTTTCATTCTGATCTCATTGCTCAGTCTCAGGTGATCCACACGCCAATCCAGAAGGGGGGGCAACGCTTTTTGCTAACCGCCACAACAGGGAAGAAAAGAGCAGAAGATGAAGTGACAATCTACACACCAACCCAACCTAAGAGTTCAGATGGCATGCAAAAGCTGAATTTATGAATTTAATATATGCCGAATTTCCATTATTTTTCTAACGTGTTCCACTAATTTCACGGAAATGAATCTGAGACGGCAGAAAGCGGCATCCTGTTTGTTTTTTATTGTGAGTCTGCACAAATAAAAATAGACTCTTTACAGTTTCAAATGTCTTACTCTATACCTGTATGACCATAATTTATGGGTCGTGATGTTATGATGAGACAAAATTGGATGTCTCGGGTGACTATTTATACTGTATATGCAATGTAATTTAATATATATATATATATATATATATATATATATATGCACACACACTGTATATATATATATATATATACTGTATATATATATATATATATATATATACACACTGTATATACATACATGCATACATACTGACATACGTACATTCACAAACACTCTCATGAAGCAAAACCCAGACTCGACTCTCATTACACTCTCATTACACTCTCTCACTGTTTCCCATTTCATTCTCGCTCAACAGATAAACAAACATTCAACTAAAATGACTCTCCTTCATCCTGTCCACATCATCTCATTCCTTTCCTTGATCTCTACCTCTATTTCACACTTTCCACTTCTTTACCTCCTCTCTCTCCCTTCTTTCACTCTCTTGGTCTCCCTCCCCCTCTATCAACTCAGTCACTGTGCAGCCGCACATAATTAGCTCTAAACAGCGCACTGCTCTCCCCCACATCTGGAAAGAGTTTAGGCATGGCAGTTTCCTACCAGGACAGCTAAATATTTAGGTTCAGACTCACTGTGTATGGATGAACTCATGATAGAGGGGAGGAGCAAGAGGAAAGAGAGTTTAAGTTTGTGCGGAGAGGGGGAGCCAGTGGAAAAATGGCCGTTTATGGTAAATATATTGGGCTTTATACCACAAAGTAGCACCAAATGACTTGTATATGCCAACGGTATACACTAATGCGGAGAGGATTTATGAGTAATTTAGGATGTAATGGAAACCTGGAGAAGGCTGACGTGTGGAACGGCATCAAACAGCACGCACAGAAAGCGATCAGTTACCCACAGAGGTCAAAGCAGTTAAACTCTAATATGGAGGTGTAGCCACAAATCCTCTGCCGAGCTGCTTGACAAACAACGAGAAGCAGCCAATGAAAGGCTCTCACTGAACAAACCGCATCTCTCCTGTGCCTAACCGAGTGCTTTGGGTGATTTACAGTTTTAAATATATTTGAAAGAAGGGCAGAGGCGAAATGTGGGGAGCAAGGAAACAGAAGAAGCAGTCGGAGCAGCGGCTGAGAGGTTAGCGGACGTTCTCCGACACATTGAGATGTGGGGTTCGGCGAATTTTAATCCAGTTCATGTTATATCTCGATACTGCCAACAACCCATAAGTGGACTGTCATGTCAGGCAAAAACAATGAAACGGCAAAAAAAGGGGAAAAGTAATATATAAAAAGAAATCAAAAGTCGTGCAGACAACCAAAGAAAAATGTACTTAAGAAGCATGATATTTACTTAAATGTACAATCTCTACTGCCACAAGTCCCTAATTCATTCAGGTTATGGTCTATGGATGAACAATAAGGATGGAGAATATACGATTTTGGGTAATTACTGAGGTCACTCCTCCACATTTTCCCTCTCCACCAATCAGATTAAGGGATGCCATCTGCTTATCTAACCTAATCAGCTGAGGAATGCCAGATGTTGTGTTGCAGGCCGGCAGCTGGTCCAACAGATAACCTTTACCAAAATGACTGACCCCAGAAATCACATTCTGACCTCTTGAGGCCTGTATGTTTAGAGCTGGTGAGATACAACAATCACTTATGTATAGGGTTGGGAACCGAGAACCGGTTCTTTTCCAGAACCGGTTGTGTTTTTGAAAAAATACCGGAACCGTGCAAAATTCCTAAGTTTCGGTTCCGAAAACGGTTCTGATGCCGATGCGATATCATCATGTGGGCGAAGTGCTGGGAGTAGAAGACGCCGTCTTATTCCTAAATGACAAAAACTTCACCACTGAAGTTGCGATTTGCTCTCACACGCGTTGCATTTGTCACACACAGACACACGCACGCTGCGCGCGCCGACCGCCGAGTCACTCTCTAGCCTACATTCAAATCTGTTTGCGCTGAGAGAGAGAGAGAGCAGTTGTCGATATGAAACTGCTTTGCAATCACAGTCTCCATATTTATTTGTTTCACATATTCAAATGATTTCCGTTCAGTGGCGTAACTTTGTTTTAAAAAGTGGGTGGGACATGTGTATAAATAAACGAATCACGTGACACGTGAATAAAAACATAAATCCGACTTTAAAACATGTCCAGTGGAATAGCCTATACAGAAAGTCCTGTAAAATTAAACGAATAAATTGACCTAATAATGTGAATAAAGATTATAAAAACAAAAATATCCATAAAAGTTTTAAAAGTAAATTAACTATTAAGCCAGAATGTTGATAACTGATTTTTTGCAGAACACATGCACGATTGAAATTTAAATTTGGCTTATATCCATTGTACACACAAACTGCTGTACAATTAAACGAATAAATGGGCCTAATAATATAAATAAAGATAAAAAAAAGTAAATTAAAAAAATTAAATTAACTATTAGGCCAACATTTTGATAACTAAACGTTTGCACAGTGCTCACAAATAAAATAAAATTATGCTTATATCAATTGTACAAAAAAATGCTATAAAATCAAACGAATCAATGGGCCTAATTATATATAAATTAAACTTAAAAAAAAGAAAGAAAGAAAGAAAATGAATTGCTTTCCTTATCTACAGTTATTTTGAGTTCACCTTCAAGAACACAAGTTAAGTTTGGACAATGTCTGAGGCTTCAGACTCATGCGGTGGTTGCGGAGAAAACCGTCTCTGCCCTTGCAGACCCGCTTGGGATGCTGAACACAATGCGAGCTTCTTTAGCCAGGAAAAAAATGGAGTCAGACTCGTGGTGTGAGCGGAGCGAAATTGGAGCGGGAAATAGGGCGACGCTCAGTCCTTTTAAAAAATGCCCATTTGCGCTCTGTCCAAGATCCGCCCGCTCGCGCTCCACTCCGCTCACATGCTCTGCACCGGAACGAACAAATAGTCTCCGAAACGGATTGAAGCGCGCATGTGAAGATGTGAAGACTGTGTGTGAGCCACGGGATACACTGTAACCGCGCTACCGATCGCAAGCGGCAAAGAGCACTTTGATCACTTGATTTAAAAAATAACGTATTTCAGGGCTAGATCGCTTCTTTTATTTTACAAACGAACTAAATTGATGGTCTTTCAGTTGGAGATGTTTTATTTATTTCTACAGTTAGATCCGTGCCGCGAGAGCTTTTTAAAGTGGTGGGGACAATATCGACCCTGGCAAAAAGTGGTGGGGACATGTCCCACCCGTCCCACCCGCAAATTACGCCCCTGTTTCCGTTACAGAATTAGTGAGATTATAGTTTGAGTAAACATTGACGGTAGTGGTCAAAACAGATGCAGTCCGTATATTTTTTGTGTTCAGAATTTACAAAATATATACAATGAGCGAGTGCATCATAATGTTTTTTTTTTCAAACCGTGTTTTTGTCTTATCTTGAATCACTACGTAAAGTCTGTAATAAGCGTTAATACTCGGACTTCTTTAGACTGGCCGGCGGATCGCAGCTGCTGCGGAGTAGCCCAATGCCTGCGTGACTCGTCATGGACATAAACAGAGAGAAGTAGCTCCGGCAACAATGTTCTTCCGCAAGACGCATGCAGTTCTGTTTATTAACTGATAGAGCGCCGATTTATCCAGTAATGAAATAAGTAAAGTCTTTATGAATCAATCATTCAAACCGTTTAAAAAAATAATCTGTTCTACACACATATGTGTGTTAAAGCATATACTATTCCTTCTGAGAGGGTATTCTTCACTGTTGGAGATACAATAAAGGAGAGGTCTAAATTATTATAGAGAATGCAGAATTTTTTTATTTCCTTTATATATATATATATATACAATTTTTTTTTGCAAAGATTGCTTAATAATATTTTGAGTTTGTTTACATTACCAGTCTGTTAAACTAATTTGTCATGTACTATAAGAAATAAACACAAAAAGGATTGTGGATTTTTCTCTTACTAATATTTTTAATTGAATGGGAACCGGAACCGGAACCGGAACCGGAATCGTTTGGCGGAACCGGAATCGGAACCGGAACCGGAAAATTTCTCACGATTCCCAACCCTACTTATGTACGGTTAGAGCTAAAACCGATTGTTAAACTGATTTTCTCAGCCACATTCCTCTGAAACTGAAATGAAAATGAAGTAACATACAGTACTCAGATACAGTGTCTGCTGTGAGACTTCTAAAACACCAAGAAATGTACCGCACTACCCATAATTCCCCTTCTCTGCCTGAGACACACCGACACAGACTCCATAAGGGGGAAGATACTGACTACTTATAGGAAAATGAATGAGATAGATTTGGATTTGGCAGTGTCATGAACAATTCAGTCCACCCGTTTAATCAAGCCTGTCTTCACTCTCAAATATAAAGGTTCTTTATGGGCATTGATGAACCTTTTACATCCATGGAAATTTTCCATTGCACAAAAGGTTCTTTATAGTGGAAAAAAAGGTTCTTCAGATTGATAAAATGTTCTTCGCACAAAGAACATACTTGTTCTGTTAAGAACTGTTCACTGAAAGCTTCTTTTGGGGAACCCAAGATGGTTCTTTTATATGGCATCAAAACCCATTTTGAAAGCTTTATTTTTTAAAAGAGTTGGACCAAAGGATGTGCTGTGTGTAATGCCTGATGAACCAGTGTAAGGACTACTGTGATTCCATGATTAAGTGACTTGTGTAGGTTACAGACTAAACTAGTCTAGCATGTTATGCAAGTGGCATTTTATAACAACAAATTGACTGAAGAACAATGTGTAGCCTACGCGCTGGCTACTGCATCTTATATAGGACGTGGCAGACTCTTAAGGAGGCTTTAACCCGTGCTGTCGTCTCCATCGGTTTCAAAACATGTCTCCGAAAGAAAATACGTTGAAAGATACAGGATAACTATCCGAAATCCGTATCATATCTCATGTAATCACTCAATCAGTGTTGCAAACATTAGCCGCTTTCCGACCAAGTAGTTATAGGAACTTAGTTATAGGAACTGTCCACTTCTAAACAGTTCTAAGAACTACTCTCCCCAAACTCGGTTTTGCTGCTTGCGTTCGCACTGGCCAAGTGGCCATAGGAACTGGTAGGAGGGGTAACGCAGACACGGCGACGGGCTTTATAGCGTCATCACTAGCGTAGCGCGGCCACATACAACAACAACAAACCAGCATTTAAGCACAATCAGAATTATTTAATTAATTTCATTCTTTTAATGGCAAAATTTTATGTTCATAAATGCAAATTCTCCTGTAAAAAGCCTAATTTTATTTTTTTTAGGAAAGAAATTGAGCTTTATATTGATTCACTCCGATTTTCTATGAAGCAAAAAGCGTTTAAAACATTGAAAATATGCAAATGTTATAATATCTTTATATAAGTTTACAATACCCCCCTAGTATGAAAGACTTTGTGTAATTTATATATTGTATGTTAATTTTGCTGTATACATGTCTGTACTAAGATTGTTCTTAATAAATAAATAAATAAAAACAGAAAACAAAGACCGATTGCAATGTTCCTGTTCTGCCTTGCCGGGACCCTAATTAACGGAGAACGAACGGCGGCGTTTAAAGATTATGCTTGAGTTCTGTACAGAGAAACACAGAAGACGAAGGCTCCAGCGTAATATGATATTAAGTAAAATGATGACAGAAGATAAAAGAGCAGAGCGCAGGAGGCAAACAAAACAACGGGTAAGTTTAGCTAGCATTAGCAATTAGCTGGTTGAATGCGTTATATTTGTATAACCAATCAACGTAGACCTAGGGAAAGGGAACTAAAAAAGTCCTCGCTCTAGACTAGGTACTGAAAGAGTTATAGGAACTACGGTCTGAGGAACTAAAAAATCCCCAATTTAGTCCGGTCGGAACACGAGAAAAAAAGGGTTATAGGAACGGTTCTAGGAACTGCAAAAGTCCCTCCGGTCGGAAAGCGGCTATTGTCACGTAACATTATACCTCAGAAAAGCCATAAACTTGAAAGTCAGCAAGGAAAATAACTAACTAATAAGACGAGCATTTTGCTAAATATAGTATGCACCATATTACATAAACTTTTTTTTTACGGTTATTTAATATTTAATGTATGTTTGAATGAATCTGTCAAGTTTTATGACAGCCACCATTTAAAGCAAAACAAACTGGATTGGACACTTAATTTTGTATAAGTATTATAAAATGATTATGATAAAATGGACTTAAACTGGGTGCTCGCATACTGTGTGTAATGAAACGCATCGTTTTCATTTTATTCCTCAGAGACTACAGAGAGTGAACTCGCGCTCTGCTGCCACACTGGAGCGCACTCGCCACCAACTGGGAATTACAGTTACAAGTTACAAAAGATCACCCTCAGTGTAAACGGTCAAAATTATCAACACATTCTCATCCGAGGGCGTCATATAGATGACGCTTTTGAAATTGCGTCTAAATCCGACACACTTGGCATCCTTTTGCGTCAATATAACATGCTTCGGTTATGGGTAGGTTCAGGACTGAGGTAGTGTTAGGGTTAGACCACTAGGAGGCGCCTTCTGGCCCATATAAATCTGCGTTTCATATTGATGCTAAAGGGTGCGATGTGCGTCGGATGTAGACGCAATTTCAAAAGCGTCACCTATATAACGGCTTGGGATGAGACCGGGCTGAAATGATGGACGGCCTTTATTTTTTCGTTACTGCTAAAAAAAATTCCAAAAATTGTTGGTCACACATCCCGTCTGACCAGCCACGTTCAGGCTTTTTTTTTGCATCTCCAGATTTTATCTAAATGGATTTTAGAAAGTCTGGACAGCAAAAAAAAAAAAAAACATGAAATTGGATTTCTTCAAACCACACATATGGAGGTTGTTCGAAATGCAATTCTAGAGAGATGCGTCTCAGTCTGGGTGCTCTGGCTGTTCAAAACGGATTTCTTAATTGTCTTTTGCATTACTCTTAATGTGACACGCATCGATAATGGAAAGCGATGGCGGAAATAAAGTATATGGTGTTCAAATGGTATCACCAAAGACTTCAGCATTTTCCTGTGCAACAGAGGAGTTCCGCACCACAACTTTACAGGGTCGGTTTATATTGTAGAGTGAGAAACAAACATGGCGGACGTATAAAACATTTGCGGAAATAAAAGAAAAGGGTTCAGATGTAGTTGTGTTATTCTTCCTTCTGTCAGCTCCCTTTCTAATTTGGTATCCTTTTGATTCCACGTGACAAACTACAGTGTGCGTTTGTCATCGGGGTTCCTTCCACACAACAGATTTTTTACCGTAAATATTCAACATGTTGGATATTTACAATTTGAGATCGGTGCAGCCACGACATTCTTCTGAGCAGATTCAATCACTCTTAACACACATCGCACCACAGGAGGATCTGATCAAATAATCTGTAGAAGCAACAAGATAATAAGGACTTTACCTAGGATTGTCGGAATGAGAATTGGAACTGGACCCAAAATCGGCCATATTATCTTGTAGTGCAACATGACATCATGACTTTTGCTTAAACATACACGCCACTTTCGAGTCAAGTGGCATGTTATCTCTACGCATTTTGAGCTATCTGTGTGTATCCACGTGTATGCCTACGCCATTAACGTCTGAGTGATTCCGTGTGTCTGTACACGGCGTCAAATGTCCGTGCGAAACGAAGCAAAATGTACATCTACATCTGGGGAGCGATCTTTTTTTTTCCTAGGATGGTAAGGGAACAGTCATAAATGCCATCCCAGACAGCAAACTGACATTGAATCAACGTGGAAACGACGTCTCTCATGACATCGAAACAACGTTGATTTTGCTCATCGAATTAACGTTGAACCAATGTCAGACTTCAAAGCTAAATGAAAATCGAAAATTGGTTTGCTTTCATAACGTTGAAACAACGTTGATTTCAAGTTGATTTTCCGTTAGTTTTGAAAGAATGACGCGTCTGACGTTGGTTCAACGTTAATTCGATGAGCAAAACAATGTCAGATCAACGTTGTTTCGATGTCATGTTTCCACGTTGATTCAATGTCAGTTTGCTATCTGGGATTAACCCCAGTGACGGTTAGGTTTAGGGACGGGGTTGAGGTAAGTCATATATTTATGTATACAGTAATAACGTTAAGTCAACAGCGTTCATAAACACGCTGAAAAGCGATTATGCGTGTTCATAGCACGCCAAAAATGGAAATACGAATTGGCGTGTCATACACACGCTACTTCATGAGCTCAGTCTGTGTAGTGTGAGTGCCTTAAGAGATCCAAAATGTGCAGGTTTGGGGGATATTTAATTGTTTGTGAAAAAAAACTAAAATAATACATCAGCTTCATAGCAGATTCCAAGTGATTAATGATTTAGGACATTCCAATTGAACCCATTGCATGTGTTCCGCCAGTATTGGGCACCCCTGCTACTTCTGCAAGCAATGACGTACATCCGAGTCAATGCACCAGAGGCAAGTTAGCAAGAGAAGTGGAACACAGCTCATGTCAGCACACCGTAGGAAGTCGCACGTTTCAAATAAAGGAGCCAATCAACCTTTTTTTTTTTGGTGATTGGTAAATATTGACAAGCAGCTTTGAAGTTTTTGGTCCCATTCAAGCAGGTGTGAGCCAAAATGGCCACTGAGTGGACTGGCTTGCCTTAAAGGGTATCATTCACCTCTACAAGAACTATTTTTACACAGACATTCCACATTTTCTCCTGGTGCAGTGAAGAGCGGCTGAAAAAGATGAGCAAGAAAGACAGGTGATGATTCCCAGAGTATATCTGGTCTCTGAACAATCAAAGCACGAAAACAACAGCATCGTCACAATTTCAAACATCGCATCTAAACAGACAAAAAGCCAATCCCAAGAAACAGTTAGATCAACTACCTTGAAAACCCCCCAACTAAACTAGTGCTGAGTGCAGGATTTTCAATAACCGTTGCTCATTTTCCCTTCAGGGGGCAGGAGACTATGAATACTTCTAACACACAAAGCCTCATAAAACTGCCACACGGTGCGCTTTCCACATGCTCGGAAAACAAATAAACGATGGTAAGAGGTGCAAAAGGCTCATGAGAACTTGTATCCGACCGCCTCCGCCGTCTGCCACCCAGCCTACTTTTGCCCCCTTCCTAGCTTTTTTTTTTTTAAGTCCATTTCCTCCGGTTTCGCAGAGGCAATGTGTTGAGCAGATGTGAGCAGTTATTAAGCAGAACCACTAGCCTCTTTAAATGGAGTCCTGGCTACCCCGGGCCTCCTCCTCCGAGGGGACCAATCCTCGGGCTGCATACTCCTCTCCTGGGCTTGTTCGCAGCGTTTCGAGTGCTTTTAATGTTTATGTTTTTACGACAGCCATGTGCAGGCGAATTCTGCTCCTGCTGGGAAGGGGAGCAGAAGGGCATCATGGGAAGGCAGAGTTCTGAAACGACGAGCGTTTTATTCCTGCTTTTCCACACCAATTTTAAGGGCGGATACTAGCAAAGACGTTGGACGGCTGCACGGGTGTCCGTGTCAAGAAACAGACGAAAAATAGCACTCTCCTCACCAAAACAAATACACACAGCTCTAAAATGATCTCCCTTGTCTCACACAGGGATTAAGTGCATACTTTGTCCGACAAGTATTTTGTACAGGCGCCGAAAGTATCTGAAGTTCTAGAATAGTCATCCAGATTACCAGGTAATATCACAATAGGTCATAACTAGCTGCAGCCAAACTTTGGAGTGGGTTTAACTTCCTTCCTGTGCAGACATTATGAATATGGTCCATTATGAACAGACTGGGATATTACAGCGCAGGGAAAGGAAGGAGACGGATGGCCATTAAAAGTGCACTTTTTATTCTCCATTAGCATGGCCAAGTCAGCTGAAGACTAGAGGACCTGTGTGCATATGTGTTTTTGGGGACAGAGGACCGGGTTTCCTTTGCTGTCAGATGGTAGGCATGTGTAAAATGACAAGTTCTGCAACAAACTCCTCTTCAATGAAAATGAAAATGAAATGAATGAAAATATGAGCCGAAACAATGAGCTGGTAGCGTCACACTCAGTAGAGTTTGATTGTTTCACTTTGTGAAACATTCAAGCCAACCCACTAAACACTGGACGTCGGATAGACGTGCAGATCATGTCTATATTGGGTCCATTGGTCCATGACCAATTCTGGACATCCATTTGACGTCCAAACTAGGTCCACTATTTGGACGTCCAACCATGACCCAATTTGGACGTCATATTGACGTTCAACATTTGACCGTTGAACTGGGTCATTTTTTTGGGACCTCATTTCTTGGACGTCTATTACAGGTGCAGGAAATTTACATGATTAATATGCAATGTTTTTTTTATTTACAAATATCAACATTGTTGTTATCAACATGATTAATACATATGAATACAGATTATTTATAATTATTTAAGATAGTTTTCCAAAAACTGCATTTGATTGTCTCAAGCAGAAGGTGGTAATTGACACATAAAAAGGTCTAATGCTGTCAAACAGTAGCGCGTTGGCACTTGTGAAACAGCCACCTAGTGCAATGCTTAGATCCAGGGTTTGATTCAGTTATAGAAGTTATAGAAGATACTATATTTGATGTTGAAAAGACGTCCACAAACGACCACATTTGGTCCCAGCGACGTCAATATTAGACGTGCAAAAGACGTCGCCTGGCGTTACAAAACAACCCCTTCAGTGGACTGAAATTGGACGTCCAAAAATTACATAGAAAAGACGTCACTCTAACGTCACATTGCGCAGTGGGAAAACAAAAATGATTGTTGGTCAAAGAATCTTGGTCAAACAGCACATAATGACAGAATCTCTGTACTCAGTACAGTATTCACCATATAGTATAATAATGTTTTATGGCTGTGAGGTTGAACAACTGATAACAAAACTATTCTGAATGAATTTGAATAAATTGAAAAATGTCAAGTCATCTTCATTTCTATAGCGGCTTTAACAATGTAGACTGTTAAAAATGGAACCTTTAAAATGATTTCATCAAAGAATCAATTGATATAAATAAAAATTGGTATTGGCATTTTTAATAATCAAAGCCACTTAGTTATTGTACACTAGTTATTTTATTATTTTGAGATGTGCTCTTGTTTGAGATAGTTAATATCATCTATTTTAATGTTAATTTACTTCAACAAAGGTTAATCATTTTCCAATAAACGATAACCACATCTAAACACCTGGATAAACTCAGATAATATGAGTCTTTCTCATTGCAAGTCTATTGATGTTACTGTAAATTTTTCTTATACCAAATGATGGCACATATATTTGTAGTAATAAGTGAGTTGTGAAAAAAAATGTAGAGTAAAATGTAAAAATTGTTACAGTTGGCCCTGCACTCCCCTATAGAGTTAAATTTTGACAGCTGCTCAAAGCTGCTGTCTAAGATCTTGTACAGTAGTCACCAAAAAGTGACCGACCTTTGTCTTCAGCAATCTTGTACCGGTTTACATCTTCCAGACGGTTGCTGTCACAATTACTAATTTTATGAGATGCTATAGACATACATTGTCTAATCAATATGTTCAATGACACGTTTCTGTATCTTAAGACAACCTCTGTGTCATCAATCATCCTTTGCTGAAGTTCTGCATCTTCAAATGTTTGTTTGAAATTTCTCCTTCAGTGAATCAGGCTTAATGGTATTCCCAAACAACACCCCACATCCTCAGGTATAATTTACTGCACAAACCAGCTCAATATATAATTATATTGAGAAGCTGATTTTTAGTATCGTACTTTACAGTTTCTTAATATTGTACTTGATTTCATGAAATATGCAGACTGATAAAGAACAGTGATAAAGAGTTGCTAAATAATGAAAATGAACAAAATACTCACAGAGAGACGGTTCTGTTGGGTAGCAGATTGACTTCTGGCGTTTCAGTCAGCTCCTTACCAACGCAGCTGACTTTCCTCCGCGCTCCGGGCGCAGGGTGAGCTTTACCGCGGTCCTCCGCGCAGCTGCAGCCGCTGGAGAGGAGCTCCGGACAGCCCGCAGAGACTCTGTGAAGCAGCAGCAGGAGAAACACACGAACCCAAAACGGGATCCGGACGCAGAGTCCCGACATTGTCCCCCACACTATCAACTGTGCGGTCCCAGGTCAGCCCATGACATCAGGGCACAATCTTTTCTGGGTGATAAGCAAAGTATCAATGCTGAGACAGAGACAAGTTACTCCTTTCTGAGTATGAATGGATAGATCTCGCCGGTATATACTGCAACACTCACTTCTGTTAACAAATGACAGCACTCCTGTCGCTGAAGCAATAAATTATATCCATCATGTCATTATTCCATCATGCACTTTCTTTCCTCCAGGTCCCATATGAAACGGAATAATTTTGTAGCACTTTACAAATGTGACGCGCAAACGAACGGCGCGGAGAAATGTCACTCTGTCGCCTTTCTAAGAAAAGAGAAGTTGTTACTCTTGTGCTCTTGAGCGCAGCGCAATTACGAGTCCTCAAAGCAGCTGTTGTCCATACTTTTTTCCAAGCAGTATTTCACAGAAAAATTCGGTTTGATTTGTCATAAAGTTCCGGACGCGTATCAGCAAACATGACGGACTGCTCTGCTGCGCTCCGGAGTCCGTGTGGTGTAAATCGTAATCTGACTTTGAATAACGGTGCAGATCCTAATTCCAGGACTCTGGCGCTTTTCCTCTGCCATCCTGTCACACTCACATTCAGCTCCAGCCACAGTGCGCACATTCCTCTCCCTGAGCCGCGCGGTCCTAGCGCAGCTAATTTCATGCCTCCCATATAAATCTAGTTATTAGCCTACATACCAGAGATTATGTTACTCTAAATCATTATTATGGTAATGAAATGTACTATGTATTTAGGCCTACATTTATGAGAGACAGGGGAATGGGCAAGTGAATGTAAAAAAAAAAAGTAATTATCTTACATAGGCCTAGTGTAAGGCGCCATTCACATAGCGCCTAAAAACTCGTAGAAAACGCTACACGCACCGCATTCTCGTTCTCCTTTTTCCAAAGCGCTAGGTTGCGCTCCGGAGGCATCTGTCCTTGCTGTGCTTGGTTCTTGTCACGTGACCTACATGCGGCATTCTGAAAAGTTGAGATGTTTTATCTTGATGCGGCGCGGGCATGCTTGGAAAAAAAAACGGTGTGTCGCACCGCGGCTGCATCGCTCCCATTGAACGCGCATACCGTGCACCTACATTTGAAATAATGAACTTGAGCGTGTAAAAGATGCGATATGTGAACAAGCTCTATTTGTTTTGTATACAATATCACAATGTAGGCTAATCTTCATAAAACAATCTCAATTCAATATTTTATGATTTAGATGTACAGTATCCGGTTTATCAAGTGAAAGAGGTCATGCCGTTTTAAAGGGATAGAAAATGCCATTAAACGTACAGTATGCGATTTTTGGCCACCAGGGGTCACTCGTTTAAAATAATAACAAAAGACATACTTTGATGACGTCGGGAAAGAGCGTGGGCTCACGGGAGTTGTTGTCGCTGTCAATGACAACCAGCTCAGCTCATGACATGACATCATCGTTTCACAAAATATACGGATATACGGCATCTCTCTGTAGATTTAGTTTGTCGAGAAGCTTTAAATGCAACCCCAATGTTTACCTGTGTCATGCTTCTCCTGTCCCAAACCCTTCTCGGGTCATATTTTTCAGGTACGTTTGAGCTTTAGCTAATGAGCTGGCTGTAGCAGCAGAACGTGCAGGCAAAGCGTAATCGTGGTCCATAACTATTATACAGATGAATATAAATATTAATATTACGCTACTTCAATGAATGACCTATTTTAGAACATTTTTCATATATAGAGCCAACGCATTCTCATCCCAAAGCGCCATATACAACGCTTTTGCAAAAGCGTAAATATCCAACGCACATGGCACCCTTTAACGTCTAATGAGACGCTTCGGTTATGGTTAAGTTTAGGTATGGTGTAGGGTAAGGGTTAGACCACTAGGGGGCGCCTTCTGCCCAAATATATCTGCGTCTCATTTCACGTTAAAGGGTGCCATGTGCGTTGGATATTTACGCTTTTGCAAAAGCATCCTATATGGCGCTTTGGGATGAGAACGGGCTCATAGAGCGCACCGGATTATAAAGCACATAAGATACTGCAGTCAAACATTTGACTGGGTTTGCGTAATTCATCCACTATGTGCTAAAGGCTAAAGGAGAGTATTCAAGAGTATTCAATGCCCGCGGCTCGCTAACAGCAACAGTTGGCTGTTTTGAATGAGACGACACGGTTACTGTGAACGGGGAGCGCTTTATGTGCGAGCAGCACCGGGGACAGTGAGCGCTCGTGAGCGGGCACGTGATTTACACACATAAAAATACATACTACTTTTTTTATTTCGTCATTTTCTTTGCTTTATTGGCGGTAGTCCAGTGTTCCCCTTTGTGTTTGGCGGTTTCGCCGGGTTCCGCAAGGAAGTTAGAGAAAATAGAGGAGTCAAAGGTTATATGACGCCATAGACGGGCGACGAAACGGAAATAAAGAAACGTCCCGTGTCTTCGAATTAAACTATAAATTTCTCCGTAATTGAAATTTGGTGGAAACTGTCGGGATAATGTAAGTACATATCTAACAGAAATATATAACATAGATACAGTTATTTTTGCTATTTTTAATGCAGAAAAAATACATATTGTGGCTTTAACTACTCTGTCGACCCAATTGCAACTACCACTTTGACGCTTAAAAAAAGTTCATAAAGAAATCATAAAACTAACCCATGTGAATTGAGCGATTTAATCCAAATTTTTCTGAAGAGACAATTGCTTTATATGATGACCAGATTAAATATAGGCTTTTATTCACAAATAAACATTCATCAATGCACATGATCTGATCTGGTATACGGAGGCTTAAGCATGTTCGTTTAATCTATCAGGTTCATTCTCGTGCAACATGCTTAAGCTTCCGCAAAAACAACCAACGAGGTTCATTCTCATGTTACGCAGCGCATTTGACCTTCCGCAAAACAACCAATGAGGTTCATTATTGTGTTACGCAGCACGTTTGAGCTTCCTCAAGAACCAATGAGGTTCATTCTTGTGTTACGCAGCACGTTTGAGCTTCCTCAAGAACCAATGAGGTTCATTATTGTGTTACGCAGCACGTTTGAGCTTCCTCAAGAACCAATGAGGTTCATTATTGTGTTACGCAGCACGTTTGAGCTTCCTCAAGAACCAATGAGGTTCATTATTGTGTTACGCAGCACGTTTGAGCTTCCTCAAGAACCAATAAGGTTCATTATTGTGTTACGCAGCACGTTTGAGCTTCCTCAAGAACCAATGAGGTTCATTCTTGTGTTACGCAACACGTTTGAGCTTCCTCAAGAACCAATGAGGTTCATTATTGTGTTACGCAGCACGTTTGAGCTTCCTCAAGAACCAATGAGGTTCATTATTGTGTTACGCAGCACGTTTGAGCTTCCTCAAGAACCAATGAGGTTCATTCTTGTGTTACGCAGCACGTTTGAGCTTCCTCAAGAACCAATGAGGTTCATTATTGTGTTACGCAGCACGTTTGAGCTTCCTCAAGAACCAATGAGGTTCATTATTGTGTTACGCAGCACGTTTGAGCTTCCTCAAGAACCAATGAGGTTCATTCTTGTGTTACGCAACACGTTTGAGCTTCCTCAAGAACCAATGAGGTTCATTATTGTGTTACGCAGCACGTTTGAGCTTCCTCAAGAACCAATGAGGTTCATTCTTGTGTTACGCAGCACGTTTGAGCTTCCTCAAGAACCAATGAGGTTCATTATTGTGTTACGCAGCACGTTTGAGCTTCCTCAAGAACCAATGAGGTTCATTCTTGTGTTACGCAGCACGTTTGAGCTTCCTCAAGAACCAATGAGGTTCATTATTGTGTTACGCAGCACGTTTGAGCTTCCTCAAGAACCAATGAGGTTCATTATTGTGTTACGCAGCACGTTTGAGCTTCCTCAAGAACCAATGAGGTTCATTATTGTGTTACGCAGCACGTTTGAGCTTCCTCAAGAACCAATAAGGTTCATTATTGTGTTACGCAGCACGTTTGAGCTTCCTCAAGAACCAATGAGGTTCATTCTTGTGTTACGCAGCACGTTTGAGCTTCCTCAAGAACCAATGAGGTTCATTATTGTGTTACGCAGCACGTTTGAGCTTCCTCAAGAACCAATGAGGTTCATTATTGTGTTACGCAGCACGTTTGAGCTTCCTCAAGAACCAATGAGGTTCATTCTCGTGTTACGCAACACGTTTGAGCTTCTGCAAGAACCAATGAGGTTCATTCTCGTGTCACGCAACACGTTTGAGCTTCCTCAAGAACCAATGAGGTTCATTCTCGTGTCACGCAACACGTTTGAGCTTCCGCAAGAACCAATGAGGTTCATTCTCGTGTCACGCAACACGTTTGAGCTTCCGCAAGAACCAATGAGGTTCATTATTGTGTTACGCAGCACGTTTGAGTTTCAGCAAGAACCAATAAGGTTCATTCTCGTGTTACGCAGCAAGTTTGAGCTTTCTCAAGAACAAATGAAGCTCATTCTCACGCATCAAGCAGGTTTTGTTTATGTTTGCTCAATGTTTATATGTGAATAAAAGGCTAAATTCATTCTGTCCATAATATAATGCGATCGAGTCTCTTCTCGAGTCTCTTTCGAGTCTCTTTTTCTTACCCCTGAGAAATGGGAGCATTTCATATTCTTCATTAATGACTCCTTCTGTCTCTCTTAATATAACTAATAAATGTATGTTTGGGCTTGGCCTTTGACTTGTAATTAATGCTGACTACAAATCAGGCACTATGACCCAGTTGGTCAGTCCATTGTCGGTGCCTCCTTGGATCTTCGCGTGCGACTGGGCCATAGGAGCCTGAATGAAGCTTTGGCTGCAATGAGTACAGAGCACATGGGGTCTGAGACCCGAAGAGGAGAAATTTAATACATCCAGGAAACAGATCATCAAGAATGATAGATATACAGTTGCCTCTTAGTTTGTTTCTCATGGTTCTGACAGAACAAATTCAACAGAACTTGTTGATTTAAGTAAGCAGTTGTAAGATGGTTTCACATAAGAATTTCATAAGCATTTGACTTATCCTTACAGCTGTGTCAACACTTCATAAATGCACAGCAGCTGAGGAAATGAAAACCACACTATAGAAGACCATCGCAAGTAACCTATTACTGTGTTATTACAGTATTGTAAACACGTAATAACAATGAACCACACGCATTCACGAACTAATGTCCCCCTTTTGGAATCATTGTTGTCAAAGTTATAAGCTTTTTCTTCAAAACTATATTTTCCCTTTCCGACTAATTATGGTTTACACTAATGCTGGATTAGGAATTGATAAAAATAGCTTTAAAACGCTCCAATGAAGTGTTGTTTAACAAACTGTGGACCTCCAAAACCGAGCCAAAAAGTGAGTGCCAGGCAATTATATTTCAACGCTCGGATACCACCAAGGAGAAATGTGTGGATGATCACCATGTGTCATGCAGTATACACAGGCTGCTTGAGGTTAACCTTCAGACGAACCAAAAGAAAACCACAGAGACAGCATCAGAAGGATCATTTCGAAGGGCATAACGTTCTTCCAATTTCTGTTTGTCATCATTATAAAAACAATGTGTGTCTCTTCTGCTGCTACTATAAAATCCTCTTATCAGGCATTTGCCATGGAGGGAAAAATCCCTCCCGTCAGCATACATTTCAAAAAGAACTGTTGTAACTTCGAAAAAGACGAAAGGGGAACCAGATATGGACCGCTGAGATGTTTATGGGCCATGCTGTAAAATTCCCAACACACACGAGACTTAATTTCCTCAGGTCTTTGATACTCACACTGTAAATCAACTTTTGTTTCCAGCAGAGCTGAAATCCAACAGTGTTGTCTTATTTTAAAACGGCAACTTTTCATTTTAAAACCGACCCCTTTTGAAATACAAGAAGCGGGGGAAATAGGAAACCGTGGCTCGGGCTTTAAAAAACAGACCCAGGCAACGTTTCGAAAATACTGCGGAGAAAACGGATAAAGGTTTTCAATTGAGGTTGACGTTGGTGTCTCGGTGCCACAGGTTCAGACGTGTGAGAGCTGCCCACTCGCACAAAGGGACACTGTACTCCAGCTAAAATCGTGCAAACCCGCGTTTGTTATTCCTGTACGGAATGAGGGCCTGCGGGAAAGACGATTCCGATTGCTTCCGGAAACGTGCAAACGCGCACCACGGCGCCTCTAGCCGAGGTCTGTTTATCCTGCACTTTAAATAACGTTTCGAACACGTTCTCTCCGCACCTTCAAGACCCCCGAACCCTCCTCATCTGGTACGCAGTTTCCATTTAAAATGTCACGTCCCAAACTGCACATTACATCAAATTGTACTTAATGGCATCCAGACAAACTTTTATGTCCTTCCAACATTCTAGTGCTCACTTTCACTAACTCCCTCCTATTCCCCCATTGCTTTTCTTTTCTAGCTCATATCGCCGAGCAAGCAGTATCTCCCTCTCCCTCAGAAACATCTGGAGTCCATTCCAGGTGGAATAAAGAAGAGGGAATATAAATGGAGAAGTGGGCCTCAGTCTGCAGAGAGTGAAAGTTATACAATGGACAAATACAAGGAGGAAATGACAGAGAGAGTTATTAGGCTTTAGAAAGAGACAGACACTACAGTATATCAGACATTTTTATACAGGACACGCAGCCCCAAAAAGACAAGAAAGTCACAGTTGAAATCGGTCTAATATGATTTGGTGCTCAAGTAACATTTATTATTATTAGCAATGTTGAAAACAGGTTTAGGTCTGGGGTAGGGTTAGGGGGTTAGATAGCGTCATCTAACGCTAAAGGTAAAGCGTCAGTTAGATGACGCCCTAACTAACGTTAAAGGGTGCCCTAAAGCGTCGGATGTTCTTGGGATGAGAATGTGTTGTCGAAATCACTAGATATATACAATTTATGTAGGCTATTCAAAAACCAGTTAAAATATAATAATTAATGTTATACATATGGGTAGTATGTAAGGGATTACATAATCAGACTCCAAATTGTAGTAAGATTGTTATGTTTTCAAATGCTCAAAATCACTTTACAGTTACTTTCTTTATGGGTTACATGATAACATATTCACACAATAGTAAATTATTCAAAATTTAATGATTCTAACTAATTCTCCAATTTACTCTTTTAAATAGTCCTTTCTAAAAATATATATATATCATTTTTCATTTACATTTTTGTGATTCAATTAATCATTAGCTTTTCAACAACTCAGAATCTCACTGCAGTTCTTTAATTAAACCCAATGGGAAGCCCTGTCATAATAATGCTTAATGCCTTTTATGTTGTTGATCACAAATAATGGAAAATATCAGGAAAAATCAAGAATGGTATGCAATAATCCCATTCAAATTAGAATACATTGCCTAAAATTAGTATTCCAGATTACGTTTAATGTGAACAGTAACAACTGAACTAAACTAAAATTAGATATATATAAACTTGTGAGTGCTATATATAATTTAATTATATTTTATTGTATTATTTTTTAATATAATTGTTCAGTGTTTTTGTTTTTTGGCCATGTGATAAAGACAGCTATACTACTGACTTTACTTTTAGACACTATATTAGACAGTTCCTCCCAGGGATGAAGGTAATGACCTCTGGTGAGTGATGTTATTTCCCGTTGCTCTACCGCTCTGATGAGGTCACTATCTGCCTCCAATCCACAGGGAGATCTAATACTGGTTGAAAAACACAACCAAATGTATGAAAGGCACAAAAACGTAAAAGGCAGCCAACAAATATATAAAGAACACTTTGTGAGTTCATTTCAAAGCAGTGTTGGCCTGTGATAAAAGGATATCTACTTGATCTGAAGTCAAGTGACTCAGATATGAAAGGTTTCAGCGGGCCATTGTTTATGTATAGCGCCACCTTGTGGTGTCTGTCTGTTCTTGCCATTCCCTTGATCGGTGCCTAACAATATGGTTTCAGGGGTGAGCATCTCTACCACTTTTCTTCAACTATAGGCTAGGCACTATCAATATGCAATGTATATGGATCCAACACAGGAGAATTTTTTTTTCTTTTATCATATATATATATATATATATATATATATACAGTATATATATAATAACAAACCCATTTGTCTGGCTAAGACAAACTGATAGCATTAAAAATACAGATATTTATTAATTTAAACTATTTTTTATTCATTTTACAAAATTGTAGCTTTGTTGGAAATGACACAAAAATATTCATTTCACAAGTGATTTAAGTGATCTTGACGATACATTTTTCAATTTATTACATGCATCATATTTCATCTGAAGATCTTCACTGACACGGTCTCCTTGGTAAATGAGTACAATATCATCATAAGTCGCAAAAATTAAAATATGAAATTGTCATATTTGAGAGACAGTCACAAGTTAAATTTTGGTATGAATCATTTTCACACAATACACACTGGTTTGGTTCAGGTTTAATTTAGATTAGGCTACTATTATTATATTTATAAATATGTATTAATGGCTGAAATCTGTTTTAATAAAATAAACCCCTGGTTCGTAAGTGAAAAAAGTTTCAGAAACATCTAAAGATAATCTTCAATCATAAACTTGAATCGTAAATGATTTTGTGTTTGGATAAAACATTGAGAAGACCAAGTAGGCCTATGTGCAAGGGAGCCGATATTTGAAAACACCCCATTCAAAATTGGGCTTCGACTATGAGGTTAGAGAGCAGGAGTTAAGAGCGGGCCACTTGAACATCAGCCATTCCGTCAGCGTGTCCCATTAGGAAATCAGTCTAACAAATGTCTGGTTGCTCCCATTTCCCTATTCACCAAGGCACAGTTCCTGTCTTTAGTGTTAACCGCCGATTCCGTTTAATGGGCTTTCGGGGAAAGATTGATTACAGCGATGTCTGGAAACAAGCATGACCTCACACACGTGAACAAAACACCAGAGATAACAACTCGTGACCTTAACTGATTGCTGGGAGAAACCAATGTCCAAAAATATCAAACAGCGCAGGCAGGTCATACATCTCCGCCAAACTATGTAAACTGCTCCGGCACAGGTTATTTTTATGAGAGAGTAAGACTTAAATGAACTGAAAACCCCCATTACTGTAACAGAAATGATTCATGAGGCCGGCTTAAGAGAGGCCGCCCATGTTTGACTAGATCAGTGTCTTTACCAGTGTCAGAATAACAGACTAAACAGGCATCAACACTTTAAACCAATAAACATGTCATCACGTGATTTAGATGTCTTTATAATGGCATCCTAATTGTTTGGAGATAGCTCGTACTGATTGACAGGGGTCCAGCCAACCACTGTGATGCAAAGAAGAAGCCAAGCACTCGCTTTGGAAGAAGCCTCAGCATCACATTCCTTAACAACAGACAACGCTGAGTGTTATTCAACTGCATGTTTTTTTTCTCTCTCTTTTCCTGTGTCATGTCTGTTTGTATTATATGGGTTATGTTGTGTGTATTACACAATTGCAGTGCTGTGGAAAAGAATAACCCCTTGTAACCCCCTGGGGACAATAAAGTTAAAAGTTTAAAAAAAAAAAAAAAAAAAAAAAAAACATCACTGCTGCCCCCTAGTGGTCAAACAGAAAATGATGTCTGTCTGTCCCTATCTTTTCTAAATTATTTTTCTCCTGATGAAGAATAAAATTTAAGGTGACTGTGAATTTTTCATCTAACACTTCCGATTTTTATTTTATTATTATATATAATTAATATTGCATTAGAAATATTATAAATAGGCTATATACACTACCGGTAGAAAGTTTTAGATCGGTAAGATTTTTTATGATTTTAAAAGAAGTCTCTTCTGCTCACCAAGGCTGCAATTATTTGATAAAAAAAAAATACCAAAAAAAAAACAGTAATTTTGTGAAATATTATTACAATTTAAAACAGCGGTTTTCTATGTGAATATATCGAGGGCTTGGAGCCAGAAGGGCATATTAACACAATGAACATGTTCTAAAACATATTTTTGGCACCATTGGATAGAGCTCATTGAGACCTTTATTTTGATATAAAGAACTCAATTCGTCCAAAATGCCACTTACGCCCCTCTGGCTTCAAGCCCTCTGTGATCAAAGCTGAATTTACAGCATCATTACTCCTGTCTTCAGTGTCACATGATCCTACAAAAATTATTATATGTTGCTCAAGAAACATTTATAATTATTATCCATGTTGAAAACAGTTTTTTACATTTTTATTTCAGGATTCTTTGATGAATAGAAAGTTCAAAAGAACAGAATTGATCTGAAATGGAAAGCTTTTGTAACATTAATCACTACCATGCAAAAGTTTGGGGTCAGTAAGAATTTTATTTTTGGCGGAAATAAATTAGAAAATACTTTTATTTATCAAGGATGAGTTAAACTGATAAACAGTTACAGTAAAGACATTTATAATGTTAGAAAATAATATATTTTAAATAAATGCTGTTCTTTTGAACTTTCTATTAATCAGAATTGGGGGGGGGGGGGGTGGTACACGGCTGTTTGCAACATTGAAAATAATAATTTATGTTTTTTGAGCATAAAATCAGCATATTAGAATGATTTCTGAAGGATCGTGATGTGTAATCAACAACAGTATGATGTTGAAAATTCAGCTTTCAAATTACATTTTAAAATATATTAAAATAGAAAACATTCATTTTAAATTGTAATAATATTTCACAATATTTCTGTTTGTCACTTTTTTTCATCAAATAAAGCAGCCTTGGTGAGCGGAAGAGACTTCATTTAATATAGGCTATATATATATATATATATATATATATATATATAGGCCTATATATATATATATATATATATATATATATATATATATATATATATATATATATATATATATATATTATTTTTGGGAAAAAAATTAGGATTGGGTAGGATAGGATTATAGGATTGTAGAATAGGGTAGGATTTGGAGATAAAAGTTTATCTTTTGAATTATTTTTTATTAATAGAAAATATATAGTTAATGGGTTTATATAGTACGAAAAGTTGTCAGAATTGCGAAATATAAACTTTTTACAAGAAAAAGTCAGAATTGTGAATATAAGGTTCAGGCTATCTAGCTATCTTGCTCCTACGCCCCGTTTTGATGACATTTTTGAATGTACACATAGCCTACATCGGGTTGTTTTGCAAGCGCAGAATCCAGGTGCGCGTGCCGTGAGTGATTCAAATTTTAGTTGCCATAGCGACGCGAATATACAAAATCAAATATATACAGACGAAACAATTGAGATTTGTTGGTTGAGACAAGGCGATTTCAGAGACTTTTTCCGAGTGTTTTCTTCCAGATCTTGAGATTTTGAAGCTATTCGGACGATTTCTTTTCTAGGAGGAGACCGAAGGATATCCTTTATTTGTTTTATTTTTTAAAAATAGTACATATTATTTCTAAGGACACTTTTATCTCATTGTTTGTTTCTTGTTTTATATTAGGAGTTGGAGTTTTATTTAATTTTGTGTTTGATTTGATTATTTTTTGTTGTATTAATTTATTTTTTTAGTTTTTTGGGGAGGGGGGCAGTATTTCTCAGGGGATTTTTATTTTATTTTATTCATTTTTTTTTTTTTTTCATTTTTTCTTTTGATTGTATTTTGCATTGTTTTTATTGCAGGTTGGAGGACGACGTTATCCTAGAAGGAGTAGATCGGAGGATATATCCTTTCTTTTTTATTCTCATATATTATTTCTGAGGACACTTTTATCTATTATTTTTGTTTTGATTTCTATTTATTTTATTTATTTATTTTGGGAGTATTTCTGATAAGGGTTGAATTTTATATATATATATTTTTTGAATTGTATTGTCTAACTTATCGTTTCTATTGCAGGACAATGATGGCTCACATGGGTGAAAGAGATGGTGAGTGAAGTTATTCATTTGTTCATGGTAGTTATGTTAAAATGGTGTGATGATGGACTAAATTAATGTGCAGAAACTTGTAGCCTACGATGCAACCCATTTGATCCGCCAATTTCCAGGCCTATTAGATTCCCTTTCAATTTGAGTAACTATAGTAATAATTTGTAATTGACCACTGACATTGATCATTGATTATTTTTAAAACAGAACTAACTATGTGATGTCTGAAATATTGCAGGCTCAGGCTGCTCCAGAACGAGGGGACCTTCTTCCACTCAGACGGCTGGTCTGGAGGTTTGGCGTCTCCGTTCTGTTGATTTACCTCCTCTGTCTTCTGGGTCTTCTGGTTCTTCTGTGTTCACAGAGCAGGCTCACATGAGGAAGTGGCAGAGCAGGAGCCAGCTGAGCCCAGATGATGAGTTCATGTGCCCTCCACTGCCAGGTCAAGTTCCTGTGGAGCCAACAGTGACCTCAACTGGCCCAACAGCTCAGGGTGCCGTGGAGGCGTCTCCTGCGAACAGGAGCTCAACAGGTGAGATTGAAATAAGGCTGGGAGGTGTAAAGTGTACTGACAGAGATTTTGCTGCTTCAAGTTTTTAACAGGTTATAGTCTGGTCATATTTACCATTGCTCAGCAATATTTAGCTGAAATTTTCTTTCCGATTTTTCCTTATCCAAAATGTTTTAGTTGGACGTTCATCTAACATATATTTATGTTTCAGAACATTCAGAGAACAATCAAAAGTCACATTCCCATAATATTAGCAACATTATAAAAGGGATTGTTCCCCTTAACATTTATCAAGAAGAAGAAAAAAAATAACACATTGAAAAAATACAAAAACTGGATGTTATTAATTAATATTGTGAAATAAGACTTTGGGACATTGATGCAGGCATTAAGCAGAAACTGGGCCGTCGTATAATACATGTGCATTATTTTGATTTGTAACATTACAGATAAGAATCGAACAGTAAAAGTTGAGTGTCATTTTGTCGTTGTTTAATTTGAGGTTAGAGATGTTTCTAAAAAATGTCTTTTCAATTGTTTTTCTTCATTTCAGGAAAACCTACACTATGTAGGAAGAGGAAAGGAATTCGAGGTTTCCTCAGGAGGGTGTGGAAGGCTATGAGACATCGTTTCGGCTGCTGCTGTCACTGTAGTGCTGTGGATGATGTGGAGCCTTTCGCCCCTCCAGCAGATCTGGACCCAGAGCCTGATCCAGATCACTCCGCCGTCAAGCCAAACAATGGTGAATCCACAGTCATTATTTCTTGAACATTATTTTAAACAGTATTGTCATCTTGTTTTCCACTAAAAATATCTTTAGGCTTGTTTTCAGCTAATATTAATATTACTTTCCCCATATTAATACAGTATAATGCAAGGTTACTTCAAGGGGTTCGTAGTTATTGTAATTACTGTAATATGTACATGGGAAACCGACTGTAAAATAAAGTTCTACCGGTAACACTTTATTTAAAGGTGACGTATGTACTACATCTACTTACTATAATAACTGTAAATGATGCATAATTACAGTAACGCCATAGGATAGTAAGTACATGTAGTTAATTCATATGACTTATTTGAGGAAGTACAATGCAAGTACATCAGCTTAAAATAAAGTGTAACCAACTATTATTTATTAAAAGGATCTAGCATGCTCATATATTTATCATATTCTGTTTGTTTTTCCAGAGTCGTTTGAGTCTCTCTTCAATATAGGAGAGATGATTGGATCCGGAGGATTTGGCAGGGTGTTCAAGGGTACGCGGAAGTTTGATGGCAAAAAGGTGAATTACGGAACTGTACAAACGTTTTGCTCTTGCATGCATCAAAACAATTTACAGATGGTTTAATACCTAGTGCAAGGTCAGGTGCCTGAATACTGTTACTGAAACTTTTTTTTTTTTTTTGCAGGTTGCCATCAAAGAGATCAACAAGATTGACAACAATCGTTATCTTGTTATTGTAAGTTGGCTAAAACCTGTTTAAGTGCTGATTACTGTAGTTAATACACCTGTTGGAAGCATTAGCTGTAAAATTTATAGACAAATAAGCGTAGAAGCAACAAATAACTTTGGGCTACAATGGCTCTGAATCTACAGAGATAAAAGAAAAGTACATGATGTGTTTTCTTCAGATTTGTACCCAGCTAACCTTCTGTCTGCTACTTTTCTCTAGCCTGGGCATCCCGAACCTCTGGTTACAGAAGTGGCGCTGCTGCTGCTGATGAGGCAGGAACCCAGAAGCCCGTACATCATACAGCTGTACGAGTGGTTTGAACACCCTGAAAAATTCACTCTCGTTATGGAGTACCCTGAACCATGCGAGAGCTTGCTGGATTTCATCAGACGTAACTCTACACTGCATGAAACAACGGCTCGGGTCATCATGCGACAGGCGGTGCTGGCAGTACAACACTGCATCGAGCGTGGCGTTTTTCATAATGACGTTCATGCGGACAACTTCCTGTTGATGAAAAACAAGTTAGAGGTCAAGCTCATAGACTTTGGCTGCGGTCAGCTTCTTAGTAGTGACGGCTACGAGAGCAGTAAATACCTCGGTGAGCATTTTAGCAGTGTAAAAACCTGAATGTAGTGACTTATTTTAAATAAAAAGCTCAATAATGCGCAAATGTTTTGCTTACAGGACTACCGGATAGCTGCCCACCTGAAGCCTACACACGACCGAGATTCCACGCCATTCCTACAAATGTCTGGAGTCTTGGAGTGGTGTTATACGAGATGGTGAATGCATGTTCTCCGTTTTTCGGTAGAACGGATATCACACAAGGTGAAGTTATATTTGAGAACTCCAATTTATCCAAAGGTGAGAGAAGAATTCCGATTTCTTTGATTAATACACACATAAAGCAAAGGCTCTGTACAGAAACAGTTGAAGGTGAAGTACGCATGTAAGATTTTTTTCCAACCAGTAAAACTTGCATTTGTGATGTTTGAGTTTTTTGACGCAAAGACTGCATACTTCACCTTTAAAGTAAAGATAAAGAACATTTTACCTTACATGAATCATGTTTAGATGCTAAGTCACATGGTCATGACTAACCACCTCTCTCCTTATTAAAATGTGTACAGAATGCAGAGATCTGATTCTCCAGTGCCTAACAAAGGATCCAAATAAACGGCCGACGTTAGAGCAGATGCTACAACATGAATGGATTAGAAATGATCTTCTTGTAGATTGGAGAAGTTCAGGAGATTCACTTGCTTGGTGATTTCAGGTGTGAGGAAGAGTAATGGACAGTATATAGGGTTATTACCGGACAGTTATCTTCAAATCAGGATTTTTTTGTAGTGAGATTTTCACATTTATTGTAGTGTGTGACCAAGTTAATTGTATGTGCTTGTCATAGTCTAGTCAGCTTCATTTATATAGCGCTTTATACAATACAGATTGTTTTAAAGCAGCTTCAATATCAT